>NC_140973.1:7239415-7416915 GCF_056783735.1 Eptatretus burgeri | reverse complement strand
CAAAATGGGCAAATCTTTATTGGTCGTCTTTATTAATTCATTTTTAAATACCAATTAGCTCGAGCCTTCTTGATTGGTGAAAATTCTTCATTTTGTTAAGAGTCCTTGCTCATAAAATGAGTCCAAAATCTCTTCTTCGTCATATAATTTACAAGTCCAAGGAACTGCGTCTGAAATATCAACAGTTTTTAAAAGCTCATTGGTCTGTTTTTCGGTATATGACCTTTTTCAAAATGTGATTTCCTTCTGTAAATTCTCACACCGATCACCAACTTTAATTTTATGTTTTGCTCAGGTTAATCTCTCTTTCATTTTCGAATTTTATAAATGTTTCTGATTGTTCTGCTTTCATTGAGGAATTAATTATATTGTTGTAATCATCTACAATATCTTGAATATATAAACCCAATATCTCATTGTCCAAAAATCAGTAATTTTGTTAAACAGTCTCTCATGCAAAAGTACAATTAAATTGCTCAATTACAATGGCTTTCCATTCAAGGATGCATCCCGGGACCTGAAAGCCCTGAGTGGCAGAGGCCGCAGTGTGCCAAGAGGGCACGGGAAGCAATAATTTGATTGTTGAGTTGGTCCGGGAACCTGGTGGAGGATCCAAGGCAAGAGGTGCCGGGGAGCACAGAGAAGGGGTGCCATGGAGGACCCTCTGTAATTTAGACAGGAGCATTGTGGCTCGTAGGGTGGTCACAGAGATTCAGGGGTGCTCAGAAAGAAGAGCAGGCTGGGAGCCTGTGAATGGGGCCAAACTGCCCAGCCACAAATTGTGCCGGAGCACAAGTCAGACAATTTGAGATCGAGGCCCAAACTGAGAAAGACACCAGCATGCGGAGTGGTGGGTAAATTGGTTATTAGAACCACAATATAGGGGGGTTAACAATAAAAAGAAGCAAACGCGTTTTATAAGGATCTAGGTTAGAGTAGAGATGCTGCCCCTCGCACCATTCGATGTCTGTGGCCACTGGAGAGAAAAGGAGGAGGGCAATTTGACTTTGTGAGAACCTTTTGAGTCCCAAAAATATAACGGGAAAGGCATGCCCCCATAGAGCCAGGTAAGGCCATGCTACTCTTACCTTTGAGTCCCTACACATGCCTGTGCTTCCTCCCAGGAAAGAGAGAGAGTTTAGATTTAGAGGGACCAAGGCGAGAGATTATGAATACTCCATGAGCGAGGAATAGTGAGTGGGATTAGTGTGGCAGGTTAGCATCAGTATAGGTTATGGGGAAATCGACCATATTGCCTGCTGTCACCTCCACCCGCCTGCATGACCATCTGCATGCAAGTCATCAAACCGTCATGCCAGTAGAACTCTTGTGCAGAGCTTATTGGGGGGGAATGTGGCTACAGGGAGCTGGACAATAATTATGGACTGTACTGCTGGTTGGGATGAAACAGCTTGAACAATGAACTCTTTATTGATAAATGGACATTGTGAATTGAAATTAATATGCCGTCCTCCCACCTGCACCCACACTTGTGTAAATAAAGCCCCTTTTATTGTTGTTTTATTATGAATTACGGGGGTTTAAAACATAAGTGTGTCGAAACTTTCTCAACACATAGCATCGGGAAACTGCTGTGAACATGCTGGTTTAGAGTAGGAGGATGCTTGTATGGAATTAGAAACCGAACCCGGCGCCGTCCTGTCAGATCCGAGCTGGATCTTGGAGAAAGGAGGGGGCAGTGTTCAGGAACAGCCAAAAGGAGTAACAGGGTAGATTAGTCATTTCATAAATAAATGTTGAGCATAAGTGATTGGTTTCTGTGAAATGGGAGAACATGTGTTGAAGCATGTTCAGCAGAGAATAAAAGTCTTTCCTGTCCTGTAATGTGTCTACCACCCCTACCACCACCCTTCCACACCAATCCTCTCAATATTTTCCCATTTGTGATCTGTCTAAACATGTTCTTTTTAAAGCAGCTACCGTGTGCATACAGCGAACCTCCTACCCCCACCCCCAAAACACCCTCTGCCAAAAGGAGGCGAGAGGATCACGACCCAAGAGGTACTGCACTTCAGTGACCGTGCCAGAGAGAAGGTTCGAACCCTCAAGAAGCTCGCCACATGACCAACCAGCGTACCCAGCTGAGCGCAGTCACAGTGGATTATAAAAGCCATGTGGGGAGAGCTGCACAGTCGTTAATTTGGAATGTACAGTTGGAAAGCCGCCCGAAGAGAGACGGCTCTCGAAGAGTGCATGCATGCATTGGTTAGTGATGAGTTGAGGGCATGAGTGGAGGGATGTAGAACTGAGGAGGAAGTCCCCCACCCCTGACTTCCCGAAAGAGAGTGCAAACGACGTGCCAGAGAACAGCCCCATGAAGCGAGAGTGCAGCATATCCCGTGGAAAGGGGAGCCCACCACCATCAACACCTCAACTACCACGCGAAAGCATAATGCGTGGAAAGGTCTTTTCGGTTCTGTCACTTCTTTCGGTCTTTAGTGTGCACGAGAGCGTGGGCCTAAGTTAACGGATAAGCCGCCGGAATTACTTGAGGGACACACGGGATTAATACAGCTGTTTTTCTTGCAGTCTCTTTCCCTTTGTTTGCCACATTCTCCATTGTTATTATTAAACCTGTATTTTGTTCCCTCATTGGAGTGTTAGTTTGGTGTGTGATACTAAGTTGGTGGCATACATGATAAGTTGAGCCTTGACTGTTGAAAATTGGCACCAAAACCTCGTTAGGAGGAAACAAGTCACCGGAAATTCCAAACTGCCATGTCAATATTGGTCAGCTGAGGCAAGGAAGTTGCTAAGCAACATCAAAACCACAAGTTTCTGGGAAACTATCCAACACAATCAAACGGAGGACGTAAACGAAGGGAACTGAATGGATGAGGTGAAAATGAGTGAGATTCATTTATTGACCACTTTTACCCTTTAGGGCAAGAATTGTTAATTATATATTGTGTAATTTGATAATTATCGAAATGTATTATGTTATGGGGCATAATAAACAAATTGTCAAAATGGACAATGTGCCCGAAAGGAGGGAGTTGTGATACTTTCTAATTCATCCTTTGGAAATTGTGAAAAATCACAAAAGTGTTTTCGAAACCAGAAATCTATATGTTAAAGAAGCCGGATTTCTCTGTCCATCTATCCGTTTGTCGTGCTATCTCCGCTGGGATGTTATTATGGCATTACGTCTAGCGCTAGGTTCGGCCTCCACGGACATGCACATGCACGTCCAGCACTTTACCCGTCCCGTCGCTTCGTTCGCGGAAGTTGAACATCATAACCCATATATCTGACTATCTGATGTCCATCGGCGATGGGCTGAATGCCAGACACTCGGCATTGTGATGACAGATTTAACAAGATAGCGGTGTAGTAAGATGGCGTTACATCTAGTGCAAGGTTAGGCCTTTACGGTGGTTTATTATTCACAAGCAGATACCCGTCTACGACTGGTATGGGGGACAGGACGGATCACAATACTCGGTTACGGTAGTTTATTTGGATGTTTTGCGCCGCATTCAACAGCTCAGTTCATATTGGTGGCGTGTCTGGGTGCCCATGGTCACGTTTGAGACCGGTCACTTTAGATTGTTGGCTTTGACACAGAGTGCCGGATGAGTAACACGAACAATTTAACATATTCATCGTTTCTATATTACCTCCATCAACAGATTAACAACATGGCAGGATAAAAGCCGTAAATGCTGAGTTGAACAAACGTCCTGAACTCATGGACTTAGTAGAGTAAAGCAAGTCGTCTGGGACCCGGCCGTCGGTTTGCCGCTGAACGCTGCTGATTGTGACGTCATCGATTCCCTCTTTGAAAATTCTATCTATATTCGATTTTTTGAATCCGCTATCACCTGCGTAAATACATGGAACACATAATGTGAAGATTTCGGAAGTATGAACAGAATATGTTCGGAGAAAAGTGTGTTAGAAGTTCCAGGTTTACGCCCATCATATTATGATGACTCGATGAGAATTGCATTTTGCAACTTGGAAAAAACAAAAGAAGTGGCATCTGGTACTTGTGAACATGAAACACATTAATCACTCTTTTTTTTTTTTTTGGTGAATAAGCGTGAGTAGTACTAAAATTAATGTTGAGCTGTTAGCAGTCCACAAAATGTTTCTGAAAAAAGGAATGCAAATGACTAAATAAACTGTATCACAGTACTGCAACAAAAAATAAGGTATGTTGTTCAACTCCCATCAGTGAAGCGACGGGTTCAACGCTAGTTATTGGTAAAAGTTCCTTTAAAACATGTAACTAATGGCAAGGTGTCTCAGAAGTGCTTTACCCCAGAACTTTTATAATCATACGACAAGTAGATCAGAGAATTAACGATCTAGATTCCAGTGTATCTGCACGACGTCCCACAGACCGATTATGATAGCATCTCCCATCGCTTGAAACAGGAGAATGAACAATATAACCCTGAATATACATATATATATATATATATATATATATATATATATATATATATATATATATATCATAAGCAAAGTTAGTCGTTTTAATTACATTTACCTGTGAGACAATCCATCTTCTCCAAAATTTCCATCTCACTGCTGAAATCCAGTGTCACGTGGTCGAGTGCATCATGGAGATTGATTTCCGGAATGAGCATGGGTGATGTTGAAGCTGCCAATATGACACTGTCAAAGGCAAGACAGGAGAACTCTTGTGTACAAAAAAAAAAAAAACAGGGAAAGTAATGTGCTGCCAAGGAAATTTGCCAAAAAAAGAGACTGGAGTGAAAGCACTATGTATAAACAGGAAAGGCAACATTTTATGTTGAGACTCAAAATGATTTTTGGCGTGATTCTATCTTTTCAATGGTCACCCCACTTGAAGCGCTCACCAAAAATTATTCTGAGGGCATTCAGTCAGCCACAATGTGCGGATGAGCATCATATATTTCGGCAGATTATCCTCGCTCTGTGCTGTTAGGATGGCCACGATGTATATGCACAGAACCTCTGAGATATCCAGCCTGGGTTTGAATCTCGGTCCAATTATAAACTGTCATCCTCGTGATTCACTTGCAGGGTGATTAATCAATGTGTGTGCCGTCCCTCTGATGGACACTAAACTAGATGTCCCGAATGCCAGCATTCGTTTGTGACGTTAAAGATCTCACGGTGCCCTTTGTAAAGAATAGGCAAAACTATCGCCGACATGCTGAACAAACTCCAAATTCCTGCCCTAACTACTGCTGCGAAGGTAATGGCAAACAACTTAGTATAACCCTTGCTAAGAAACTGAGCTGTTAGGGTTAGGGTTGTATACACACACACACACACACACACACACACACACACACACACACACACACACACACACACACACACACACACACACACACACACACACACACACACACACACACACACACACACACACACACACACACACACACGACTTATGAAGAGTTCAATGACATAAGCTTGCAATACTTACACTCTTGAATATTTTCCTTCCACAATACATTTCAAGTGTAATTCCATAAATGCATGGATTGACGCTTTTTTTAAGGATTGGATACAACAAATAATCTCAAGTCGGTTTTAAGCCAAACTCCATCTAATTACCCACCCTAATAGAATCTTGCAATCCTTGATCGAAGTGCAGTAAAATCACTCAATTTAATAATGGTATGAATGTGATGTCAGGCACTGGGAGATTGAATAATTCTACTAACATGTTGCAATGGTCAGGTGCTCTGCTCTTTCAGTCTTCCTCCCCTCTCCAGTTCAGGTAACCCCTTTTTAGTTACTCTTGCAAAGTCCCAAGTGACTGCACAACCTCATCTTTTCTATTCCTCACTTCTCCCATCTATGGAACCACCTTGCAGTGGCCATTCTTTTTCACTCTTCCCTCCAGTGCTTCGAGCAGGGAGTGCACCACCACCTCATGCCATTCCCCCATCCTGATTAATGATCTTTATTTTCCCCATTAACCCTTCCTAATCCAACCCATTTACATGCTGGTTTCAAGTCTCAGTGTCTCTGTCTCTCTGTCTGTCTGTCTGTCTGTCTGTCTGTCTGTCTGTCTCTCTCTCTCTCTCTCTCTCTCTCTCTCTCTCTCTCTCTCTCTCTCTCTCTCTCTCTCTCTCTCTCTCTCTCTCTCTCTCTCTCTCTCTCTCTCTCTCTCTCTCTCTCTCCTTTTCCTGTTCATTCATTCATTCCCTTGCTGGTTCTGCCCAATTATTGCACCACAACCCCACTGTCGGTTCAACTCTGCTCTTCCATGAACCTCACTCTTGTCGAAAAAAACCACACGTACCTCTCCGTTAGCTCCCTAGTATTTTGCAGTAAGTGACTTGGCTCTGACTCAGAAAGGCTCTCCTCGGCTTTACTCGCCAATGAGCGCGTCTGCTCCAGGCCTCGTCGGCACTCTCCGACTTGCTCTGCCAAGCGCCGCAGGCGAGAGGTCTATGAAACAGAAACAAACAAAGAAAAAAAACCTGACAATAATGATGGTGATAAAAAAGTACTGCATTAAAAAATTGAGGGTATTAAAAAAGTTAATGCTTTTTAAAATAGCAAAGATTCCATAAGTTGTTAAGAAGCACTTAAACCTATCAAGGTATGAAATTAATCAGGTAACCTTGATGAGAACCTGAAATTTATCAAGTACTAACTAAAAATGGCTTTTTTTGTGAAAAACAAAAACAATTAAATTTCTATTGATATGTCTTTTGTGTGTTTTGAAGGAAGGTGATAATGGGAAAAATATGACATATGTATTGTTCTGAGAATGTTGATTTTCAGCATTTAGGTAAATGATGTGTATTACTTATATTATAACAACTCTATTAAGAATGTAAATATTTAATTATTGGGCCCAGCACGATAAGTGTTTGATGAATTGGCAGGTGGTGTTTTATTTTTTAGTCTGTTATTAATTAATTATATGCTGTTCCCCTCAACTCAACTCAACTCAATTTTCCCCTATAAAAAATTGAGAGTATTAAAAAAGTTAATGCTTATTAAAATAGTAAAGATTACATAAGTTGTTAAGAAGCACTTAAACCTATCGAGGTATGAAATTAATCAGGTAACCTTGATGAGAACCTGAAATTTATCAAGTACCAACTAAAAATGGCTTTTTTTTGTGAAAAACAAAAACAATTAAACTTTCTACTGATATGTATTTTGTGTGTTTTGAAGGAAGGTGATAATGGGAAAAATATGACATATGTATTGTTCCGAGAATGTTGATTTTCAGCATTTAGGTAAATGATGTGTATTACTTATATTATAACAACTCTATTAAGAATGTAAATATTTAATTATTGGGCCCAGCATGATAAGTGTTTGATGAATTGGCAGGTGGTGTTTTATTTTTTAGTCTGTTATTAATTAATTATATGCTTTTCCCCTCAACCTGTGCTAACTGCCAGCGGGGAGAGGGGCTGGACATTTGAACATACTTTTGCATCTCAGCTCATTATGGCTGATTCAAAGTCACCATTCTTGAGATGACCCATCTGATTTGGAATGCTTTTTCAAAGCTGAGACAGTGAGGTTTGGGGAAACGTGATAGCGACAGTGGGTTGTTGAGATTTTGAAAGATTCTGGAAAGGCAGCAGAGTGGTATGATTTGGAGAGGGAGTTGCGCAATGAGGGAGTCGCAGCAGTATAACTGAGACGAAGCCGTTGATTCAAGAAGAGTTGTGTCCAGCTTTTTGAGCTTGCGTGTCTGTCAAGCATGGCTTGAACTTTTTGGTTGTTGGAGTTTCTGTCTGTCTTCATGAGTCTGTGGTTCAGCTGTGATATTTTACTGGTTTCTTAGCTTCTGATACTCTCAGGATTCTACAAATTGGACCTGTCGTGCCAACCTGTGCGTTGTTGGCACGCTTGGAGCTCCTTCAGTGTTTCGACGAGATTGTTTCACCATTGCAGTGGTTTGTTTTGCGTTGAACGCCCTCAGGTCCCTTCTGCCTGATCACACTGCACATTGTCATGCATGCGGCAAGATGCACCCATGCCGCTTCCTTTACGATCTAGCGTAGTGGTTATACAACCAGTTGTGGCAGAAAAGGTTCATCTCTTCTTTAACACACTCTTCCAAGATCCCTTAAATAGGGGTACAACATAAGTTTGGCCTAATGAAGGTGTGTTGAGAACCTGATCTCAACACCACCCCATTGATCCAAACTTATGTTGTACCACCATTTTATTTTATTTTATGGCTCCCCAGCTGACCCAGAATTACTGATTACCGTTCATTATTTATTCTTCTTTCATTTGTTTTTTGTTTTTATTCCCTTTATTTTGGTTTATAATGACGGTGGTGTTACTTCCCTTCCATGGTGTGATTCAGTTGTAAATCAAACCATTTTTAAGACTGAGAGAATGGGTTTCTACTCAACACAATCAGTGTTCTGGGCTCACTTTGTTAAGCTTTCTGCCCCTCAGGACATTGCAAAGTACCACACGAAAGTTTGTGTGTGGTGGGGGAGGAAGCGGGTGAAACTTGTCGCACAACCAAGTTGTCCAGCAAATGTCATCCAAATACGTGCATAACTTTTAGAGATATCCTGCTCACAGACAGACAGACAGACAGACAGGGGTGAATAGATAACCTCCATCCACCTGTGAATGCGGAGGTAAATATCCATACCAGCCAACCAAAATGACAGACCTCGACCAAACTTGCACCTATTGTGACACAAATGGGTGAGAGCCAATCAAGTCTCAGTCGACGTTTCGTTCATAACCCACAAACTTCTTCAAAGCTGAGTGAACAAATGAGCACGTGGAACTGCTTTCATCTGCCGTGTGTTCCTCCTCTTCCGGTCCAACACTGATGTACGGAGTGGAAAACAAAAAAGATATTATTTTTCTTTTTTCTTGTTCATGCCAATCATTTTTGATTGATCGTCTGCTCCCTCTGCATCTGTTTCCCATGTAATCTCATAAACTATGGATGTACATTACAGCTTGGAAAGTTGTTGGACATGTATTGTACATCTGGGTTAGTCCTCCTTCACGAGGCGACCTGCTTATGTGGGTCCGTTGTGGGTGGGGTTGGAATGTGGGTGGAGCAAGTCTGTCCAGGTGAAGATTGTGTGATAAGGTGTGTCTGTGGTGGGTTAATTGGCGTGACCTATGGGATCAATGCTCTTGGCATGTTATGAGTTATTTGTAGTCCACACTGTCTTCGTTCTTGGAGTTTGCACCAACCAATTTGTAGTTTTCGCATCAAAGGGTAGTACTGAGTGGGAACTATTAATGTTTATTCTGTTAAGCCTTCATTCCGAGCTTTTTTATGCCAATATTCCAGAATTAGTTAGTGGTGTTTGCTTGGAGTGAAGTCCAAGATCGGTGTGTTTCTCCTATCATAAGTGTAACCAGAACGTATGCAGTGACGTGCTATGGCTGATTGTGAGGCATTCCTTAGCCTCAGAGCTCTGGTATGTTCACTTTTTCTTAGTTTTAAATTTATTCCTGTTTCCCCTGCATAAGCTCTAAGCTGTGCTCCATTCACATACCAAGTGATATACCATATCTGATCTGTCTCCAAATGGTACTTCATCTCTCAGTTTAGTGATGGCAGTGATTCAATTTAGTGATTGGTGGAGAGAGGTTTGTATGCTACCTGGATTTGTGTACTGCGTATGATTTTTACGTTGCTCATAGAGAGCTCGGCGTTCTTCTTCTTCTTCTTCTTCTTCTTCTTCTTCTTCTTCTTCTTCTTCTTCTTCTTCTTCTTCTTCTTCTTCTTCTTCTTCTTCTTCTTCTTCTTCTTCTTCTTCTTCTTCTTCTTCTTCTTCTTCTTCTTCTTCTTCTTCTTCTTCTTCTTCTTCTTCTTCTTCTTCTTCTTCTTCTTCTTCTTCTTCTTCTTCTTCTTCTTCTTCTTCTTCTTCTTCTTCTTCTTCTTCTTCTTCTTCTTCTTCTTCTTCTTCTTCTTCTTCTTCTTCTTCTTCTTCTTCTTCTTCTTCTGACAAAACCTTAACTTCTAGGACTCGGCTCTTGTATATACAAGATCCGGATCTCCTTAAATACTAAGCACATGTACACATCCTCACATAGACAGTGCCTTTTGAGAGCGTCTATCATGAACTTTTAAATATATTTGGACATTTGCTTTAAAGTTTCGAAAAGTTCACATTTCTATTTAAAGATTATTCCATTTATTGTATTGTAATTTTGTAAATACACTATATATCGTAAATACGTAAATACACTATGACGGGTCTCGCTATTGGCTTAATCAAGGCACGTGACGAAATATCGGAAGGTTGTTGTTTTTTATTTTATTATTATTATTTTTTTTAGCCAACAAAACCTTTAGGACGCTGCTCTTGGACACATTTGTCCTTGTTCTAATATATGAAGCTCTTTATAGCCACTGACTCACTGATTCACTCACTCACTCACCGATATAAATACTTAGTCCCTTCTAGGTGGCGTAGATTGCCGAAATTGTGCAAACTGTTGCAACTCGAAGCCAAAATACCAGAAAAATCACAAAACCGTTGGAAAATATCTGGAAATAAAAAAATCTGCGAATAAGAGTTGGCCGGTGCAGCCTCAGTCTGCTCACTGCAGGACACATGACGTAAGACAATGAAGTGAGCGCTGGAACTGGTTTCTTGGCAACAGTGTTATATTTATATATATATATATATATATATATATATATATATATATATATATATATATATATATATACATACATACACGTACACCGTACTGTGTATCTACAAAATAATGGAGATTAAGAAGTACTTTTCCATCTCGAATCTTGGTCCTGATCAACTGCTTCCGCTCCTGAATGATTTCCAAAAGCTTGTCACACTCCTCTTCCAGCTTTTTCTCTTGCATTGAAGCATTAATCTGTTGCAAAGACATATATATATATATATATATATATATATATATTTATATATATATATTAACAATAACATAACAATCAAAACTTACATTCACGTGAGAGATAGATAGCATGCATCTGTCAAAGCATGAAGCTGATGGGGTATGCCAGCACAGTAAACAGCCAGTTTTTGCCCTCCCCTCTCCCACTCCCCACAACCGCAATTACGAAAGATCAACAGAACGAGTACATTGTACACTGTTGTGCTGCGTAAAGCTTACATTCACCAGAATCATTTTAAACATAGGAATATAATCCAACTGAGAAGTCAGTTTAGTTTTGTTGAAGGTTGAGTTGGATGTTGAGATGTCACACAAAATGAAGAGAAATTGCTTTGAGGCTTCAATAATAAGAAGTGCAGTCAGAAACGATATTTTGCCATTTCTGCCAAGTCAAAAAACGTGTTTTAGAAAAGAAACAATCTCACAGTCACCTCCACCTGCTGCTTTATCTGCAATAGTCGAGCCAGCAGAAGTTCAATTTCACAGTTACTCCTCAACAAATGTCCCAGGGCGGACTGCAGAGAGAGCTGAAAAACAATAGTGATTACATTGTTACTTTTCGTTTATCAAGAATAACTATCATGATGGGTATGTGATTAATTGAAGCAAAGATGTCAAAAGTATAGTTCATCAGAGGAATAATGGTCGACTCAAGTGAAGCAACACTCAGTTTGATCTCTACTTTGATGTCTCTATTCAAGTGCAGCTGCAGAATTAACAACTCTCACTGCATAAAATCTACAATTCTACATTGTGAGTTCATATTTCTTTGTTTCTGCTTGCATTGGAACTGTATCAAGTGCATATGTTCTGACATGTACAACCAGTATGTCCAACCCAAAAGAGAAAGCATGAGTGATGACATGGGAGACAGCAGGCACGATGGCTCGATACATTAACAGGCTTACGCTGCTGTGCATATGGTTCAGATGCCAAATTAACTCTATTTTGATGCTGGAGCTGGAAAATAACTTTTTTACCTCCGCCATCGAAGGTGAAGGAGGTTATGTTTTCACCCCTTTCTGTCTGTTTGTTTGTTTGTTTGTTTGTGTGCAGGATATCTCAAAAAGTTGTGGACGGATTCAGATGAAACTTGATGGACTTGTTGAGTGTGTGACAAGGCACAATTGATTCAATATTGGTTGAGGGTCTGATTCCGGATCTGGATACGAGAATTATTTAATCTTCAAAGTGATTCTTCAGCATTGAGAGATATGGCCAAAAACGATACAGCACTCCATAGCATGACATTAAAAAAATGTAAAGGGCCCGATATGTTCTCATAGATCAGGCATTGCATGGCGGAGGTATGCGCTCCGAGTGCCCTTCTGGTTGCAAACAGTGTCGAGGCTCTTATAGGAGCTTGAACACAGAATGGATTAGCGCCTGGCATAATTATAACTGGAGAGTTCATAGAACACATGATCCCATCTAGTCTTGAGAAAAAGGACATGGGAAATGTCGTGGTTTCAGTGCCCACAGGCGCATCGCTGGACTTAGTATTCCAACGCTGGTGGTGTGGCAAAGGAGATTGACCATGTGCTTGTTGATGGTTGCTGGAGGATGATCCAGAACTGCAGGGTCTACCGGAGTGCTGTTCCTCGATACTGACAACAGGCTTGTTGTAGCAACTCTGAAGTTTCAGCTTAAATCCAGAAGAATGGTAAAATCCCAGCCTAGGCTGGATGTTGGCAAGCTCAAGGATGAGAGGGTAGCTGAGGAGTTTGTGAACAAGCTGAGTGGAGATTTGGGGGGTCTGGGTGCTTTGGGGAATCCTGAAGAGTTGTGGAGTGTCTTCAAGACCACCGTCCTTGATGTTGCCGGTGGATATCTTGGAACTCACCGTCGGGCGAAGAAGAATTTTGACTCTCGAGGGACACTGGATACCATTGACCAGTCGCAGGGCCAGGTTGAATGGCAGAGCTGAGCTGTTCAGGGAGTTGAGGCGTAAAGCTGTCCGTGTGCTGAGGGAGGACAAGGAGGCCTATGTGCGAGGAATCTGTGAGGGGGTAGCGCATCAATTGTGGTCAAGTGATTCTCATCCTACTTACAGGGGAATTCCGTGCATTGTGTTCCTCCAAGCCCATCCCTTGGTGTACTGCAGTTAGAGCAGAGGGTGGTGGGCTCTTTACAGAAGAGTCCAAAGTGAAGGCCCGCTGGGCCGGTTTCTTTGAGCGGCTGTACCAGGCTGATCCACCAGCTGTTGAGTTGGATGTCAGGGGTGTTACAGTCCCTATTTCTGATCCTCCAATCAAATATGATCCACCTTCGTTTGTGGAAACACAGGCTGCGGTGAACCGGTTGAAATGGGGTAAAATTCCTGGGATCTGTGGCATCCATGCTGAACTTCTCAAGTCTGGTGGAATTGCTGGCCCCAACACTTTTCAGCACTTGTATGGACTGGGTTCTGGGGAGGATGTTGGAGAGATCAAGCTGCGGTGCATTGTTTGGGCATGTCAAGATCTCTGACCTTGATTTTGCAGAGGATGCAGTCATCTTTGTGGAGACACTGGATATCGTTAAGGGGGCCCTCGAGGTGCTGAATGAGGAGTCGGAGCCGTTGGGATTATTGGTTTCCTGGGTCAAAACGAAGATCCAGGCTTTCAATGACATATTGGATGCTGCTATCTTGTCTGTACCTGTTTGTGGTGAGGATGTTGAGGTCACAGAGAGATTGACTTACGATGGCAGTGATATTCATGTCTCTGCTGGCTGCGAGCCGGAGGTCGAGACGTCTGGGTTGGGCCTGGGGAGTCATGGATTCACTGGATCATGGGGTGTGGCGCTGCCGGTACCTGTGCAGGATGAAAGTTGGAGTTTTCAGGTCCGTGGTGCTTCCAATCTTGCTCTGCGGATGTGAGACTTTGACTGTGACCAGGGATCTGACATGGAGACTTAATTCCTTTGGTACCAGGTCTCTTCAAAGAATCCTTGGCTATCGCTGGTCAGACTGTGTGTCCAACAAGCGGTTGCTGAGAGAGACTCAAATGAGATTTGGTACCTCCATAGTCCCTGAGCATCAGCTGCGGCTGTATGGACATGTGGCTCATTTTCCTGACGCTGATCCTGCTCACCAGATTCTCTCAGCGAGGGAGTCTCTTGAGTGGAGGAGGCCATTGGGCCGACTATGTGCCTCGTGGTTGCAGCAGGTTGATCGGCATCTCAAGGAAATGGGATGGGCCAGGCATCTGCCTGGGGGATGGCCAGACGGAGGCCACTGAAGTAACGGCGGAAAGTGGACGCAGCGACGCGCTGTTCTGGCACATGCCCCCATACCTGACCTGACCTGCAGACTACCGAGAGACTGCACCTCAACGGGGCCTGCTTGGAAACGAGCCGCTTAAGCAGCTCGCTCCGTTTTGGGATAACTGAGTTTTTGGGTTTTGGGATATTATCACAAAAGCCCCGTTGGATCCGATCCTATTATCGGCTATTAAGAAACCAGCTATTCATTCCAAACTCAATACGGCAGCTCAATGAGGGAAAGGACGCAACGAATAGGTTTACATTCACACAAGGCCATTTATTTGTACACATATATGGTCAAAGAAGCAATGCAGAGATATACAAGCATGCAATGAATGGGGGTAGGGACAAGACGTGAGCAAGACAAAGACTACAACCGTATATTTATTATGTACAGTCACTTGCACTTAACATCAGTTGTACCTAAGGACACGGTGCCACAATGTTCATGCAAAGAAACAAGGAAAAACCCCAGGAAAGACCAGGGGTAGACTGGACCTCTTCGGTCTTTATATTCACGGAGCTGTGAAGACCGCAGAAGCTCCGAGAGGCCGGGCTGGTTACCTTCACCTTCGTGGTGCCTCGCTGGGGCGACCCGTGACGTCCCGTCCTCACGGCAGCTGGCATGACCGTGGTTCGGCCCAGGCCTCGTCGCGCGGCCCGGTCGATTGGGCCTAGCCGACGACGCCTCAGAGGAACGAACGGGCCTTTGCTCTTTCAGAGTTGATGCTCTCTCTAAGAGCTCGTTCGTTCCTCCGCATCTGCTCGGACTGTCCCGGGGCCCGATCACCTCGGACCGTTTGCCGCTGGTTGGCAACTCCTCTCTGGCTGCGCTTCAGTGACCCACAGCTCGGCACGGCAGGCTGCGCTCCAGGCTCCCGTCTCCTCCGCTCTCTCCAGCTCCTCACCGACTGCAGACTCCAGGGAGATCCAGCTCCACACAACTCCTCACAACCGCGCGCTTGGTGTCTCTGCGCGCCCTTATATTGGGTCTGTGAGGCGAGGTTTGATCTCTGATCCCTCACCTCTGACCCCCTGCTGGCTCCGCCCCCTTCGATCTCCTGATCCCATTTCGATGCGAAGCTCGGAGAGAGCGGACGTGGGTGAAATCAACGACCCTGGTGCCAACGAAGGAGAGCGGATGTGGGTGAAATCAACGACCTTGGTGCCAACGAAGGAGGGCAGACGTGGGTGAAATCAACGACCCTGGTGCCAACGAAGGAGGGCGGACGTGGGTGAAATCAACAACCGTGGTGCCAACGAAGGAGAGCGGATGTGGGTGAAATCGACGACCTTGGTGCCAACGAAGGAGGGCGGACGTGGGTGATTCGCCGTCGCTGGCGCAAAGTTGGCGGCGCAATGGAGATTATGGTAAGGCATTGCTGTTCGTTGTTGCGTAGGTTGGGAGGGGATGTCGTGGTGGTCGTTGTGGAGATGGTTGATGAGAGCAATGTTGGTGGTGGAGGTGGTTGTTGTGGAGATGGTTGATGAGAGTGATGATGGTTGATGAGAGCGATGTTGGTGGTGGAGGTGGTTGTTGTTGTGAAGCGGTTGGTCCAAAATAAAGATGGTAAAAGAAAAACGGCTGCCTCAAAGATCACAGCCCTGCTCACGAATAATTTCCCATTAAACATCGGTGGGGAAATCTATCTGAACACAGACTTATTGACATAACTGATCTAAGGACCTATATGGTGCTCTGTGAATTTCCACAACCGTAACAGTATCATCAAATTGAAATTAAGTAGTTCCTCGATCATAAACTGACGTCAGTAGACAGACAGACAGACAGAGAGAATTTGCTTAACTTCACTTTGCACTAGATGTGTGGGGTAACAACAATAGAAAGAGAGGGGGGACACCAGCAGCAGGTTTGAAAGACAAAATGGAGGAGATTTGGAGGAATAATGGACGTGGGGGAGAATGAGAGCAGGAGAACGAAACAGGGAGTGAAAAAGAGTGATACAGCTGCAAACGATGAATCACAAAAATAGAAGGAAAAACTATGAACCCAAAAAGACATGCGGTTGGAGAGGGTTATTGATGGTAGAAAATATCATAGGTATGTATGGGGGATAACCTGAGATTGTGGTGAACAGCTGTCTTTACAGAAACCTCAGGGGAAGGTGGGAAACAGAGCTCGGAAAGGCAAGACCGGAAAGGAAGGGGTAGAAGACAGAGAGACCACCGACCGGTCTGCAATGTAAATGTTGGAGGCCCTTAAACTTAGCTTCATCGAAGTCGATGACTGGCTTTGGAGGCTAACTTCGAAATGTGGTTTGCCCAAGAAAGATCATGACTGAAAGTGAAACCCAAAAGTTTGTGTCTGAACTTTTTCAAGATGGTTGTTGTGGAAGTATATGCGAGACAGTCCTTTTGGAGAGACAGAGTGTGTGGGACTTGTCAGAATTGAAAGACATACTGTATTACTACTGTTGGACCAGCTGGGTCACACTTGCCTCGAAGCTGGCTGGGTTTGAATATTGGTCCAGCTACGAATTGTTATCCTGGTTTCTCCCAGGCAGGGCAAGGCACCAATCTGTGTGCTGTCCCTCGGATGGACATTAAATTGGGCATCCCGTCTGCTGGCACAGTCGGTGAAAGTTAAAGATCCTTCGCAAAGATTAGGGGAGCCTGCACCCCAAACAAATCACAAATTCCTTCCAACTTGAAGTTCAACCTCAGGACTGGACAGCCAGTTTGTGAAAAACTTGCCGCGAAAATCTTTCCAGCCAACTCCACAAGAAGGAAGGAGTATTTGGGGCCGTTAAAGCGGTTGTAGTAGATCGCAGTGCATCCAAGAAGAAACCAATTATGGTTTGTCAAGAAGACTTTGGTTAAACTCTACCTACGTGCTGGCAAACAATGTTAAACTGCACATCAGAGGTTTTGGTTTCATGTTCTGCTTGGGTTGCAAATGAGTCTCAGGTCATAAAACGCAGTTTTCAAGTGGGAAAACATAGAATCAAGCAGTACAATTTTTGACTGAAGCAGTAAGCTAAACCAGCATCTGAAAAGTTCGGTATTGGCAAAATATCCTGAAAGACAATAACAGAAGCCTGTGTGACAACATGGTGGATGTGTGTTGTGATCTTCTATGCTTACAGACATGTTGTACGGTTGTATGGTTGCCATCGATTGAATGCTGCCATTACTAGCCCTCCAAAGGCTCTTACATTCCTATAGGTTATACAATTGAATGTCATTGTAGCTAACATGACTGCACATCCACAGGGCAGTGGGTATTGAGGGTCTTGCCCACTGACCCATCAAAAGGCAGCGTTAGCTCATTATTAGGCGAATCACCTGAATCCTGTTGATACTTATACACCCACATCTCATCGCAATTCCATCTTCCAGAACCACCAAGCATTGATTATTATATTGATAATTATTATGTCTATGTGAGAACTCACCTTCTGGTCATCGAGTAGCTGGGCCGAAGGAGTTTTGTCGCGAACATTCTCACCATACTGAAATCGCCTGGTGCCTGTACCGCCCAGTTCTACCATGTGGTGAGCAGAGAACGGTGGTTTTTTGGGGTGGGTTGTGCTAAGGCACTCACTGCAGTATGATGCGGAGCAAGTGGTGCAGGTCTTAACGGCGAACTGTGGCGGTTCACGATCGCAAAACTGGCAGGTCGCGGAGTGGACGTCTCCAGCACTGGCCGAAGATCCAGAGTCTGAGCCACTCATTGGGAATTCTTTCTTGATGTTGAGTAAAAGTTGCTTTTCAGAATAAATGTTTCTTTTGCTGAAGAATGCCCTTTTCTCCTCGTTTGCTCTACGTCGTCACGTGACTCAGTGATGTTTTGCGTTGAGCTTCGAGGAAGTTGATCTGCTTCAAAACAGCTCTTATTAAAGATACCTGTCATCTATCATTCCCTTTTCGGAGCTGTGCTTTCAGTTTGCAAAGTGCTTCCTGACGAAGTTCTATGAATGTACCTCCCTGACAAAATTTTCTTGAGATCTGATGAGCTTCCCATCAATCATATGTCATGAGAAATCAGAGGAGACTTTTCTAAGCATTCCTATGGTCATGTTGTCATTGACTCTCAAAGAAAATGAGCTAATTTAATGAAAGTCTTGGTCCAACTGGTTGGGATGAAGGCCATACAGATGCTACAGATTTGATGGTTCAGATGAAGGTTGATCAAATGGTCTTTCATCACAAATTTCCACACTGATTCGGCGCAGTGTTTGCAGCCGCAGCATTGTTGAGAGCCATGGAACACCTGCAAACAGGTTCAAAGTCAGAAGGAAATGCTCCTGCATCTCTCCATCTCAAAAGCACTACAACATGGATAAGTTTCTTTTTTTAACACAAGTTTCCAATGTATTTTTCTTTGGTGATCTTAGGTTTATGGAGGAGCTTGTATACATACGTATGACTTCATTAGAGAGTACATTGTGAGACCATTGGCATACTATGTGGGATTCAAACCTGGGACCCCAGCTTCTTGAGCTGTACTTCTTCTTTTGTATACAGCACAACACTGCAAGTAGCATCATTGACTGAGTGCATAGCTGTGCCACTGATGCAGTGCCCTCTGGAAGTTAGAGCAGGAATTTGTAATGTGTTCGTGGTGCTCGCAATAGCTCTCCCACTCTTTGCAAATGACATGGTGGGATCTTTAATGTCCGCCAAATAATGACAGCAGACAGGAAATCCCATTTAACGTCCATCCGAGGGACGGTACACGTGTTTATGAATCTCCCTGCCTGTGAAATACCGGGGTGACAGTATATAGCTGGGTCGGTATTCAAACCCAGGCTAGCCAGCTTAGAGGCGAGTGCAACTACCTCTTGGGCCAAGGCATTTCTGTCAGCCCAACACTCTGATAACTTGAACACAATTATATATCACCCTGATAACCTAAACACTCTGATATGTCACCCTGATATATCACCATGATAACCTGAATACAATGACATATCACCCTGATAACCTACACACCCTGATATATCACCCTGATAACATGAACACCTATACATATCACTCCGATAACCTTAGCACCCTGATATATCATCATGATAACCTAAACACCAGATATGTCACCACATATCTAATATCGCCCCGATAACCTGAACACGATGATTTATCACCCTGATATATCACCATGATAACTTTAACACCCTGATATATTACTATGATAACCTAAACACCTAGATATATCACCATGATAACATAAACACCCAGATATATCACCATGATAACCTGTGCACCCAGATATATTGCCCCGATAACCTGAACATGATGATTTATCACCCTGATAACTTTAACACCTGATATATCACCATGATAACTTTAACACCCTGATATATTACTATGATAACCTAAACACCCAGATATATCACCATGATAACATAAACACCTAGATATATCACCATGATAACTTGAACACACAGATATATCACCATGATAACCTGTGCACCCAGATATATCACCCTGATAACCTGTGCACCCAAATATATCACCCTGATGACCTGAACACCCTGACATGTCACCCTGGTAACCTGAACACTCTTATATATCACCCTGACCTCCTGATCACCTTGATATACCACCATAATAACCTAAACACCCAGATAGATCACCATGATAACCTGTGCACCCAGATATATCACCCTGATGACCTGAACACCTTGACATGTCACCCTGGTAACCTGAACACTCTTATATATCACCCTGACCTCCTGATCACCCTGATATACCACCATAATAACGTAAACACCCAGATATATCACCATGATAACCTGTACACCCAGATATATCACAATGATAACCTAAACACCTTCATATATCGTCCTGATAATCAGAACACCTCGTAGATTCCTATAGAGAAGGACTGGAACCTCCCATGCTCGGGGTTTGTAACTTGAGTCTGACGGATTAACTTGAGTCCGGGGCTAAAATGACTTCTAGAAGGGCTAGAGACACGATCTCGGGATCCATACAGGGGTTTTTGAGGACGACGAGTTCAATAGTGTCATTTTCAACACCACCTGAGGTTATCTTCAAGGTCAAAAGGTCATATTTCAAGGTCAAATTACTAAATTTTGGTATTTTTTGCCCGTTTTTGTGTCTAACTCATAAACGGTGAGAGATGGCTGATTGTAATAAGATGCAAGTGTGTAGAGCTGTCAAACTTTGATATTTATTGTCATATATCGTATTACATAAACATATGCATGTCACAACACTACGCCTATTACAACTATGTCTATGTCTATCACTAGTTGGAGAGCTTTTCTTGCCTCCTGAGGTATCCCAAAGCTTTTTCTTTGTCACTTACATTGAGGACATGAGCTTTCAAGAGAATGTTAGCCAAAGTAGTACATGCAGCATTACTACTAGCTAAAGGTGCATCGACAGAGGATAACAGCTCAGCAAAATGAAATCGGCAACGCATTTTCGTCTTGTCATACAAATTATAGGCATTATGTACAAAAAAGACGGTTGACATAGTCGGCACACTCAATCCACCTCTATTCAAATTATCTAGAAACTCAGATGATACCTCGTTACCATCTTCATCATCAATGATCTCCTCCATACTAGTGCTATCACCATATTTATGAACAAGGTGTCCGGCCAACTAAACTACTTTATGCTTAAGGGCATAGTCAGACCCCAAGAGATCCTGAGTGTCTTGAGGAGTAATGTCGTCAATGAGTTCACTTCGCTCATCTGGATTTATGGAAGTTGTACAGTTCTTGTTGCAATCAATCACACGAGAACTAGATTCGGGCATAATGTCATGCTTAATGAGTGTTTGCAAATTTACAGTTTTAGCTGCAGCCATAATGTCAACTACGTCAATGTAGAAGTTTCCACCGCTTCTTTGCCTGGCTTGGCCGAAAAACTTTCCCAAGGCTTCATCTGCAAATATAGCAGGAAGAACGTAGTCAAAGTCTTTCTCTGCCAGAAGCAATTTGGCAGCATCCACATTATTACGTGTGGACACAGTGAAGGCTTCAGCAGTTTGCTGAGTTAGCTTCAGCTTATGACCACCACCTCCTTGCCATGTGCAGGTAGATATAATTTGGCAGGCCTGCTCCAGCCTAGTGAAACTTGTACAGTCTGCTGTCCAAGTCTGTCTGGATTCGTCGCGCAGATGGATAGTTGAGAAACTGTCTTTCACGTTCATCATCTTGAACCACTCACTCATTATCTGGGTGAGGATGATTGTTCCTTCGCTGATGCCCAGTGAATCCTTGAAGGTCTTTAAAGCAGAGACAGTCTTGTCATTGAACACTTGGCATACCAATGGTACGCTCTGGCGTTGAAGGGGCTTGGGGAAAACAGCGGTGTGCGTCAGCTTGGTTAAGCGAATAGGAGTAGCCCGGTCGATCTCATAAACCTTCTGAATATCACTCCAGTAAGCTTTGTACTCATTACCATCTACGACAAATGAGAGTGTCTTGCCATCAACAGTAATCCAGTTGTTGCGAACATTTTTGAAGATGTGCACGTAGTCGTACACTAAGAACATAGATTACTCTTGAATTGACAGCACTTGGAAACTTTCTGGTCCTCCAAGTTTTGAATAAACACTGCGGTTGGTATTGCAATTGTCACATATCAAAGAAATCACAGTACTGCCAGCACCAACTACAGCTGATGCAGCTTCGATAAGGAGTTCCTTCAGCTGATCGGCAGTTAGTTTTTGGCAGGGCAAAATGCGTAGAATATAGCATGGACCACCAAAATGGCAGGCAACTTCAACAACCATAGCATGTGAAGCAAGCATTTCGTGTTCACCACCCGCTGCTGCATTTTGAGCATATCGTACAACATGCCCTCCAGAAAATCGCAATGTCTCGACCAGCTTTACCTCGTCAAACATTACATTGACCAAACGGTGCTGTGGTTTCAGCTGGTCGAACAAGGTTTTGAGGTTGGAGTCCTGCTGACTACAAGCAAGCATCTGTTTTACCTTTTTTGTTGATGGTAGAATGATTAAGCTGGATCGACGAATCATTTTGTATGCACTGGGTGATATGTTGTGAAGCTGCATTGCGAAAATCATAGTATCAGTATCAAATCGGCGACGATCAAGAGGTTTGAACAAAAGATGCAGCTGCGACAGAACGAAGGTGAAATGAGGAAGCTCGTGTGCCTCAGTCATCCAACATTATGCATGTCACATGGAAGTGTTACAAGGCTTATTACAAGCTGAAGAATTTCCTTGCTTGTGCATTCATAGATGTTTACCTGGTCAGTTATGGATCTAATCTGGGACCATTTTGAGAGCAGGCTGTTCTTCTGCAAAGGAAAAAGTCGTTTGGGCACCTCAATGCCATCTTTCTCAACTCTATTCAAGAATAGAAATCCAAAAGGTGAGTGAACTTGTTGGAAATGAAAGAACTGCTTGACAGTTTGTCCAGTAGCATCAGTTCTTGATAGGTAAAGGTTTTCCTGGTCTTTTATGATGTTAAAGCCAGGAAAATAGGAGCTGATTTTAGCACAGAAGTGGTCGAAATCTTGGATATTGTCTGCAGCCTCATCAGCTGCCTGCATCTTCTTAGCTCTTGATTCTGACGTAGAAGATGATGTTGGGCGTGGGGCTGAGGTCACCTGCTTCAAAGCTGATTTCGGTACTCCAGGAAATATTGATGGGGGTTCTTTGGGTCGTTTGCCACCCCTAACTGACACCCAATCACAATTGAAATGTGTCTCACAAATATATATCTCCTTTAAGCACCTCAAGCTTTCTTTCTCATTTGGCATTGCCAATATCCATCTCTCCCTCTCCTCAGGATCTTTTGGGAAGGATATGACCTTTACATAAGGCGTCCCATCATAGTTTCCTCTACAACCAAAGCAGCTGCAACGAGGTGGCATATTGTCACCAAAGCAGGAAACAACACAAAGATCCTGTGAGATCACCAGCTGGACAGTTTCTGAAAGAGAAACAAACAAAACATACCTTAGTTAACGATGATAGAAATCAGCAAGTAGGTGCAGTAGGTGCACAATGTCATGTTTTGTCATAGACTTTACAAAAGTTTTCCTCTATGAGTTGGACACAAAAACGGGCAAAAAACACCAAAATTCAGTAATTTGACCTTGAAATATGACCTTTTGACCTTGAAGATGACCTCAGGTGGTGATGAAAATGACACTATTGAACTCGTCGTCCTCAAAAAACCCCTAATGGATCCCGAGATCGTGTCTCTAGCCCTTCGAGAAGTCATTTTAGCCCCAGACTCAAGTTAATCCTTCAGACTCGTTACAAACCCCGAGATCGTGAGGTTCCAGTCCTTCTCTATAGGAGTCTATGGAACACCTTAAAATATCACCATGATGACCTGAACACCCTGACATGCCACCCTGTCAACCTGAATACCCTGATATATCACCCTGATAACCGAAGACCCTGATATATCACTCTGATCACCAAATACTCTGATATATCACCCTGATAACCTGAGCACAATGATATATCACCCTGATAACCGAAGACCCTGATATATCACCCTAATCACCAAATACTCTGATATATCACCCTGATAACCGAAGATCATAATAGACCACCCACATAACTTAAACAGCCTGATAACCAAAGACCCTGATATATCATCCTGATGACTGAAGGCCCTGATATACCACCCTGATAACAAAAGGCCCAAATATACCACCATGATAACCTTATCACACTGATATATCACCATGGTAACCTGAAAATGCTGATATATCAACCTGATAACCAAAGGCCCTGTTAAAACACCCTGTTGTATCACCATGATAACCTGAACACCCTGATAACATGAACACCCAGATATATCACCATAGTAACGTGAACACTCTGATATGTCACACTGATATATCACCCTATGAACATGAACTCCCTGATATTTCTCTATGATAATCTGAACACCATGACAACCCGAACACCCTGATATATCTGCCTGATAACCCGAGCACCCTGATGTATCACCCTGATAAGCAGAACAAGCCAATGCATGATGTTGATTACCTGAACACCCTGATATATCACTCTGATAACCTGAACAGCCAGATATATCACGCTGATAACCAGAACAAGCTGATATATCACCCTGATAGCCGGAACAACCTGATATATTACCCTGGTATCTAGTACACCCTGATGAGCAGAACAAGCTGATATATGATGTTGATTACCTGAACACCCTGATATATCACCCTGATAACCTGAATACCCTGATAACATGAACACCTTTATACATCACCCCGATAACCGAAGCACCCAGATATAATCACCATTATAACCTTAACACCCAGATATATCACCATTATAACCTCAACACCCAGATGTATCACTATATAACCTTATAATCACCATTATAACCTTAACACCCAGATATATCACCATCACAACCTTAACACCCAGATGTATCACCATATATCTAATATCACCCCGATAACCTGAACACCCTGATATATAATCTTGATAACCCGAACACGATGATTTATCACCGTGATAACTTGAACACCCTGATACAGTATATCACCATGATAATCGAAACACTCCAAATATATCACCATGATAACCTGAACACCCAGATATATCACCATGATAACCTGAATACCCTTATATATCACCCTGATAACCTGAACACTCTTTTATCACCCTGACCTCCTGATCACCCTGATATATCACCATAATAACCTAAACACCCAGATATATCACCATGATAACCTGCACACCCTGATATATCATTCTGATAACCTGAACACCCTGAAATTATAGCTCTCACACGAGCCTCGGCAAGGCATACAAGAAAAAAATATTACCCTGATGACCTGAACATCCTGACTTGTCACCCTGGTAACGTGAATACACTGATATATCACCCTGATAACCAAAGACCCTGATATATGATGCTGATTACCTGAACACCCTGATATATCACCCTGATAACCTGAATACCCTGATACATCACCCTGATAATCAGAACAAGCGGATATATATCACCCTGATATATCACCCTGATAACCAAAGACCCTGATATATGATGCTGATTACCTGAACACCCTGATATGTCATCCTGCTAACCTGAATACCCTGATACATCACCCTGACAATCAGAACAAGCGAATATATATCACCCTGATATATCACCCTGATAACCAAAGACCCTGATATATGATGCTGATTACCTGAACACCCTGACATATCACCCTGATAACCTGAATACCCTGATATATCACCATGACAATCGTAACAAGCGGATATATATCACCCTGATAACCAAAGACCCTGATATATGATGCTGATTACCTGAATACCCTGATGAATCACCCTGATAACCTGAACCCCCTGTAATATTACTTTGACAACCAAAGGCTCTGATATATCAGCCTCATAACCTGAAACCCCCTGATATATCACCCTGATTACCTGAACCCCCTGATATATCACCCTGATTACCTGAACCCCCTGATATATCACCCTGATAACCTGAACCCCCTGATATATCACCCTGATTACCTGAATACCCTGATATATCACCCTGATAACCTGAACCCCCTGATATATCACCCTGATAACCTGAACCCCCTGATATATCACCCTGATATATCACCCTGATTACCTGAATACCCTGATATATCTCCCTGATAACCTGAACCCCCTGATATATCACCCTGATTACCTGAATACCCTGATATATCACCCTGATAACCTGAACCCCCTCATATATCACCCTGATAACCTGAACCCCCTGATATATCACCCTGATATATCACCCTGATTACCTGAATACCCTGATATATCTCCCTGATAACCTGAAGACTCTGATATATCACCCTGATAACCCGAACACCCAAATACCACCCTGATATATCACAATGATAACCTAAACATCCAGATATATCACCATATATCTAATATCATCCTGATATTCTAAACAACCTAATATATCACTATGATAACCTCTACACCCAGATATTTCACCATGATAACCTGAACACCCTGATAACCTGAAAAATATCACCCTGATAACTGAAGGCCCTGATATATATCATCATCATGATTACCTGCACAAATTCTTCACATTTTCTGCGAGTTTTCTGGCTAAGGTCTCCTGCAGATGAAGAAGCTCATCTGATTGTCAAGGGGTTTTCCAAATCTCAAAGGAATGCCGAAGGGATCACCAGGTGTTACTGTAGTGAAACAAGGAACGAGCAACACAGGTCGAAGAAGCAGGTGATCGAACGGACAAAGCAAAAGACGGGAAAGTTCTCACAATCAAATCTCAACATCCACGAGCTGCGAAATGTGTGAATACCAAAAGGTTTTCTAAATTTTACTCCATATTAGTGACTGCAATGGTCCTTCTCATGTCTCTCCACCCTTCGTGTTATAATATATCTGTATATCGAGGAAGACTGTTAACCGTTAACAAATAAAAGGGTCCCCCGATGCTCAACATGGCAGTAACTCGAACCACCACCCACAAACAATCATGTTATTGGAATGCACACGTATCCTGCGCATTGGAAACACGAAAATTCTCTTTTCAAACTTTTATAATAGATCCGACCCATGAAGTTATAAATTATATTATCTCGTATTGTGACGACACAATGAAACGACTCACGAAAACGTCTCGCTGCTTACAGACCTTCCAGCCGAAGAACAGAACTGAAGTCTCACATTTTCAACTCATTTTCCACTTCCTCGACACACAAACACAGGAAAATGACGTCAGAGTTTGGCATTAAATCCATCCTCCCAGTCGACAGGCGGTGCTTGTACAATCTACGAGAGAAAAATCGTTGGAATGTTAAAAACGAAGTATTTCATGAAGGAAAAGGAAGTCAGAAAATTCATTAATTAACTTGTCTTTGATAAACAGCATTAAAGAGCCGTCTACATATTATGTGCGCAGTTTTGGGGAGAGTGGAATTCTACACTAATACATGGCAGTGTGTGTGTGTGTGTGTGTGTGTGTGTGTGTGTGTGTGTGTGTGTGTGTGTGTGTGTGTGTGTGTGTGTGTGTGTGTGTGTGTGTGTGTGTGTGTGTGTGTGTGTGTGCGTGCGTGCGTGCGTGTGTGATTAGGACTGTGAGAGCATACACACACAACACTGAACTTGTCAAGAGATTAAAACAATTAGTCACATGTATGCTAACACAAGGAGTGACAGTTAGCAGATTAAAACAAGTTTTCTTTAACATCACAACACCACACCAAATAGAATTAGTGAAATACAATACGAATAGTAAAAATATTATTAACGAGATACTTATACAAGTACATCAATATATATATATATATATATATATATATATATATATATATATATATATATATATATATATATATATATATATATATATATTTTAAATTATATAAACAAATATTGTTGCGGAAATGGCCTTTAGTGTGTTATTACATATAGGATTAGCCCAGATTCCCCCTTAAATGCATGTTTAGCCAGGTTGTTCGGTAATTGGACGTTACATGTGTGTCGGGAGGTGTAGCAGGCTGTCCAGGGTTCGTACAGTGGTGGTGGACCGGGAGGGGCCTTGCTTATTTTTCCTTCCCCTCTCCGAACTAGCCCCGCCCAGCGCTCTGAGAGTGTCGGTCGGCGAGGGGTGTCGGCAGCCGATTGGACGAGGGCTGCTGCAGTTTCGAGCGATGGACCAATCACGGGTCCCCGGAGGTGGTCCATAAGGCCCACCCCAAAAAGACGAATAGAAATGGCTGCTGTGTGAGTCCGGAGTTGGCTTCAAGAAAGGCGAGCGCCGGGAAAGTGAGAGAGTAATTGCCTGAGTGTCGCGCTGCGATCTGCTTCATGAAAGAGGCAAGAGAAACGACGAGTGGGAGCCGCGATCGGCTGTGTAAGGGACGGCTGTGTCTGTCTGCGATCTGCTTCATGAAAGAGGCAGGAGGAACTGCATGAGGGGAGTCTGCGATCGACTTTCATGAGGAGGTCCTCAACAGGTTCATTCGGAGTCCAGCGACGGAGCCTCTGACTGTTCCTACTCACTACACGGCTCGATACGTCTTGTAATCCCGTCGATCCGCCTGCGGAGCCCAACACCCCAATTTGGCCTGATCTGGTGAACAGGCCAGGCATGGACTTGTATACTGGACCTTGTGAAGAGCCAGCTGGAGCATACCATAGATCTTTCGTCTTGTGCCGTCGACCTCGCGGGGTCCGAACGTGCCGAGGCTGGTGCGTGAACGGGGTGACAAAGAAAGGACGCCGCCTCCATTTTGTCACGCGGCGTGTTTGAGCTTGGGCGCTCGAAGCTGTTGACATCGGCTTGTCACGAGCCGCATTCGTGCCTTTGACACTTTCCTCTCGTCCATGAGGCATCACCAAGTACTCTGTGTCTTGTCTGCATGTTGTCTAAGGTTTATCTCGCTCAGGTTCCATTGGAAACCCGTAATCAGTAGCTCCCAAGTTAAGAACGGGTTATAGATTAATTATAACATTGTCGTGAATGCTTTGCTTGTGTTGTGTTCCCCGATGTGTCCCCAATAAATCTGGCTGATTCGTATGAAAGTTTCCGCATTGAGTTTATTCGTGCCGTGCTGAGGAACAATTGTTCGATTTGTATATCAAACCCAAACGGGCTCCGCTCGGTCGGTCGGACTGGCAGACTCCGCTTGGTCTCTGACAAATCCAGTCTGTAGCCGGGGTCTATTTCCAAAGCTGGCAAGGCGCAGGTGTATTTTGGTATCGTGATCTAAGGTGCGTAACCCGAGACCTGTGCCGAGCCAGCCGGCGTTACAACCCCGGAGATGGTGGTGCTGTTAATTGATGCCGAATCTTCAACATTTGGCTGTCAAGAGAAGGGTGCGAATCCTGCCACCGCCGAATCCTTAACAATATATATATATATATATATATATATATATATATATATATATATATATATATATATATATATATATATATATATTCCGGTTTTGGAGCAGCGAGAGGTCTCCTTCGGGGCTCCCTGCTGACGTTCTCAAAGTTAAGTTTCCGGTTGTTATTTGTCCCGTTTTAACTGTTGATTTTTCTCACCCTCATGTTACTGTGTGTTCCTAGTTCGGTTTTGTTTCAAAAATCGTGCTATTTTGTGAGTATTTTTGTTGACGTTCTTACCTGGTGCTTGAGGCCTAGGCCTAGGCCTAGGCTTGAGGCCTACCGGTTCCACTCGGTGTTCGATCGTTTTTTTTTTTTTTTGTTTGTTTGTTTTTTCTCCCCATTACCTTCAATTTCTATCCTCCCCACTTTCCAAACATCCCCCATTCTCCCAACTAATCTCTTTCTTATCTCAAAAAAAAAAAAATACCCAACAACAACACGCTCACCTTCTCCCGATTCTGCTTCTTCTTCTTCCTCTTAACTTCCTCCTCGTTTTTTTTTTTTTTTTTTTTTTTTTTTTTACACTTCCATGACCTAATCTGTTGAACTCTCTCATACATTAATATTAACAACAACAACAACAAAATATATATATATATATATATATATATATATATATATATACCCACCAACAACACGCTCACCTTCTCCCGATTCTGCTTCTTCTTCTTCCTCTTAACTTCCTCCTCGTCTTCTTCCTCGATTTTTATATATATATATATATATATATATATATATATATATATATATATATATATATATATATATATATATATATATATATATATATATACTTCCATGACCTAATCTGTTGAACTCTCTCATACATTATTTTTAACAACAAAAACGATCTTATGCTTCATCTTCCTCTCTCACACATGTGGTACTCTTTACTGTTTCACAATGCACTACTCTTCTGCTATTTTAACAGACTGCTCTCATTTCGACCTCTCCTTCATTCCTTGCCTAAAAAAAATCCAACTATTACAGCGCTTCTTCTCTCCATTCTCTGAATTCGCCTTCATTGCATCCATCAAGAATTGTGTTAAATCGCATCTCTGACCTAAAACTTTTAAAAACCACAGTTTGCCATGGATGCTCGCTTTCCATCAACCATTCTTTTTTTTCCAACTTTAGTGCCAACTCACCCCCCTCACCCCTCACTCTCACTCTCAAAGCAACCATCCCACTCTTCTCCCTCCAAGCCTGCCTCTCACCTCTCGCAAAAATTCCCCCCTCACCTTCCTCCCAGCTTACATCCCCCTCACTCGACCTTCTCAGAGTTGGCCCCCCTCACATCCACCAACCTGCCTCCCTTCACTGCCCTCTCACCTCCATCTCTTCACTACACCTTCTCAAATCCTCAACTGCCTTCTTCCTTGTCTCTTGTCCCCCCTCTCCCCCAGCACCACAGAGCCTTTTCTCCTCCTCATTCGGCCCCTCCCCTCGCTATTCTGCAATACCCCACACTCCTTCAGCAACCCTCCTTACCTGCCCCCCTCGTCCCTTGTCCTCCCCTCCCCTCCCCCTCCACCTCCTGCACCCAAAGCCTCCTCCCCTACCTCTTCATTAAAAGTGTGGACCTCAAATATCCGGGGCCTTCGCTCAAACCTTTCAGATCTTTCCATACAGGTTGCCACTGACAAACCAGACATTATCTGCCGAACAGAAACTTTCCTCTCCCAAGACGTGTCTGACTCCCAAGTATCTCTCCCTGGTTACTCCCTCTTACGGTAAGACAGACCTGAGCCTCGTCCTGGTGGAGGTGTTGCTCTCTTCATCAAAGACTCTATTCCTCACTCTCCATGCACTGCTCTCACTCCCCCACACCCCCAGGAATACCTCTGGCTTCGGCTTCCCCTCCACTCCCACCTCATGTTTATATGTGTACTGTACCGTCCACCATACAGTGATGACTCCATCTACACCTCACTATCCGAAAACATGGACCATCTTCTATCTTCTCATCCAAACTCTCTCTTCCTCTTATGTGGTGACTTCAATTGTCATCACGCCAGTTGGCTAGGTGTGGGTACCTCTCTCACCTGCCATGGCACCTCAGCAAAAGCTTTCTGCGACTCATTGGGACTGACTCAATCGGTCAACTTCCCGACCCGGATCTCAACCAATGGTACTCCATCTCTTCTGGATCTGATTTTGACAAATTTCCCTGACAATATCTGCTGCTCTTCCTTCGCTCCAATTGATTCTTCTGACCACGTCCTTGTCAAAGTGGACATCTCTCTGGCTGTTATCAGAGAACCACCTCACCGCCGTCGAGTCTGGCATTTCACTCAAGCCGACTGGCAGGGTCTCCGAGCAGCCATCAAACTTACAGACTGGTCTCCTATCACTACTTTCTCAAACATCAACTCATCCTGGGAATTCTTTCAAAGAAACTTGCTCTCCCTCATGCACAGATTTATCCCCTCTCGTGTTCAGTTGTCTTACCCTTCCTCCCGCCCTTGGTTTACTGAAGCTTGTGGCGAGGCAGTTGTCCTGAAACAACTTGCCTTTGCCTCATGGAAAGCAAACCCAACTGAGGGCAATCTCAGTTCTTTCCACAAAGCTCGGATCAAGTGTGTATCTACCCTCAGGAGAGCCAGAAAACAACATCTTTCTCATCTCAAGTCTGAACTCTCAAACCTCTATCCCTCTTCAAAATCCTGGTGGCGTTTAATCAAATCTGTTTCTGGTGTATGTTCCCCCTCCATCCCCTCCCTTACCTCAAATGGCCGCACTGCTGATTCCACATGTGATAAAGCTGAATGTCTAAACTCGGTGTTTGCAGCTAAATCTTGTGTCCTAAACCCATCACTATCTCTACCCACTTTACCCAGTCGCACCCAACTGTCCCTGGACTCTGTATCCTTTTCTCCTGACAAGGTGGAGAGCTTGCTTTCAAACCTCGAGTCAGATTCTGCAACCGGTCCAGACGGCATCAGCCCACGTGTCCTCAAAGCCTGCTCTTCTGCTCTTGCTCACCCTCTCTCTGTTCTATTCACCCTCTCATTTGCCCAAGGTCATCTGCCATCTGCTTGGAAATCTGCTAACATCACTGCCCTGCATAAAAAGGTGCAAAAACAGATCCTTGTAACTACAGACCAATCAGCCTTCTCCCAATCATCAGCAAGGTGATGGAATCCATAATCGCTTCAGACATGAAATCCTTCCTCTTCTCCAATGGCTTGATTTCCAATCATCAATTTGGTTTCAGACCAGGTCACTCTACCCTGAATATGCTGCTTCTGCTCTCCCATCAATGGATGGAGGTCCTCAATGCCAGACAGGAAATCCGAGCCGTATCCCTGGACATATCACGTGCTTTTGACACAGTCTGGCACCCTGCCCTACTCACCAAACTCTCTTCCCATGGTATTCAAGGCCATCTCCACTCATGGCTCGCAGACTTCCTCTCCTGTCGCAGTCAACGTGTGGCCCTAAATGGAGTTCTTTCATCCCCTCTTCCTGTGCAGGCTGGAGTTCCTCAAGGTAGTTCTGGGCCCTGTTCTTTTTCTGGTTTTCATCAATGATCTCTCGGACTCTCTGGAAAATCCTCTATTTCTCTTTGCCGATGACTCCACCCTCTGCCGTACCATCTGTCATCCCTCAGACCGGCAAGCAGCAGCTTCTTCGCTCACTGCAGATCTGGATAAAATCACAAACTGGTCCAACACGTGGAACATGTCTTTCAATCCAGACAAATCTCACACTCTCACTATGTCTCTTCGAAAGGACCGTTTACAAAACCCCCCCATCCACTTTCTCAACAATCCTCTGGAAGAAGTCTTTTCTTTCAAGCTTCTAGGTCTCACTATCTGCCATGACCTTTCCTGGGAAAGTCACATTTCCAACCTCGCCTCAAAAGCCAGTCGCCGACTGGGAATACTCCGTCGTGCTAAGTCCTTCCTCGGCCCTCTTGAGCTCCTGACCACTTACAAAGCTTTTGTCCATAGCCTGATGGAGTACTGCTCTCCCTTCTGGGCTGGTGCTCCTGCCTCCCACCTTTCTCGGCTTCACGCTGTCGAAACCAGGGCATTTAAGATCATCGGCATCTCCCGCAATGAAACTGAGTCTTTGGGCCTCTCACTCAATCACCGCAGGTTGGTCGGTGGTCTTTCTGTCTTCTACCGACTCCTCTCCAGCCTTGCCCCACCTGCTCTCTCTGCGATTTGTCCCCACCACATTTCCACAGGGCGCTCAAGGTCCGCCAACAACCCCCTTCTAGTAAAACTACCAAAATCACGAATCACTGCTCATCTTCACTCTTTCATTCCTCTTTTTTCCCGCCTTTGGAATAAACTTCCTCACTCTATTCTTTCCCATTCTTCCCTCCAGGCTTTCAAAACAGCTGTTCACCACCACCTCTTATCTTCCCCCATCCAAATCCTCGATCTTTTCTACCCCCGATAATCCACCCAAGCCCACTTCCTTCAATTCTCCTGCTTTCCTTCCTGAAAGTCCCTGAAATGTCCATCTTCTCTTCGCCATGTTCCCCGTCCCATCCCCATCCCTCTCCCTTCCACAGTTCACCTAATGTGTCTGTTCCCCACTGTTTTGTCCCTTCCACTCCCGCCCCTCTTGTCTCATGCCTCCTTGCTGTGAGTTGTGTGTTAGCTCTCATACGAGCCTCGACCAAGGTATGCAAAAAAAGAAAAAAAAAAAATATATATATATATATATATATATATATATATATATATATATATATATATATATATATATATATATATATATATATATATATACATATTGTTACGGATTCGCGCCCGCCGGCGTGCTGACGGCCACGTAACTCGAATCGCGGCACGTCGCCCACCGGACGGACAATCCAGTCGTGACCCTCTCGGACTAACGCCGGGAACCAGTCACGGGTGGACCTTTCGGTCTCACCGCGATCGAGCCAATCAGCCCCCGCGTGGGATAGGGTTGCTCGCCAAATTCGACCTACCTAAGTACCCACACGGAGGGTAGACCGGGCGATCGCACCTCGCCGCAGGTCGACTTCGGACACGGGTCACTTAAGCGACCCGTTCCGTACTATCGGGATAACCGAGCGGTGTTATCGTCGGCCTCGACGGTTCGATTAATTATCGGGCGTATTCAGCCCACTACCAACCCTTTACGTGAAGCAAGATGAGGATTCAATGAAAGAAATGACGAAGCGAAGCGGGAAACAGTTCAACACAAAGCACATTTATTCGCAATGAACGGAAAGCACACATATACAATTCCACCAAAAGCACATAGAAAAGAAGAGAAACACAATGCAATTTTACACAAAAAGCAAATGTAAAAGCGAAGACACAATGCAGAGCTAATACCGACTACCGAGCACACGGCAACACTTATACAATTCTACTTCACAGACGGCGCCGACAACACACATTCCCAAAAACAAAAGAAAAGAGAACCCTCAAGGATGAGGCGGGCCTGAGGCCGAGACCGGGTCGGGCCTACCCGTCTGGTGATGAGACGCGGAGCGGCGATGGTGCCTCAACTCCGCGGGCCTCGCGGACAGTGTCTGGCAGGGGGTGGGAAAAGGGCCCCCTTGGTCGCACTATCTCAGCGCGGGGGGAAACAGGAGGGGGTTGCTGATGCTCGGGGTATAGAGGATTTCCACTCTGCCTCGAGTCCCGCGACGAGCGTCTCCACCTCGGCCAGGTCGCGCCGTCGGCCTCCCTGGTGTGCAGCTCCCTGCACGACGCGAGCACCCCCTCGTCTGCCCTCGCCGCCTCTCCACAGCTCCGTCCCCTCCGCTCCGACTCCAACGCACACGACGACGACCAACTCCTTCTTGCTTCTTCTTCTTCCCAACTCCACCGCCCGCGAAGTCTTAACTCTCTCTTCTTATTTGACTGACGAACGCGGTCGCTTATATCAGCCCCGTGGCTTCGCTCTCTCATCTTTGACCTCCTCCCTTCGACCTTTCACCTCGCTCCCCATTGGCCCGAGAAAAAGTGGGCGTGAATGCTTTTTGATCCATAAATTTGCATATATCGATCGCCCTCCAACGCCCTAGGGGCGGGGCCAAATCGCCCCTCGCTCACCGATTGGACGGAACAAAAGTGGGCGTGTGTCGTTTTTGATCCGTTTTTGAAGTGGAAAATCCGTGGTTTTGTACACGCTGTTCGGCGCGCGCCCTGCACGAGTCCAACACCGGTGCCCACAAGTGGCGCAAGAACGGTGGCGATGCGACGGTTGCGAGGTGTGACGTGAAGCGGCGCCGCAGTGGGTGGTTGATGTGGTTGGCGGTGGTAACAATGGCGGTTGGTCCAAAATAAAGATAGTAAAAGAAAAACGGCTATCCTGAAGAGTCGCAGCACGCATGAATAACATTTATTCCCACTAGACAACGGGTTTGGGCCTAACTACACATGTACTTACCGAGATATCTCACCTAAGGGACCTGAATGGTGGTTTGCAACTTTGGTAACCACAACACTACCCCCTCCCCTTTTTACAGACTCGTCCCGAGTCGTCAAATTTTCGTGTGCCATCATGTGTAGTTTTCCCCTAGTACATTTTACCTACGGATCCCTGAGTGCGACATTCATGGTATTCGTGTCCCCAAAATAAATAACCTAAGGGCTGCGTAACTACCTAAACAAACTCACTCACACGGACGACTTAAATAAAATTGCCGGCGCTAAGACAAACATGCCGGGGGCGCACTCATATTTACAGTACATCTTAACCTTAACTTACAAATTTTACACTAAACCATGGCCCAGGATCACTGAACTCTGCAAAAGAAAAGCAGTTAGCAGGGAGCCAGGCTGCCCGCATGCAGTCTCTGGCTCAAAACAATGCAGGTTACAGGGAACGTGGCTGGCTGCTCACACGCAGTCCAAGGCCTTCCCTTTTGAACTGAACGCAGTGAACCACAACGGTGCATGGGCTGCACAAACGCAGTCTCCGTGCCAGCTCAAGTGGCACACGCAATGAACACAACGAATGGATAGATGAATGGTTTGAACTGAACGCAGTGAACCACAACGGTGCATGGGCTGCACAAATGCAGTCTCCGTGCCAGCTCAAGTGGCACACGCAATGAACACAACGAATGGATGGATGAACACAAACACGGTGCACGGGCCGCCACTGCAGGCCCGTGTTGTAGCTGCCAACAGGGCAGTTCTTGCAGCTTGCAAACTGTTGCTTTCTGATCCTGGCGCACATGGAAATGAACAGGGGGGGGGGGGCAGAGCAAAATTGAACGGGGCTGGTGAACATGGGCAGTGGGCATGGCATGGCAAAGGCAGCAGGCAAACACAGCCTGCAGAAGAAGGCCGCTGCAGGCAAACACAGCCGGCAGATGAACTGGCCGGCACAGGCCTTGAAGAAAAACAGCCGCAGACGATCCAGCCGGCACAGGCCTTGCAGCAACACAATAGCTGCCGACGATCCCGCCGGCACAGGCCTTGCAGCAAAACAACAGCTGCCGATGAAGTGGGCCGGCCTTTGCCTTGCAGCAACGCAGCCAGCAGATGAAGCTGGCCAGCCCCTGCCGTTCAGTGGAGGTTGGTGGAGGGAGTGCGGTGGTGCTGGCCACTTGGAAGGCGGGCTTGGACCTACCTACCTGTCTCCCTCCCAACCTATCGCCTTTGCCTGTCACTGTACATACCCACTCCCTTAATTTGTGAAAAACCAATTTAGCCCCAACTTATTTTTTTGTTGTTTTTATTTTTACTCCCCCACTATAAATCGTCCCCAAACCCCCTTTATCGTCTTTGTTCGGCTAACCTATCCTGTCACCTAGCCTACTCCCAGCCCCTATGTTCCCTTCCCGGAGGGGAATAAGGGAGAGCTAACGTCCTGTGTCGAGGCCCAACGAAGCCTCAGAATGGCCTCCCCAGAGTTCGGCGATCTTAACACCAAGTGGGTCCAGCGGCCCACAACGACAGCGAGGGGATGGATGGTGCGGAGGGGTACATCTCCTAATCTACCCTAACCATTTAACTGTTAAACTACCCCGGGGCTTTCAACAAGCGCCTCTCGCTTAAACTATTGGTTCTAACAACCCAGATTCCCGTCGCCTGTGTTGGTGTCCTCACAATTTCGGGCCTCGCCCCCCAATTTTCTCTCCGTGCCCTCACACGGTCTCCTGGCTGGGACACGTGGCTCCCTTTGGCAGGCACGACCCTCTGCCGAATCTCCCGCTATGGCACCCCCGGGCACTACACTGCCTCCGAGCCTACCAGCTCCCTAACACCGGGGAGTGCCCCCCATGGCACCTCCCCTGAAACGCACACGTGGCAGGCCGGCCTCCCGGGCCCCTTTCCGAGGGTCACCCGTGCCCACAACACTGCCCACGCTGCTAATGGCGCCCCAGGCCCCCGCACCAAGCAGGCGCACCCGTGCCCACTACTCTATCCCGGCCCCCCATGGGCCCATGGCCTACCGCGGCCGACTAGCCTGGTGCCCGGGGTACCCACTCAGCGATACTCACCTTTCGCAGCCACGCTTCCAAGCCCGTCAACAGGGCTCCTGCACCCCTCCAAATGGGTCTCGAGCCTACATTCCCACCAACAACAAAACGACCTCCATTTTTCAATTTGACTAACCCCCTAACTCACTTTATACTGACCCCGGGGTCCCTTGGGCGGGAGTCACTCCTCCCCCCAATCACTCATCGCACCATGCATTCCCCATTCACTCCACACACACAGACCCGCTGGCCTCACTCACTCACCAAGCACATGCTTCCACTTCACTCACCAACAACTCTTCAACACACACACCACTGAACTCTGCCATCCTCCTAACTACATCCTCCTAACTACATCCCCTAACTAACTCGTGCTCCCACGTCGTCCCTTAAACTACAGCACGTTCCTTTTAACACTACGTTGCTAAACTACGTCCCCTCTGCACATCCAAAGTCTGTCACTGTCTCCAAATAAATCATTTTATTTCCCAACCTAAATTTCGCTACAATCCCTCGAACTAATCCATTCCACGGACTCCATGAGGACTTACCCCTGCCCCATGAAGTCGGTCTAGCTAAGCTAACCCTTCCCCCTAACTAGTTTCCATCCTGTGCCCAGGCCAAGGGGGTCTCCCACCCCTTGCCCAGGAATCCTGTGCACCCGAAAGTGAGGCTTGCTTTTTTTTCTTTTTTTTTTTTTCCATGCGCAGCACCTGCGCGGCAACTCGCGCACTTGGCACCTGCCCGTGACGTCATGCAGCTGCACGTGTTCCTCGTCCCTCCTTGGACGGTACCATCCGGCAGAGATACCCCTCCTGCCGGTTTCCAACCACACGTGCAGCCATGACGTCACCGTGCGCAAAAAAAAAAACACAAGCCCCACGTCTCGAGGGGTTCCCCACGCGAACACATGTGCTTTGCCCGTTGGAGCTGAACACACACGATCGCGTGGAGAACCCGTCCGGTCCAAATCCATTTACCTGCCTAAACTTTGTCCGTCCGCGGGATCGGCAAATCCACCGCTGGCGTTTCCGGACCGGGACTTCACTCTCGCAAGCGAGCACGTGGCGGTCTCGTGCATTGCACAGCACGAACCGCGTGCTCACTGCTGGGTGAACCCGGCACGGTCCCCGAAACAACTACAGCCGCTACTCGGCTTTCGTTTCTCCCATGTCGCCGTCTCCGTCTCCATTCAACCCACGCACACCTGCGTGTTACGACGCTCACACTCCATTCCATTACATTCACACCGGGCGACGCGGCTGCGTGTTCACACATGCCGACCGACATCTCCCTTACATACCGCTCTCTCACACACACGGTCTCCCTTGCATAACCCATACCACTCACACGTGGTGCTCCATTCACTCGTGCCTCACTCACACACGCGGGGGCACTCAACCGCGGTTCCTCATCCACACACCGTGCCTCACTCATACACGCGGGGGCACTCAACCGCGGTGCCTCACTCACACACCGTGCCTCACTCACACACGCGAGGGCACTCACCCGCGGTGCCTCATTCACACACACGGCGACACTCACACACGGTGCCTCATCCACACACGGCGTGCTGGGAAGCACGTACTCCGGCACCATCGCCACCACACCACTCACACACGGGGTCGCTTCCACACACGGGGACGCACTCACGCCTTGCACCACACACACAGGGACAACCACACTGGGGATTTGTGTCCCCACAAGGGTCTCCGGGGCCTCTATACCCCCCAAGCTTTCCGTGCACCCGTCCACAGCACTCCTCCTCTCAACCTCGCAAAGCATGACCGAACTCACCTGGTCGTGACTCGCCTCAAGGGGGCATACTCCCTCCCCTCGTTCCTGGAGGAGGCTATCCCGCTGCTCGCACCGGGTCCCTGCACGGTCCGCCAGCTCACCCCCATGATCCTCCACTACCTCCGTGTGTGTGTGTGCGTCACTTACCCCGTCCTCACCGTGCAGTCTCTCCTCTATCGTTCCCTTCCCGGCTACCGTCACTGCCAACTCTTCACCCTTTACCTCTCTTGTCTCCACTATTATTTCCATTGTCGTCACCTCGTGTCTCGTCTCACACGTTTTAGTCTCCCCATTTAATTTTTCCCTTTTGGTCACCGTCGATTCCTCTGTCACGACCCTCGCCCAACACGCCCCCCGAATTATTTTTTTACCCGCCTCCACCGCGGGCCTGTCAGCCGTTGCATCCCCTTCCAGCTCGTTTGCTTCCACACGTGGAGTCGCCATTCCTATCTCCCTGGTCACGGCCTTCATGCCCGCCTGCAGGCATCGGCCCATGTTCTGCGTCTCACCCCGGAGCTCTTTCATTTCCTCCTTCATGTTTGCTTCCATTCCGTTCATTTGTTGTGTATTCGCATCCATCTTTTCGTTCATTTGTTGTGTATTCGCATCCATCTTTTCATCCATTTTTTGTGTATTCGCATCCATCCTCGTTTTTACTTCGTCCATTTGCTTGTTCATGTTCGCATTCATCTTCGCTGTCATTGCCGCCAGCATGGCGCATAGCTGGGCCATGTCGGGTGCGCTTGAGTGAGCCGTTTCGGCAGGGGTTGGGGAAGGGTTTTGGTGGAGAGGGGGGGGGAGGTGTCATACACCGCGGCCGCTGCCGCACCCATTTCGGGCTCTGGGTTCAGTTGGGCGAGTTCATGTTCCTGCACGGGCATTCCATCCTGGGCCATGGATCCTACACATTCTACATCCATTTCTAATACCCCGGGCTCCCGCTCGCCTTGAGACGCCATCTTGCTTCTCTTAAAGGGTTAATTTCGCTCGCTCGTAATTTGGAGGGAATCGGGGGTCGCTTCTCTCACCCCTGGACCGATTCCCGTGAATTTAGCTGGAGACAGGAGAGCCCGTTTTCCTGTTCTCCGATACCAGTGCCGCGAGGAGGGCGATGGATTTGTATCGCACGACCTGACACCAGTGTTACGGATTCGCGCCCGCTGGCGTGCTGACGGCCACGTAACTCGAATCGCGGCACGTCGCCCACCGGACGGACAATCCAGTCGTGACCCTCTCGGACTAACGCCGGGAACCAGTCACGGGTGGACCTTTCGGTCTCACCGCGATCGAGCCAATCAGCCCCCGCGTGGGATAGGGTTGCTCGCCAAATTCGACCTACCTAAGTACCCACACGGAGGGTAGACCGGGCGATCGCACCTCGCCGCAGGTCGACTTCGGACACGGGCCACTTAAGCGACCCGTTCCGTACTATCGGGATAACCAAGCGGTGTTATCGTCGGCCTCGACGGTTCGATTAATTATCGGGCGTATTCAGCCCACTACCAACCCTTTACGTGAAGCAAGATGAGGATTCAATGAAAGAAATGACGAAGCAAAGCGGGAAACAGTTCAACACAAAGCACATTTATTCGCGATGAACGGAAAGCACACATATACAATTCCACCAAAAGCACATAGAAAAGAAGAGAAACACAATGCAATTTTACACAAAAAGCAAATGTAAAAGCGAAGACACAATGCAGAGCTAATACCGACTACCGAGCACACGGCAACACTTATACAATTCTACTTCACAGACGGCGCCGACAACACACATTCCCAAAAACAAAAGAAAAGAGAACCCTCAAGGATGAGGCGGGCCTGAGGCCGAGACCTGGTCGGGCCTACCCGTCTGGTGATGAGACGCGGAGCGGCGATGGTGCCTCAACTCTGCGGGCCTCGCGGACAGTGTCTGGTAGGGGGTGGGAAAAGGGCCCCCTTGGTAGCACTATCTCAGCGCGGGGGGAAACAGGAGGGGGTTGCTGATGCTCGGGGTATAGAGGATTTCCACTCTGCCTCGAGTCCCGCGACGAGCGTCTCCACCTCGGCCAGGTCGCGCTGTCGGCCTCCCTGGTGTGCAGCTCCCTGCACGACGCGAGCACCCCCTCGTCTGCCCTCGCCGCCTCTCCACAGCTCCGTCCCCTCCGCTCCGACTCCAACGCACACGACGACGACCAACTCCTTCTTGCTTCTTCTTCTTCTTCTTCCCAACTCCACCGCCCGCGAAGTCTTAACTCTCTCTTCTTACTTGACTGACGAACGCGGTCGCTTATATCAGCCCCGTGGCTTCGCTCTCTCATCTTTGACCCCCTCCCTTCGACCTTTCACCTCGCTCCCCATTGGCCCGAGAAAAAGTGGGCTTGAATGCTTTTTGATCCATAAATTTGCATATATCGATCGCCCTCCAACGCCCTGGGGGCGGGGCCAAATCGCCCCTCGCTCACCGATTGGACGGAACAAAAGTGGGCGTGTGTCGTTTTTGATCCGTTTTTGAAGTGGAAAATCCGTGGTTTTGTACACGCTGTTCGGCGCGCGCCCTGCACGAGTCCAACACCGGTGCCCACAAGTGGCGCAAGAACGGTGGCGATGCGACGGTTGCGAGGTGTGACGTGAAGCGGCGCCGCGGTGGGTGGTTGATGTTGTGGTTGGCGGTGGTAACAATGGCGGTTGGTCCAAAATAAAGATAGTAAAAGAAAAACGGCTATCCTGAAGAGTCGCAGCACGCATGAATAACATTTATTCCCACTAGACAACGGGTTTGGGCCTAACTACACATGTACTTACCGAGATATCTCACCTAAGGGACCTGAATGGTGGTTTGCGACTTTGGTAACCACAACAATATATATATATATATATATATATATATATATATATATATATATATATATATATATATATATATATATATATATATATATATATATATATATATGTATGTACATATACCATTTAAACCCATATCAGTCATTGCTCGGAGACAAGAAGGCATGTAATAAACCGTTTATAAATCCTTTGAATATTTGAACAACAGTTTCATCCAGAGGTGAGTAGGGTGGTCAGGTTTGCTGGTGGACATTATATTTAGGGTAAGATGTGCATGATTGAATGTATTATCATTTAATAGAATGTTTGATAGGAGTTGTAAAGATGTGATAATAAATTAAATCCTCCAATGAGTAAAGTTTGATGAGTGATGTTACATTGATGAGTTGATTGCCTGGACGCAACTGAAGTTGTGGATCTACTGATGTAGGTAATCTACTGATATGGATCCATGACCAAGGTTGTGGATCCGTTATTTGGAGAGGTTCTGAGCTGAAAGGATCGAAACCTTGAGGAAGAACGAATAACAATGCCCAGCTGATGATCCGTGTGGTCGGAAAACCATTAATTTGCTTTCAGGTTAAGGTTCTTACTTTAGGTTAGGGAACCATGTTTTGAGGTCAACATTATTTACAGCAATCCTTTAAATTGTATTGTTTCAGGAATAGCCGATACTGTACAATTGTGTGTGTGTGTACATGAATTGTAAGAAACAGAAAATGAAAAAAAACGAGATGTGTGTGTGTCATTGTGTCTCTTCCATAACTCTAAAACCATAACACCTATCAGCCTGAAACTTTACATGCACACTCAGGGAACTCTAAGGAAGAGTATGAGTGAAAATTGGGTGTTTGGGTTCATTTAAACACCCCTTTTGAAGATAATAAACGGTCTTATTTAATTATATCCTATATCAGGATAATAAGCTGATATACCTATTTACTTAAAGCAAGCAAAGCTATGGTCCCTCCTTCTCCATATATACACAAGAAAATGTGAAATTTCCAAAGCATAAAACTTATCTTTTTCTACTCTTTAGAGAATTATATTGGGTGAACAAAAGATTTAAGAATGTGCCAAAATTAACGAGCTTCATTGAGCTACGTATATAATTTCATGCATTCACTGCTAGATCTCCCGTTCTGCCCCCCCCCCCCCCAGAGGGACTGCTTATCCATAGCATCTGCCAGATCTGTGTCTATATTCTCGGAGGTTTCGTGAGATGCTCTACAGGGAATCTATGCAAATCTGGTGAAAAACGAACATTTTAAAATAAAGTTATAACGTTTGTGTGGACCGGGAATGATGTACCACGTGACGTGTGCACAGACGAGCAGGCAACGTGGTGGAATATCTGAAATGTTTATTTAATGGGCGATTAAACTTTGCGATGTCTCTTGGGTTCTACGTTAAACAGCAACTCTTTTGTGGATGAAGTCATTATTTCAACGAATTTTTTTTTTTTACTTCACCGCTGCATGCATGGTGAAGACTGGCTTTAAAGTTAAAGGGATCCTCTATGGTATGCAACCACAGCCTGGCCAGCCGTTCCTTATCAACCATTGAATTGAAGTGCTTGCTTGAGTGCTTACGCCACTTGCTGAGTGCCCTCCAGTTGATAGCAGTACCACGCTCCATCATTCTGAGTGAATTATTCACTCACTGCGGACGATTTTGCCTCGCCACATCATCCTGAGCGAGTGGTTCGTGCTTCGTCATTCTGAGCGAGTGGTTATTGCTCCGTCATCCTGAGCGAGTGGTTTGTGCTCCGTCATCCTGAGCGAGTAGTTCGTGCTCCGTCATTCTGAGCGAGTGGTTTGTGCTCCGTCATCCTGAGCGAGTGGTTCATACTAGGTCATCCTGAGTAAGTGGTTCGTGCTCCGTCATTCTGAGTGAGTGGTTCATAATCCGTCATCCTGAGGGAGTGGTTCATGCAATAACACCCGATTTCCGAGTTGTTTGCCGTACTGACGTGTTTTCTAAATTGCCGAGCCAATTTTTTTTCCACCCATCACACGCAGCTTTTTATAAAGATTAATTTTTGTGCACATTTCCCTGAAACGTCTATATAAATGTAAAGCTACTAAAGGTTTTTAGATTGTATACAGTTATGAGCGAGTGGTTTGTGACCTGTCACCTTGAGCGAGTGAAGTTCGCTCTTTCAGGAGCCTCGACTTGGTATACAAAAAAAAATAATTATAAATTGCGTACTGTAGTCGGTAATCACATGGACTCCAACCTGCCAATTCCTGAAAAATTGCTGATATCAGCCAAGCACTAATGTGTGTGTGTGTGTGTGTGTGTGTGTGTGTGTGTGTGTGTGTGTGTGTGTGTGTGTGTGTGTGTGTGTGTGTGTGTGTGTCTCTCTCTGTCTCTGTCTTTGACTCATTATTATTATTATTATTATTTTCAGTTTAAACACCTGTATGGATGAACCAAATACACAACTTAATCTTCTGGAGGAATCTGACATGACACTCTATCTTCTGGAGGTAAATGTTACATTTATTATTTTATTTATATCATAATATAATCATCTTTATATACCCTAATTGTTCTTCACTCTGTTTTGTACAGAATATGTTATGTCCTACCCGCGTCCTCGTGACGAGCCGCAAATGTGGCTGCGCGGCGGTGCCCCGACTTCGTGCTCCTTCGCGGGTTTCGTTGGCACCGCTTGGAGTGGAGTGGGAACGGGCCCCCTTTCTGCACTATCTCAGCGCGGGGGAAAAAGGGGGGGGAATTGTTGATGCCCTGGGGGAAGGAGAATGGTTGGCTGGCTTGGGTCCCGCGACGAGCGATCCCACCACGACCTCGTCGCCGACCGCCGTCTTCCCTGCCTCGGACCCGAGCTCCTTGGACTCTTCCCCCAATTCTCCTCAGCCGACTGCAGAAAACCACCTTGACGCCTTCGCCTCCCGACTCCACTCCGCTCTCCAACCCGACTTGACTGCCTCCGTCTCCCGACTCCACTCTCTGCCACCAAAACTGACTCTCCGTGCAACAACAACTGCGCAACAACTCTTTCATTCGCCTTGCGCTCGCCGTTTTATAGGCCGGCAGGAGAAAACAATATGCAAATTTCCAGATCAGGATGACCTCGGGGGCGGGGCCACGCTCGCCCATTGGACGGAGGAAAAGGGGCGTGAATCTCCCCTGATCCTAGAATTTGCTTATCTCGATTCCACACAGACGCGCCTGAAGGCGGGGCCAAGCCGCCCCGCGCTTCCTAATTGGACGGATCAGAAGTGGGCGTGTAGCATTCCTGATCCGAATTCTCCTCGGAAAGGCCGCTATTTGCAGTTGCGGCTCGGCGCGTATCTTGTACGAGCCCAGGACAGCCCGACGCTCGGTGCTCACAGGTGGTGCGGGAATGGCCGCAGAAGGAGAGAGGTGAAGGTGGTGGAGGGTTTCCGGCAGTGGCCGATGGCGATGGTGCCGTTTGGAATGGCGGTGATGCGATGTTTGCGGGAGCGAGTTCTGAAGGTAAAGGTCGTGGCTGTTGGCGTTGTTGTTGTTGTCTGACGGTTGGAGCGTGGTTGGTTCAAAATAAAGATAGAACAGAAAAACGGCTATCTCAAAGCGTCGCAGCCCGAATGAATCACATTTATTCCCTCTAAACAACGCGTTTGGGGCTAACTACACATGTACTTACAAAGATATCTCACCTACGGGACCTGAATGGTGGTTTGCGAATTTCCACAACCGTAACAATATACAGTAAGTCCTCGCTTTTCGCAAGGGTTGCGTTCCTGGAAAACCTTATGATAAGCGAAACTGTGTTAAACAAAACATATTTTCTCATAGAAACCAATGTGTTAAAGGGGGGATGTGTTTTTGGCTCGGAATTTTTTGAACATAAACACAAATAAACAAAACGCACTCCTCGAGTCGTGGCAACTTACCCCGAGGCTGGAGGAACGGAGTTGATTGCGGTGGACAAGTCACACTTGCGGAGTGGCAGAATCGTCCCCCTCTTCACTTGACACTGTGCTGTCACTTTCTTCACCAGCGGGAACGGTCTCTTGGCAGCTGGTTGAAGGAGCATCCTGGATGGTGGATGGAGTTGGTGCTGCATCTTTTGGCTTGAAAAATGCATGGAGAGTGGGCTGGATGGCTTTCTTTTTCTTTGCTGCATAAAGTTCCTTGTAGCAACAAAGGGCATCATTAACAACACAGCTAAAATCAGTGCTCCTTTCAAGATTTGGATCTTGCTCGATAACAAATTCTATGGCACTTTCAAATGAGCTGAGGATTTGGCTGAGGTTTTTCATGGTGAGATGCTCGGATGAAGGTGTCACAGCATCTTCTTCTTCCTCAAGAGCCCACTGCTGTTCCAACTCCATAAGATCTTCATTGCTTAAGGGTTCTGCATGAGACTCCAGTAAGTCATCCACGTCCTCTTCGTCAACCACTTCAAAACCAGCCTCCTGCGCCAGGTCTACAATTTGACTTGTAATCAACGGAACATCAGCAAACTCCGTGAAATTGTGGACACACTCAGGCCACACTTTCTTCCACACCGTTCATTGTGGAGGCGCTCACCTCTGCCCATGAATCCTTCATGTTTTCCAAAGCCATTTTTATGTTGTATGTTCGCCAAAACTCCTTGATTGATAGCTTGTCCTTATCAGTTTTTTTGATAAGCTGCAGCATGGTATGCTTAACATAATAGGCTTTAAAAGCAGCAATAACTCCCTGATCCATAGGCTGTAAAAGTGAGGTAGTATTTGGTGGTAAAAATACTACCTGCACGTTTTCACACCAGTCTTCCATTTGCTGAGGATGGGCAGGAGCATTGTCTACAAGCAGCAAAGATTTGTTGTCAATGTTGTTCTCCTAGGAGTACTTCTCAACATGATTGGAGAAGTAATTGATCACTTAATCGTGGGTCAATGCCCTAACAAACTACGCGCTTTTTCTTGTATCACAGCAAGAGATAAAGGCATGCGACGTTTAGTTTGATCTTCTATCCACACACATAATAAACGCTCCATGTTGTGCATGGCACCATCTCTCATTCTCGTTAGTGTCGTTGCACTCGAACTGGTCGCAATCTGTGATATTTTCTTTATCTTTGCCGAACTTTGAACGATCGAATGTACAGTCGATGCAGCGATTGCTGCGCGCGACCGATTTCCGTTGTCCCTTCACCTCGTTCATGTCTTTTAATTATATCCAATTTCACCTTCAATGTGACAGCCTTTCGTTGTCTCTTGAAACGAGGTGTGCTCGGCAAAAGACTTGCGGGTCGCTTGGGATTCATACTGGAAGGTATGCAGACGAGCGTGAAGAGAATACGTACAGTACAGCATACAGTACATGCGCAGTAAAGTGAAAGTGTGTTTATGCGCATCCTGTGTGATTGTTTTTTGCAGGAGGTTTGAAACTTTTTTTTGCGTTTTTGCTTGCAATGACATTACGATAGGCATAAAATGTTTGCGATAATTGAAAAATTGGTTATTAAAACTAAATTACGAATAATCGAAACTACGATATGCGAACTTCCGGTTAGCGAGGACTTACTGTACTTGGAAAACGGGTTGTTAAATTTTTTATTGGCTTTTTTCGAAACTTTATGTTTTATCCTAAGTTCAGGTTTAATTTCAAGATAATCCATTATTTTATTTATACAATATCTTGTGTTGATATTTCCCTGAAAATGACAATTGTTAATAATATAAATCATCAATTCCCGAAACATGGTCGTCATTTGTTCAGTCTCTTCTCTTGTAAGAAAAGGTGTGTTATCACCCTCATACTTCACATTAATTTCTCGAATCAATCTTGTAAAGTAATTCATTTTTGTTGTAAATCTCAAAGAATTATATTCCTTTTCATATTTTTTATTCTCATTAATGAGAAGATAATCACAGAATATACATTGTATTGTTTATAGTCTTTTGACTCTGTGTTTAATCCCCATCTTTCACATGCAGGACAACTCTCAAATTTGTCATGTGGAGAATCAGGAAAGTCAAGAGGCTCAAAATCTCATGAACTATTCATATTTATAAAGTAAAACTTTCAGCTTCAAATAAAATTCATTTTCGGTATCATCTTCAGTACTTTCATTGGTGCTTTCACAATCATCTATAAAACTAATTTCATAACTATCGTTTGAACACAAACTCTCGGTATCATAACTGTCTTCTGTTCCAACAGAGATACTATCATCACTCTCATAATCTTCAAAATCTGCAGTTGAATAATGACTCATATTTAATTAGTAGAAAAAACATTACCATCTATATCAAAATAGTTTTTTTCATTTACAGATTCAACTACTACATTTTTTATATGAAAGGTAATTTTGAAATGGCCCTTAACTACTATTGAACGAAATGTCATTTCACCTGATATATTAACATCCTTTATTTCATGAGGATTTGCATATTTAGGGTTGTTGAAAAAAATACAAATTTCTCCTTGCATATTACAGATGGTCTTATCTTTTCTTTCTAAAGCTTCATCCATGAGGTTTTTCTTTTTTGATACTTTTTCTTGTTTCATTGCATTTTCTAGTTTTGAATATATTGCTAGAAGGAGAGGAGAAACTTTTGTGAGAGCTACTTTAATTGATGTTCTTCCTGATATTATAAAAGCCCTTCCACTGAAAGAAATTGAAGAACTCATATTATTCACCATAATTGTTTTTATCCGATAGTTGTTATATTTATCTTTATTAAATTTTACATCCTTGACATATTTCTCAGTATCTTTTACAAATGAAGAGATTGATTGAAACTTGTTTTTTTTGTCTTGATACATTGTATTTATTAAGTGAAAAAGTTGGAGGATAAAATGGTTTTAAGCACAGATTCACTTATAAATTAAACGGGATTTTCATCAAGAAAATTTTATTTTAAGCAAAGTTTTGTTATATAAATATGGTGAATACAACGTCCTGCGATGTTTGTAATCATGAATATAAATGTTATAAAAAACACCTTCAAACCAACAAACACACATTCAATCTTTTCAGACAAATATCTCCACTTGACCAAGAAACAAAACATTGTGATGGATATGATAATGATATTCTGTAAAAAAATTTTAAAATAATAAACACCTTAAATCACGCAAGCACAAGAACAATGAAGAAAGGGAAGGTGCCACTAAATTCTCCATTGAAAACACTGATGGGGCATTTAAAGGACATATAAAAATAAGATTGTTTCGCTTTCAAGACCCTGGACCATCTTCAATCATCAAAGCAGTTGATATGGTTAAACAAAATATTGAAACTATAATTAAAAACACATTAAGTGAAATGAAAACTTTAAAGTTTTATATGGGAGTAAAATTGAATATGGTAAGAGAAAGTGATGAAACAACTCCCTATATGAGGACAAACCCTCACTTTATCTCATCATTTCAAGATTTTGTAAGATGTGATGTTTACGATGAACTCCAGAGACAAGAATAAGATGTTGATAACACTAGTAGGTAGTGGATTTGCTCTTACAAAAATAATCTTTTTAGATATACACATCTTAAAATCTGATCCTCTTCAAGCTTCTTCTTATATTGATTTACCAAAAGAGATAAAACTTAAGAAAGCAGTTGTTAATATTCAAAACAAAGATAATAAATGTTTTCTATGGTCTGTTCTTGCTCACTTACATCCTCCACAATGGATACCTAAAAGGGTTGAACATTATAAGAAATACGAGAATACATTAAATGTTAAAGATTTAAAGTTTCCAATGTCATTGAGGGATATTCCTAAATTTGAGAAAATGAATAATCTATCTGTTAATGTTTCTGGATTAACGGATACAAACAAATTTCAGATAATAAAAATTTCAAACAACGATAAAAATGATGAAACAAACATTGACCTTCTCGACTTTATTTCAAAGAAAAATCACATTATGCTTTCATCAAAAATTTATCAAGATTAACCAAATCACAACTATACAAGAGAAAATGTAAAACATATGCTTGTAAGAGATGTCTTAGTGGGGCGGCTTAGCCCAAATATTCAAAAGAATTGTGCATTTTGTAATACAAGCACCAAATTTGGCACAAATGTACATTAATATGTTGCGAACATTTTCAGATATTGGGCCACTTGAAATTCTCTCTTTACATCTGCCATATTGGATTTCAAAATGGCCGCCACTTGAAATCTACATTTGCTGTTATCTCTGGACGTAATGCAGCTATTGACTTGATTCTGGTGTCTAAATGTATGTTTTTGGGGGCAAGGAATCCAATGGTACCATTTTCAACTTAATATTATCTATCACAGTCTGTTATATAATTTTATTTGGAAATTATCTGGGCAAATATTGGATTCAACACAATACTTTGAAAATAATGTCTTAGTTCTGTAAATATAAATAATATTTTAAAAAAAAACTATACTAAATCACTAGTAACAACTCAGACAAGCTCATATATATATACTGGCAATCTAAAATATAAATTCACATCAAGTGACTGCAGAAGCACTGTACATCCTGCAACACTGTGCCTACAACCACAACTGTCTGGGAGAAACCAGGGATGCAGAGGACCTTCCGGAGTTTGAAGACTGGTGTTGCCAGAGAGGAGAAGACATCCCCCAGTTTCACTACTGGGCAACCGTGCTGGAACTAGAACTGTTGGTTCTAGTGTATGTGCGTTCTCTCAGGCAGGGATCATTAATGATGTTCCTTGATGCTCTGACAGAGCTGGTCCCCTGGTTCCATGCAATGGATCACACCCACTATGCTAGGTGGATACCAGTGCACCTGAAGGACTTAGCCGAATTCACCATCAAACACCCAGATGTAGCCAGGAAATTCAGGGAAAGCCACTTCACCGTTCAGAAAACACAGAGGGTGTTCTCTTCAATCCTGATTGACCAGGCACATGAGCAGAATAATGCCTGCATCAAAGGAGACGGCGGAGCAGTTGGGCTGACTGACAACCCTAGTGCCATACGTCGCTGGATGGTTGAGGGACCAGAAGTTTCCAGGGTGATCGAAGAATTCCAGGATGGGAACCAACACTGGAGACGGCAAACAGCAGACACACGTCGTCATGATCAGACGCCAAGTGTACAGGCCTCATTTGTGAAAGATGTTCGCTCTCTTGTCGGTGTCATAAAGGAGATGGGCAACCCATTCGAGGAGGAGAGTCAGGATGTAGTCAAACTGGACACAAAGGATATAACAGATCCTGCTGCTGTGGAGACCGTGATGAATGCCAAGAGGATTGGCCAAGAGCAGTTCGAGGCTTTCACCAGAGAGTATCTGTTGGACAGAACAAAGGCAGTGGACGCACCCATTCCTCGTAACAAGCTGAAGGTGTTCAGTACTTCCACTCCAAGAAGCCAGAGCATAGGTCAGCAACAGCTCGCCTCCATCAAGAATGACCGTGAACTCTTCGCACGCCTGTACATTGGCTGCCAGACGAGGGATGGAAACCTTGAGGAGTTCTTTTGTCACCAGAATCAGGCATGTCCTCCTGCATTGTCTGATGGTGGAAGCCTCTGCACTGGTACCAAGAGTGATCTCCTCACATGCTTGGAAGAAGTCTCCGACGCAAAGACAGAGACTCCTGTTATGACCTGTATTGTGCTTGATGGAGCAGCCATCGTCCAGATGCTGAAGCCGGCTGCATCAAAGACCTTTGAAGAGTATGCACAACAGATCTTCATCCCATATATGTCCACGAAGCTGCAAACAGTGTCACGCCTGGATCTGGTCTGGGATACTTACCTTGCTGATTCACTGAAAGGTAGTACACGTGCAAAGCGGGGACAAGGTGTGCGGAGACGTGTGGTGGCTGCCGCAGCCATACCAGGAAACTGGCAGAACTTCCTGCAAGTACACAGCAACAAGACCGAGCTGTTCAGGTTCCTCTCAGCAGCTCTCATTGAATGGTTTGACCAGGAGGACAAGCAACTCATCATTACTGATGGAGAGGCAGTGCTCAGCAAGCTACTACTGCCAGATCTGACCTCACTCGCCCCATGTAACCATGAAGAAGCTGACAGTCGGATGTTGCTGCATGCATCTCACGCAGTCCAGCATGGACACCTTGCAATACTCATCCGGACTGTAGACACCGATGTTGTGGTGCTGGCAGTGTCCCTGGCACAGGAGTTGCAACCAGAAGACAAACTGTGGCTGGCATTCGGAACAGGCCAGTTTCCGATACCTAGCAGCACACAAAATAGCAGTTGGATTGGGACGAGAGAAGGCTCGTGCACTGCCAATGTTCCACGCTCTAACTGGATGCGACACTGTGTCTAGTTTTCATAGACATGGCAAGAAGACTGCGTGGGCAGTCTGGACGGTACTGCCAGAACTCACTGAGGCGCTGCTGCTGCTGTCCTCTGCACCTCGTGACATACCAGACGATGCAATGCGCATCATCGAGAGGTTCGTGATCCTGTTGTATGATCGAACCAGCAAATGCACAGACATTGACAAGGCCAGGAGGAAACTCTTCGCAAGGAAGAACAATGTGCAGCTCATCCCTCCAACGAAGGCAGCTCTGGAGGAACATGTCAAGAGGGCAGTGTATCAAGGTGGACATGTGTGGGGTCAGATACTGCTGCCAGCACCAGAGCTCCCTCCACTAACCAACTGGGGTTGGTCAAGGACTGGAGAAGGACAGTACATACCTTACTGGACCAGGCTAACTGAGGCAGCTCACAGCTGCATTGAGGTGGTTTCTTGCAAGTGCAAGAAAGGGTGTGTGAGGTGCTGCAAGTGCAAAAAGGCTGCCCTTCAGTGCACAGCCCTCTGTGTGTGAAGGGGACTGCACATGACGATGAGTCAACAACATACATGTACTTGTGGCAATGCTGAACTTGTTAACATGACACTGTTTATGTACACGTATCTTCAGGACCGGTATATACCTAGCCTCAGATACCAGTACACCTAGCCTCAAATACTAGACCATGCAGCATGTCAGTATTATACCTAAGACATTTATAGAACTAAGACATTATTTTCAAAGTATTGTGTTGAATCCAATATTTGCCTAGATAATTTCCAAATAAAATTATATAACAGACTGTGATAGATAATATTAAGTTGAAAATGGTACCATTGGATTCCTTGCCCCCAAAAACATACACTTAGATACCAGAATCAAGTCAATCGCTGCATTACGTCCAGAGATAATAGCAAATGTAGATTTCAAGTGGTGGCCATTTTGAAATTCAATATGGCGGACATAGAGAGAGAATTTCAAGTGGCCCAATATCTGAAAATGTTCACAACATATTAATGTACATTTGTGCCAAATTTGGTGCTTGTATCACAAAATGCACAACAGGTTTGCTATGCTGCTACACTATCTCAACTCCTTTCATACAAAATAATGATCAAATAAACATTCAAAATATTGTAGTAATCAAAAATCAACCGCAATCAATTTAACAAAAGCAGATTCAAACATATAATTCAAAGATTTTTACAAATCTATAAAACATCCATTTGTGATATATGCTGATTTTGAAAGTATCCTTGAAAAGATAGATACTGTTTCTCCAAATCCAAATAAATCATACACAAATAAATATCAAAAATATTGTTGTGGTTACCAAATTCGCAAACCACCATTCAGGTCCCTTAGGTGAGATATCTCGGTAAGTATATGTGTAGTTAGGCCCAAACCCGTTGTCTAGTGGGAATACATGTCATTTATGCGTGCTGCGACTCTTCAGGATAGCCGTTTTTCTTTTACTATCTTTATTTTGGACCAACCGCCATTGTTACCACCACCAGTCACAACATCAACCACCAACCACAACGCCGCTTCACCACAACTGCCACGACCTTCACGTCACACCTCGCAACCGTCGCATCGCCACCGTTCTTGCGCCGCTTGTGGGTACCGGTGTTGGACTCGTGCAGGGCGCGCGCCGAACAGCGTGTACAAAACCACGGATTTTCTGCTTCAAAAACGGATCAAAAACGACACACGCCCACTTTTGTGCCGTCCAATCGGTGAGCGAGGGGCGATTTGGCCCCGCCTCCAGGGCGTTGGAGGGCGATCGCTATATGCAAATTTATGGATCAAAAAGCATTCACGCCCACTTTTTCTCGGGCCAATGGGGAGCGAGGTGAAAGGTCGAAGGGAGGGGGTCAAAGATGAGAGAGCGAAGCCACGGGGCTTATATAAGCGACCGCGTTCGTCAGTCCAGTGAGTAGTAGAGTCGAGAATAAGAGAGTTAAGACTTCGCGGGCAGTGGAGTTGGGAAGAAGAAGCAAGAAGGAGTTGGTCGTCGTCGTGTGCGTTGGAGTCGGAGCGGAGGGGACGGAGCTGTGGAGAGGCGGCGAGGGAAGACGAGGGGGGTGCTCGCGTCGTGCAGGGAGCTGCACACCAGGGAGGCCGACGGCGCGACCTGGCCGAGGTGGAGACGCTCGTCGCGGGACTCGAGGCAGAGTGGAAATCCTCTATACCCCGAGCATCAGCAACCCCCTCCTGTTTCCCCCCGCGCTGAGATAGTGCGACCAAGGGGGCCCCTTTCCCACCCCCTACCAGACACTGCCCGTGAGGCCCGCGGAGTTGAGGCACCATCGCCGCTCCGCGTCTCATCACCAGACGGGTAGGCCCGACCCGGTCTCGGCCTCAGGCCCGCCTCATCCTTGAGGGTTCTCTATTCTTTTCCTTGGTTTTGGGTATGTGTTGTCGGCGCCGTCTGTGAAGTAAAATTGTATAAGTGTTGCCATGTGCTCGCGTAATCGGTATTAGATCTGCATTGTCGCATTTGCTTTTTGGTGGAATTGCATTGTGTTTCTCTTCTTTTCTATGTGCTTTTGGTGGAATTGAATATGTGTGCTTTCCGTTCATCGCGAATAACTGTGCTTTTGTGTTGAACTGTTTCCCGCTTCGCTTCGTCATTTCTTTCATTGAATCCTCATCTTGCTTCACGTAAAGGGTTGGTAGTGGGCTGAATACGCCCGATAATTAATCGAACCGTCGAGGTCGACGAATAACACCGCTCGGTTATCCCGATAGTACGGAACGGGTCGCTTAAGTGGCCCGTGTCCGAAGTCGACCTGCGGCGAGGTGCGATCGCCCGGTCTACCCTCCGTGTGGGTACTTAGGTAGGTCGAATTTGGCGAGCAACCCTATCCCACGCGGGGGCTGATTGGCTCGATCGCGGTGAGACCGAAAGGTCCACCCGTGACTGGTTCCCGGCGTTAGTCCGAGAGGGTCACGACTGGATTGTCCGTCCGGTGGGCGACGTGCCGCGATTCGAGTTACGTGGCCGTCAGCACGCCGGCGGGCGCGAAATCCGTAACAATATACTCCTTGTGGTTTCTGTTATTAATATCAAATCATCTGTTGGTGATGAATACAACAAGTTATAACTTTATAGAGGAGAAGATGCCTCAGAGGAGTTTGTAAGACGATTGGAAAAAGACTGTATATGACGAAAAAAAATAATGGTTAAAACCTATAAACTAATGTCATTAACAAAGGGAGAGAAAAAGGAATTTCGAAAGAACAGTATCTGTCATATTTGTGAGGAGTAAATTGAGGGAGAGGTCGAAGTTAGGGATCATTGTCATCTTACTGGAAAATATTGTTACGGAAATGGCCCTTATTGGACTACTAAATATCGGATTAGCTCAGATCCCCCATTAAATGCATGGATAGTTAGGTTGTTTGGTAAAATGGACATTATATGTGTGTCGGAAGATGTAAGAGGCTGTATTATTGTTGTGCGGTGGTGGTGGAACGAGAACTCCCTCTTCTTCTTCCCTGCCCAGTCGGGTGAGAGGGTGCGGCCAAGAAGAGGAAGTGACGCGAAGGGGAGGAGTTTTGTTGGCTTCGAAAAGGGGGAGGAGCAAGCGAACGTAAGAAAACTGTAAAAGAGAGAAAAGGGTTTAGTGTGTGGAAATAGTCGCTGAGAGAAGGTGTGCTCGTGTAACGAGAGAGCAAGCGAAGACCTCGTGAACAACTTCAGTTTGGCAGTTTGGAAAACTGCAGTCGGTTGAGAGGGTGCTCGTGTGTCGAAGCGAGCGAACAAAGGCTTCGTAAAAAGAGTATTGTGTGTGGAAAACAGTCGGGTTTTCGAGGCGTGCTCGGAGTGGCTTCGAAGTGAGAGAAATGAAGGCTTCGTGAAAAGGTTGAGTTTTGAGAAACGGCAGTCGGCTTTGAGAGGCTGCCTGCACGTCGAATCGGCGACCGACTCTAAGGAAAGAAAAGGTGATTCGACAGAGAGAGAAACTGAGAGGACGGAGTTGGGAAATCGGGCTTCGAGGCGGGAAGGCAGGAGAGGAGACGCCGGACCCTCTGACGGTCCCTGCTCACACCAACGGCTCGACACATTTACCGATCCGCTTTCCGGAGCCCGGCACCTCGATTTGGGCCTTGTCTGGTGAACAGGCCAGGCCTGGATTTGTTTGCTGGACCTTGAGAGAGATCAGCTGAGGCCCGTCGTCAACATTGCGCGGGGCCGGAATGCACTGAGGAGAGCGTGCGCACGTGGTGCCTTGAGAAGGAAGAGTACGGCGCCGCCATCTTGCCACGCGGCGCATTCGAGCTGGGAGTTCGAATCCGTGGACATCCGCCGGTTGCGAGCGACATTCGTGCTTTTGACACTGTCCTCTCATCCATGAGACATCACCAAGTACTCTGTCTTGTTTTGCATGCAAGCTGTCTGTCTGTCTGTCCTTGTCTGCACATTGTTTCAGACATATCTCGGTAGCGACCCCCTCAAAACCTGTAGTCTATGGTTCCCTAGTTAAGAACGGGTTGAGGATTGTTAATAAAAACATTGTCGTGAATTTTGCTTGTGTTGTGATCCCCGATGTTCCCCAATAAATCTGGTTAATTCGTATGAAGTTGCCGCTATGGATTAATTTGTGTCGCGTCGAGGAACGATCCATTCGATTGGCATATAAAACCAAAATGGTTACAGACTGGCAGAAAACGCTCGGCATCTGACACAACCAGTCTGTAACCGAGGTTCTATTTCCCCAACTGGTAAGGTTCAGGATTACGTTGGTATCGCGATTGAAGGCGCGTGACCCGAGGCCTGTGCTGAGCCGGCCGGCGTTATAAACCCCGGAGACAGCGGTGGTGAGGGTGGCGTCAAGGACCGGGTGAGAATCCCGCCACCCCGGATCCGCAACAATATAGAGGTCCAGCTCATTCCCATTGTAATCTTAATTACAAGTCCCCAAACTTTGTTCCTGTCTTTCTTCACAACAATGCTCACGATGACACACATCTATTTATAAATGAATTTTCAAAGACATCTGGAGATATTTCTGCCATTCCAAACGCAGATCAAAAATACATCTCATTCACAAAAAACAATTCATGCATCCCCCATAATCCATATCAGATGTCTTGACACATACAAGTTTATGGCAAGTCCATTATCTAACTTAGCATCAGATATTAAAAACTTACCGAATTTTAAATCACATTTCTCAAATCAAGAAGAGATTGATCTCTTATCACAAAAGGGAATATATCCGTATGACTACATGGATTCATTTGAGAAGTTTAAAGAAACACAACTTCCTTCAAGGGAAAGTTTCTATGGCAAGTTGAGTAAAACTCATATTTCCGATAGAGATGAAACATAAGCTAAAAAGGTTTGGGAGAAGTTTAATATAAAGAATCTTGGAGAATATCATGATTTGTATCTTAAAACTGATGTATTGTTATTGGCTGATGTGTTTGAAACTTTTAGAACAGTCTGTCATAATAAAAATTCTTATGGATTAGACCCTGCTCACTATTACATGGCCCTGGGTTTGGCTTGGAGTGCTATGTTAAAAATGACAAAACAGAATTTGGAATTAATTGGTGATATTGATATGCTTTTAATGATAGAGAAGGCTAAAAGAGGAGGAATATCTCAAGTATGTTCCAAGAGATATGCTAAAGCAAATAACAAATATCTTTCTGATTATAATAAGAATGAGGACAACTCTTACCTGATGTATTATGATGCTAACAATTTGTATGGGTGGGCTATGTCTCAATCTTTACCTAATGGAAAACTTAAATGGGTTAAAGAAAAACATTATGAAAAAGTTTTACAAGACATTGTTGTCTCCTCTCAAAAAGAATTGGATGAAGCTGAAGTTGGATAATATTTTGAGGTTGATTTAAAATATCCAGAAGAACTTCATCACAAAGATAAAGACCTACGTTATGCCACTGATAAAGAAAGTCCAAGAAAAGAATTGTTAAGTGATTACCAACAATCTTCATATAAAAGGTAAATCTCCAGAAAAAGTACTTACTACATTAAATGAACTTGAGACAATATTTATCTGCTGGGTTGAGAGTGAGGAAAATTCATCAGATTTTGAAATTTAAACAGTCATTGGTTAAAGAAGTATATTTATTTTAATACAAAAAGGAGAACAGAAGCAAAAACAGATTTTGAGAAGGAATTTTATAAATTAATGAATAATGCTGTATTTGGAAAGACTATGGAAAATGTAAGGAATCGACAAAACATAAGACTTGCTACATCTTGGAAACGGGCTTCAAAGTTAATTAATAGACTGTTTTGAGCGAGCGGAGGTGTTTTCAGAGAACTTTTGTGCTATTCATTTGAAAAAAGAGAGTATTGAAATGGATAAACCTATTTATATAGGAACATCAATTCTTGACTTGTCAAAGTGGTTAATGTATGACTATTACTATAATAATTTAAAATCAGTGTAAGGATAATGTGTCATTGTTATATATGGATACAGATAGTTTTATATTAGAAATTAAGACAATTGATGTATATGAGGATATGATTGATAATATTGATATATATGATACAAGTAATTATAAGTCAGGTGTTGTGTTGTTTTCATCAAAGAATAAAAAGGTTATTGCTAAGTTTAAAGATGAATTGGGTGGGAAGGTCATGAGTGAATTTACAGGATTGAGATCAAAGTCTTATGCTTTCACGTATATTGATAATAATAACATTGAAAGGTGTGATGAGAAGCTAAAGGGAATAAAGAAAAATATAATCAAGGAAACAAACTTTAAACATTATTACAACTGTTTAACCTTAAAGAAGGAAGCGTACAGAAAAATGAATACAATAAGAAGTTATCATCATCATAATCATCTGATCGAACGTACTCAGGCATTTTGCCTCTCGATGGCAGAAATAATCTACAGTGGTTGCCAGTCCTATTGTAGATCGCGGTGTTCGCTTGAACCAGTCTCCCCCCTAAGGTGGAGTGCACTTCATACCGTTCTGCAAGTATATTAGCAGTCGCTAATTCGTGCCTCATCTACCCGCTGCCATAGATGATTTTCTGACTTCGAATGGCTCAAATATCCCAGCAAGCTGGTACTCAATTTGCCAACCTCAGAAGGATGACAGGCTGAGTCAACCCCCTGGTGTGTATTAATTCAGTGGCCAACGGGGTTTGAACTCAGGCCTCTTGGATCCCAAGCCGCTACTCTAACCACTGAGCTAACACCAGGCTTTCTGGGACACCCATTCAAATGAATGGGGAAAAAGGGAAACACTTTCTGACTCAAGCCCCAAAAGACCAAAATAGGAGACTGATTTTCTCCCCACTTATCCCCTTCCCTCCCATACAAGCAAATGTAAAATTGAGACTATGAAAGATTGAGGCTTACTGATTAAAGCACATCTTTCCCCCAACATAATCACAGTCCTTTTATATTTTCATTCCACCCAAAGAACAAACCAATGAATATTTGCCTATGTTCTACTTTCGGGAATAACTTCGTTTTCTTTCAACATTCATTTCCATCCAGTATATTCACAAAGAATAACTTGGAACTTGGTTCTTGGAACACCAAGAAGTTATAAACATCAATTATATACAGAAGAGATAAATAAGAAAGCATTAGGAGCTTTTGATGATGAAAGATATATTTTAGAGAATGGAATCAATAGTCTCCTTTATGGTTATAAGTATAAGTGTTAAGATATTGGGTTGGGAATTTTAACAGGCTACCGCCATCTTTTTACTGATTTATAAATGATAAAACCAAGCAATAACCAAACCAAAGAGTGGAGATGTAATCAGCCTTGGTATTGAAATGGGAAACATTAAGAATGTGAGACATATCAAATAAGTCTTATTGAAGAAATAACCATGGTAAAAGTAGATAAAACAAATAAGCAGATAAATTTAATTACAAATAAGTTGGAGGATGGAAAGAAAAAAAATTAATATCCTTGAATGGACTGAAAACTTTGATGATATTATCAATTGACCAATGGAAAAACAATTTACAACAATCTCAAAATGATATGTGGCTCAGAAGGTGGTCAAATAAGAGCATTAAGAGAAGTTTATCATTTCATTTCTGCACAACAAAGACACTTGAACCAAGTTCTAAGTTATTCTTTGTGAATATACTGGATGGAAATGAATGTTGAAAGAAAATGAAGTTATTCCCTAAAGTAGAACATGGGCAAATATTCGTTGGTTCGCTCTTTGAGTGGAATGAAAATATAAAAGGACTGTGATTATGTTGGGGGGGAAGAAGTGCTTTAATCAGTAAGCCTCGATCTTTCATAGTCTCAATTTTACATTTGCTTGTATGGGAGGGAAGGGCATAGGTGGGGAGAAAATCAGCCTCCTATTTTGGGCTTTTGGGGCTTGAGTCAGAAAGTATTTCCCTTTTTCCCCATTCATTTGAATGGGTGTCCCAGAAACCCCATTTATCATCTCCTGATATTGGTGGCTGCGGTGGCGAGCAAAGATCGACTGTAAGGTCAGGTCAGGTATGGGAGCATGCGCCATAGCAGCGCATCGCTGCGTCCACTTTCCGCCGGGACTCCAGGGGCCTCCGTCTGGCCATCCCCCAGGCAGATTCCGGTTCCGGTTTTGAGCGGCAAGAGGTCTCCTTTGGGGCTCCCTGCTGATGTTCTCAAAGTTAAGTTCCGGTTGTTATTTGTCCCGTTTTAACTGTTTAATTTTCTCACCTACATGTTAATGTGTGTTCCTGGTTCGGTTTTGTTTCAAAAATCGTGCTATTTTGTGAGTATTTATGTCGACGTTCTTACTTGGTGTTTGAGGCCTAGTCTTAGGCTTGAGGCCTACCGGTTCCACTCGGTGTTTGATCGTTTTTTTTTTTTGTTGTTGTTTGTTTTTTCTCCCCATTACCTTCAATTTCTATCCTCCCCATTACCTTCAATTTTCATCCTCCCCACTTTCCAAACATCCCCCATTCTCCCAACTAATCTCTTTCTTATCTCAAAAAAAAAAAAAAAAAAAAAAAAAAAAAAAAAAAAAAAAAAAAAAATACCCAACAACAACAACAACAACAACAACAACACGCTCACCTTCTCCCGATTCTGCTACTTCTTCTTCCTCTTAACTTCCTCCTCGTCTTCCTCGATTTCTTTTTTTTTTTACACTTCCATGACCTAATCTGTTGAACTCTCTCATACATTAATATTAACAACAAAAACGATCTCATAATGCTTCATCTTCCTCTCTCACACATGTGGTACTCTTTACTGTTTCACAATGCACTACTCTTCTGCTATTTTAACAGACTGCTCTCATTTCGACCTCTCCTTCATTCCTTGCCTAAAAAATCCAACTATTACAGCGCTTCTTCTCTCCATGCTCTGAATTCGCCTTCATTGCATCCATCAAGAATTGTGTTAAATCGCATCTCTGACCTAAAACTTTTAAAAACCACAGTTTGCCATGGATGCTTGCTTTCCATCAACCATTCTTTTTTTCCAACTTCAGTGCCAACTCACCCCCCTCACCCCTCACTCTCACTCTCAAAGCAACCATCCCACTCTTCTCCCTCCAAGCCACCCTCTCACCTCTTTCAAAAATTTCCCCCTCACCTTTCTCCCACCTTTCATCCCCCTCACTCTTCCTTCTCTAAGTTGCCCCCCTCTCATCCAACAACCTGCCTCCCTCCACTGCCCTCTCACCTCCATCTCTTCACTCCACCTCCTCAAATCCTCAACTGCCATCTTCCTTGTCTCTTGTCCCCCCTCTCTCCCAGCACCACAGAGCCTTTTCTCCTCCTCATTCGGCCCCCTCCCTCGCTATTCTGCAATACCCCACACTCCTTCAGCAACCCTCCTTACCTCCCCCCCTCGTCCCTCGTCCTACCCTCCCCTGCCCCCTCCACCTCCTGCACCCAAAGCCTCCTCCCCTACCTCTTCATTAAAAGTGTGGACCTCAAATATCCGGGGCCTTCGCTCAAACCTTTCAGATCTTTCCCTACAGGTTGCCACTGACAAACCAGACATTATCTGCCTAACAGAAACTTTCCTCTCCCAAGACGTGTCTGACTCCCAAGTATCTCTCCCTGGTAACTCCTTCTTACGGTATGACAGACCTGAGCCTCGTCCTGGTGGAGGTGTTGCTCTCTTCATCAAAGACTCTATTCCTCACTCTCCCTGCACTGCTCTCACTCCCCCACACCCTCAGGAATACCTCTGGCTTCGGCTTCCCCTCCACTCCCACCTCATGTTTATATGTGTACTGTACCGTCCACCGAACAGTGATGACTCCATCTACACCTCACTCTCCGAAAACATGGACCATCTTCTATCTTCTCATCCAAACTCTCTCTTCCTCTTATGTGGCGACTTCAATTGTCATCACGCCAGTTGGCTAGGTGTGGGTACCTCTCTCACCTGCCATGGGACATCAGCAAAAGCTTTCTGTGACTCATTGGGACTGACTCAATCGGTCAACTTCCCGACGCGGATCTCAACCAATGGTACTCCATCTCTTCTGGATCTGATTTTGACAAATTTCCCTGACAATATCTGCTGCTCTTCCTTCGCTCCAATTGGTTCTTCTGACCACGTCCTTGTTAAAGTGGACATCTCTCTGGCTGTTATCAGAGAACCACCTCACCGCCGTCGAGTCTGGCATTTCACTCAAGCCGACTGGCAGGGTCTCCGAGCAGCCATCAAACTTACAGACTGGTCTCCTATCACTACTTTCTCAAACATCAACTCATCCTGGGAATTCTTTCAAAGAAACTTGCTCTCCCTCATGCACAGATTTATCCCCTCTCGTGTTCAGTTGTCTTACCCTTCCTCCCGCCCTTGGTTTACTGAAGCTTGTGGCGAGGCAGTTGTCCTGAAACAACTTGCCTTTGCCTCATGGAAAGCAAACCCAACTGAGGGCAATCTCAGTTCTTTCCACAAAGCTCGGAACAAGTGTGTATCTACCCTCAGGAGAGCCAGAAAACAACATCTTTCTCATCTCAAGTCTGAACTCTCAAACCTCTCTCCCTCCTCAAAATCCTGGTGGCGTTTAATCAAATCTGTTTCTGGTGTATGTTCCCCCTCCATCCCCTCCCTTACCTCAAATGGCCGCACTGCTGATTCCACACGTGATAAAGCTGAATGTCTAAACTCGGTGTTTGCAGCTAAATCTTGTGTCCCAAACCCATCACTATCTCTACCCACTTTACCCAGTCGCACCCAACTGTCCCTGGACTCTGTATCCTTTTCTCCTGACAAGGTGGAGAGCTTGCTTTCAAACCTCGAGTCAGATTCTGCAACCGGTCCAGACGGCATCAGCCCACGTGTCCTCAAAGCCTGCTCTTCTGCTCTTGCTCACCCTCTCTCTGTTCTATTCACCCTCTCATTTTCCCAAGGTCATCTGCCATCTGCTTGGAAATCTGCTAACATCACTGCCCTGCATAAAAAAGGTGCAAAAACAGATCCCTGTAACTACAGACCAATCAGCCTTCTCCCAATCATCAGCAAGGTTATGGAATCCATCATCGCTTCAGACATGAAATCCTTCCTCTTCTCCAATGGCTTGATTTCCAATCATCAATTTGGTTTCAGACCAGGTCACTCTACCCTGGATATGCTGCTACTGCTCTCCCATCAATGGATGGAGGTCCTCAATGCCAGACAGGAAATCCGAGCCGTATCCCTGGACATATCACGTGCTTTTGACACAGTCTGGCACCCTGCCCTACTCACCAAACTCTCTTCCCATGGTATTCAAGGCCATCTCCACTCATGGCTCGCAGACTTCCTCTCCTGTCGCAGTCAACGTGTGGCCCTAAATGGAGTTCTTTCATCCCCTCTTCCTGTGCAGGCTGGAGTTCCTCAAGGTAGCGTTCTGGGCCCTGTTCTTTTCTGGTTTTCATCAATGATCTCTCGGACTCTCTGGAAAATCCTCTATTTCTCTTTGCCGATGACTCCACCCTCTGCCGTACCATCTGTCATCCCTCAGACCGGCAAGCAGCAGCTTCTTCGCTCACTGCAGATCTGGATAAAATCACAAACTGGTCCAACACGTGGAACATGTCTTTCAATCCACACAAATCTCACACTCTCACTATGTCTCTTCGAAAGGACCGTTTAGAAAACCCCCCATCCACTTTCTCAACAATCCTCTGGAAGAAGTCTTTTCTTTCAAGCTTCTGGGTCTCACTATCTGCCATGACCTTTCCTGGGAAAGTCACATTTCCAACCTTGCCTCAAAAGCCAGTCGCCGACTGGGAATCCTCCGTCGTGCAAAGTCCTTCCTCGGCCCTCTTGAGCTCCTGACTACTTACAAAGCTTTTGTCCGTAGCCTGATGGAGTACTGCTCTCCCCTCTGGGCTGGTGCTCCTGCCTCCCACCTTTCTCGGCTTCACGCTGTCGAAACCAGGGCTTTTAAGATCATTGGCATCTCCCGCAATGAAGCTGAGTCTTTGGGCCTCTCACTCAATCACCGCAGGTTGGTCGGTGGTCTTTCTGTCTTCTACCGACTCCTCTCCAGCCTTGCCCCCCTGCTCTCTCTGCGATTTGTCCCAACCACATTTCCACAGGGCGCTCAAGGTCCGCCAACAACCCCCTTCTGGTAAAACTACCAAAATCACGAATCACTGCTCATCTTCACTCTTTCATTCCTCTTTTTCCCGCCTTTGGAATAAACTTCCTCACTCTATTCTTTCCCATTCTTCCCTCCAGGCTTTCAAAACAGCTGTTCACCACCACCTCTTATCTTCCCCCATCCAAATCCTCGATCTTTTCTACCCCCGATAATCCACCCAAGCCCACTTCCTTCAATTCTCCTGCTTTCCTTCCTGAAAGTCCCTGTAATGTCCATCTTCTCTTCGCCATGTTCCCCGTCCCATCCCCATCCCTCTCCCTTCCACAGTTCACCTAATGTGTCTGTTCCCCACTGTTTTGTCCCTTCCACTCCCGCCCCTCTTGTCTCATGCCTCCTTGCTGTGAGTTGTGTGTTAGCTCTCATACGAGCCTCGACCAAGGTATACAAAAAAAAAAAAAAAAAAAAAAAGATGCCTGGCCCATCCCCATCTCCTTGAGATGCTGATCAACCTGCTGCAACCACGAGGCACGTGGTCGGCCCATTGGCCTCCTCCACTCACGAGACTCCCTCGCTGAGAGAATCTGGTGAGCAAGATCAGCGTCAGGAAAACGAGCCACATGTCCATACAGCCGCAGCTGATGCTTATGGACGATGCAGGTAACAAATCTCATTTGAGTCTCTCTCAGCAACCGCTCGTTGGACACAAAGTCCGACCAGCGATAGCCAAGGATTCTCCGAAGAGACCTGGTACCAAAGGAATTAAGTCTCCATCTCAGATCCTTGGTCAGAGTCCAAGTTTTGCATCCACAGAGCAAGACTGGAAGCACCAAGGACCTGAAGACTCGGACTTTCGTCCTCCCGCACAGGTACCGGCAAGTGCCACACCCCATTATCCAGTGAATCCATGACTCCCCAGGCCTGACCCAGACCTCTATTGACCTCTGACTCACAGCCAGCAGAGACATGAATATCACTGTCAAGGTAAGTGAATCTCTCCATGACCTCAACATCCTCATCATCCTCACCACAAACAGGCACAGACAGGACAGCAGCATCTAAGATGTCATTGAAAGTCTGGATCTTAGTTTTGACCCAGGACTGTAAGACACCATTGTAAACCCACACTCAGACCCGAACAAAATGTCCGCCATGCGCGGCCCATACAGTACGATAGTAATTATCACGGGGCTGTGCGCGGGTCTGTTATCATGATGCTGATGCTTTCCCTCGTCCCTGCAAGGCAGTACTATCACAGTGGAGGGTTTTTCATCGTAGTGTTGATGCTTTTGTTGGCCTCCACATGGACATTCATACGTACCTACATGGCGGTCTTGCTGATGGAGAAAAGGAAGAAAGATAAATAATCAGACCTAACTATGAGACCCACACAACGCACTTCGTCCTGTTGACCCACTAGACATGAGGGGTGGGTCTAACTGCATGTATACTAATGAAATAACTGTCTGGGGATCACTGTATGTTGGGTGCCATTGCCTTAGAGGCATGCAGATGCTATTGCCTTAGAGGCATGCAGATGCCATTGCCTTGGAGTCATGCGGATGCCAGAGCCACAACAATATATATATAAATATATATATATATATATATATATATATATATTTTATATATATATATATATATATATTTATATATATATATATTTATATATATATATCCAAATGAGTATTTCCAATGTTGAAGTGAAACTGCTCTGCTGCTCAAGAGAAGGAGTCTTTGCTGCTGGCACCTATTGCCTGGTGGTAATTAAATAACTCCCAAAAGGCAATTGCAACAGACGCCTTATTGTGCAAGGACGATGAGATGACAGCATAAAACGGAATGTCGTATCTTGAGAATCTGATTACTCATTGGTGAACGGAAGGTATGATCAAAGTAATAGGCTTCTGTCTCTATTTACTCGCCCTCTTCATATTTTGTCAACTCTATTATCATCCTCTCCTTCTCACGGCCGGCCTCGTATTCCCATCCACTGCAATCATGATCTGAGCGTGTCTATTACCCCTTCCCTCCCAAAGTGGCCATGTCTGCAGTTCCCCTTCTCATGCTTGCTATCTTCCCCCCACCCATTCACCTTTGCCAGATGTTTTGCTCTCCCATGTCTTTTGCTGTTACAGAATAGAATGAAAACAAGTGCTCAAAGCATTTTGAGGAGAAAGAGGATCGTGTTTGTTATTGCTTGTCTTGTTATCCTTTTTCCCTAAGGGCATGTTTGTTGTTATTTGTAATTTGATGTGTGCTGTTAATAAATAATGTGCTGTAATTTGATGTGTGCTGGACAAATGAAGGAAAAGACAAAACGGGCTGGGTTCATTTTATAACAGGAGCAATTGATTACAAGTAAGGGTGAGGAAAGTCATATGGCACAGTAAAGGGTTTATTCACAGAATGTACAGCAGGGACAGTAAGGAATTATGGGTGTGGCAAAATAAATGCAATTATGTGCAAAAAGTAAGAGGACACAGAGCAGAATTAACCTGATAATAACTTCTACAATCTTCTATTATGTTCCAATTATGAGGTGTGGCGAATCTTCTACAATCTGTTTGTGGTGAGGATGTTGAGGTCGTGGAGAGATTCACTTACCTTGGCAGTGATATTCATGTCTCTGCTGGCTGTGAGCCAGAGGTCAATAGATGTCTCAGTCGGGCCTGGGGAGTCATGGATTCACTGGATAATGGGGTGTGGCGCTGCCGGTACCTGCACGGGAGGACGAAAGTCTGAGTCTTCAGGTCCTTGGTGCTTCCAGTCTTGCTCTATGGATGTGAGACTTGAACTCTGACCAAGGATCTGAGATGGAGACTTAATTCCTTTGGTACCAAGTCTCTTCGGAGAATCCCTGGCTATCCCTCTCAGCGAGGAAGTCTCGTGAGTGGAGGAGGCCAATGGGCCGACCATGTGCCTCGTGGTTGCAGCAGGTTGATCTGCATCTCAAAGAGATGGGGATGGGCCAGTCATCTGCCTGGGGGATGGCCAGACGGAGGCCCCTGGAATACCGGCGGAAAGTGGACGCAGTGATGCACTGCTCTGGCGCATGCTCCCATATCTGACCTGACCTGTTAATAAATGGTTTCAAATTCCAAAGAGAAGTACTGAATTTCTTCCACAGTATGTTCTGTCATTCAAAGTCCTTCCTTGGCACAGCTGAGCTCCTAACCACATAGAAAGCTTTCATCCACAGCCTGATGGAGTGCTGCTCTCCCCTCGGGGCTGGTGATCCCACCACACAGCTCGTTTGGCTTCACGCTGTGGAAACCAAGACTTCAAGGATCATTGGTTTCTCATACGATGAAGCTGAGTCTTTCGGTGTCTCACTCTCTCACTGCAGGCAGGTCTCTGGTCTTTCTATCTTCTATCGTCTCCTCTCCGGCCTCGCCCCCACCCCAGGCTCTGTCTGTGATGTCCCCCCCCCCCATTATTTTCGCAGGGAGTTCAAGGTCTGCCAGCAACCCCCTTCTGGTAAGATTATCAAAATCAAGAATTACTGCTCACCTTCACTCTTTCATTCCTCTATTTTCCCACCTCTTGAAGAAACTCCCACACTCTCTTCAATGCCACTCTTCCCTTTATGCCTTCAAAACAGCTGTTCACACCACCCCTTAACTTCCCCCATCAAAAACCTCGATCTTTTCTACCCCAGTTAATCCACCCCAAACCCACCTCCTCCAAATTCCCTGCTTTCCTTCCTGAAAGTCCCTGTGGTTTCTTGTTTACCCTGTGTACCCTGCCACATCCCTCTCCCTTCCACAGATCTCCTAACATCTCTGTTCCCCACTGTTTTGTGCTTCCCTCTGCTGCCCCTCTTGTCTCCTGCTCCCTTTGTTATACATTCTGTGTGTTTGCTCTTATAGGAGGCTCGACATTGTATACAAAAAAAAAGTTTATTCAAACAACACGATAACCAAACATGTGGGCCCTCGGCTGCGGGCCATCACCGAGCACACCGACTCCTCCTTCCTGGACACGGAAATGGTTACATAATACATTAATATGTCATGCGTAATACCAAGGAGTTTTGCAGTGTCCAACATCTCTCCTTCCTTTCAAACCGACAACACATGGAGGAGGTTTACATGAAGTAACAGTCTCCCCCAAATCGATCAGGATGAGAAGGTATACTATAACAAGTGTCCATAACCATACGTCTGGTAACAAGAACACAAGGAAAATATGGAGCAAGGGTTCAGGCATAATGAATTGCAGATCGAGTTGCATCGGTGCCCTGCGTTCACGTGTGCTGTGATGGAATGGCAAGTCGAATCTCACTCGCTTTGGTGGGTGGGAGGCTGATCTATCTTTGCTTCCACCAGTAGATGGCTCGTGGCCCTCACTGTCCATCTCGGGACACACGGCCGAAGGAAACACCGGGTCCTCCAATAAACCTTGACCGATTACAGTTTAATGTGACAGTCCCGATGATGTCCAACACTGATGACCACACCGGTTTTGTCCCAACGCCTCATCTGTGGATCTTGCACCAACACCTCGGTGCTGACATGAAGAGGCATGCGAGGTTTGAACGATTGGTCATAATGCACACTAGTTTTTGCTTGTACCTCGTACCTCAGCAGCTTTAGCATCACACTCGACAACAGCCATCTACCACCATGGTGAGAAAGTGGGTTGATGTCCGGGGAAGAGCAGTTCATGTTGGATGCCCGAAGAGAATCTGAGTCGGTGAACGTCCAGATGTATGTGGCGTGTTACGCCATTCAAGCAAGCCACAGCAAAATGCATCGTCATCGAGATTGCCATCAAATGTAGTCTTAACCCTCGAGAGCCCACGAAATGTGCTCTGGGTGAACAAAAAAAATAACCCCTGGGGCTCTAGAGGGTTAACGACCAGTGTCTTAAAATGGCTTTGACTGCTGCTTCTGTATGTCCATTGAAGCATGGAAAGTGAGGTGTGGAGAAGCCATGGCTAACTCCCCAACGGTCGATGAATTTTCAGAATTCATAGGATGCAAAAAGGTGGGCCGCGATCAGTTCAAAGATGAACTGGGACATCCAGGTCCACAAAGAATGATTGTCGAGCTCGAATGAGGTCATGTGATGCGAGGTCACACGAGGAAGTAGGTGCATGGCCACTCAGAGAGTCCATCAACATAAACCAGATACGATTTTCCTGCATGGGAAAACCAATCAGCAGATACATCCTTGAATACCCCCTGCAGTGGTATATCACTCGTTCGCCGTTCCTTCTGAAAGTTGGCTTTTCATTCTTGTCTCACAGGACATGAGAGAGTCGCGTTGGCAATATCGTTGTTGATATTCGGCCAATAAACAGTCTGTCGAGCTCGGTGTTTCGTACGTTCCATGCTCTGATGTGAGTCGTGGAGTCAATTCAATACTTCCGTAGGTGCTGCATGAGGTATGACAATACGCTGCTCATAGAATATGGTGTCATCCTCAATTGTTAGCTGATCACATACCCCAAAGTAGGGCTTGAGGTGATGGTCCCACTCGCTACGATTTGCTGAAAAGCCGGTATTAACCGCATCAGCGAGGAAACAGTATTCCTCATCACGTTGTGCTTCAGCACGGAGTTTGGAGAGTATAGGATTGCGAAGATGATCTTGACGTCCAACGTCAACGTTCACTACTGTTGCTAACATGACTTGGTGCACATGATGTTGAACGTGTATCTCCACTTCTGCATCATCTGGCAATGGGCTATCCAACAGGTGTTGTGAGAGAGCGTCTGGGATGGCATGCTCACTTCCCTTCCTTCAAGTCACTGTAAACATATAGAGAGACAATTTCTCCATGAGACGTTGCAGATGCGGGTTATCAATAGTGTCCAAAGTGTACGTGTTCGGTATGGGTTCAAGTGGTTTGTGGTCGATGACGAGCTGAAATGTGGGTAGGCCCAGAAGGTCGTGGTGGCATTTCTTCATGCCACAAACTTCAGCCTGAGCTTCGAGTGTAATGAGACTTGACATCACTGAGATATCGAGACCCACACTGAACAAGTTTCCACGGCTGGAGCAATGCAAACCCAAGTCCGTTAAGATGAGATGCATGGGTCTGTATCATCGAAGGTAACGAAAAGTCGAAGTGTGCCAGAACAGGTGGTGATGTGAGCACGTTTGGTAGCAAGAAATGCGCTGTCATGATCAGCGGTCCAATCGAAGACTGATCCCCTTTTCAGTAAGCTACGGAGAGGATCTGACGAAGTCAATCTCCGTGGAAAAACTATCCAACTGATGCACCAAACCCAAGAATGACCATAAGTCGGTAACGTTGGTAGGTGTAGGAAAGTCCACAATAGCACTCAATTTGTCCAGACCCAATTCCAGGAAATATGCCATCATAATTGATGATGTAGACACAAAATTTGACAATGTCATGAGAGAAGTTTTTAATTTTTTTTTGTATACCTTGTCTCGGCTCGTATGAGAGCGAACACACAACGCACAACAAGGGGCGCAGGAGACAAGAGGGGTGGGAGAGGGAAGGACAAAACAGTGGGGAACAGAGACATGAGGAGATCTGTGGAAGGGAGAGGGATGGGGCGGGGAGCACAGGGTATACAAGATGGACACTAAAGGGACTTTCAGTAAGAAAAGCAGATAATTTGAAGGTGGGTTTGGGGTGGATTAGCAGGGGTAGAAAAGATCATGGTTTTGGATGGGGAAACATAAGACATGGTTATGAACAGCTGTTTTGAAGACCTGGAGGGAAGAGTGGGATTGAAGAGAGTGTGAGAGTTTGTTCCAAAGGCAGGAAAAAAAGAAGAATGAAAGAATGAAGGTGAGCAGCGATTCTTGATTTTGGTAGTTTTACCAGACGGGGGTTGCTGGCGGACCTAGAGCGCCCTGCGGAAATATGTGGGCGGGGGAGGGGGGCACATATCTCAGACAGAGCGGGGGGACGAGGCCAGAGCGGAGACAGAGAAGACAGACAGACCACTGACCAGCCTGTGGTGAGAGAGTGAAAGACCCAAAGACTCAGCCACATCGTGGGAGATACCAGTGACCACTTGGGGTTGAGGGGCTGACCAAAGATGGGACCGAGCTGGGAGTGGACGTTGAGGTTTTGGGGTGGGGGGGAATTGAGGTTGGGGGGCAGGGGTTGAAGGCTTGGAGTGGAGAGGGGATTGACACTTTAGGGTTGGGAGGAGGAGAGTGAAGACTTGGGATTTGTGAGGGGGGGGGGGGGAAGAGTTGAGGACTCTTCATATTATACACTGCGTGTAAGTTCCATGGGCCTCTGCGAGTTAATCATAACTCACCGCCAATGGGCCAGCGTTACAAGACCCATTCACATGACAGTATTATTTTTTCAATATAATTTTGCTTTTAATTCTAGAAATGTCTTGTGGAAGTGGTTCAATCACACCCTTTCTTCCAGTTTCAAATAGGCAGTGCACCACCATCCACTGTCATTCTCCATCCATACCCATGATCTTTTGTTCCCCCTTTAACTCCAGCTCACTCATACCTCTTGGAGGTCACTGTTTCCTGTTATCATTACCTTGCTTCTCTCCAACTATTCCCCCACGAACACTATGTTGCCTTTCCATCCTCTGACACCTCGCTCATCCCCGAGCCTCGATTTTGTAAATTCACGAGCCTCGATAAAGATAGATCCACCTGAACCTGAGTGGCATCAGTTTTCATTGTTGTGTTTTACAGAATGAAAGTTGGTGCCCGTGTGTGTTGCCCTCGTTCATCAAGAGCAACGTGAAGGTCTTTTGACACATAATGGGGAGGCACATAATTGAAAGTTAGTCGGAGTACCGGAAGATGGTCGGCTGATAAGCGTACTCTTACTGAAAGAAAGTGTGGTTTTATTTATTCCAAAGTATTGTACATAAGTCAGAACTGGTGAAAATCCATAAGTGAGTACAAGGAAACAACAGCCAGCTTAACACCCCTCCCCAACTACACCATACTCTTAGAATGCAAGACTCCCTGCAAAGCGGCAATGTGATCGTTTGGCAGATCCTGTTCTATCAGAGATCAGACCTGGATTGCTTTGGTGCAGGCCTAATGGCACATTCTTTCCAATTTCTTAATATGGAACCATCTCCCAATGTCCACCCAATCTTCTTCTTCCCTGCAGTATTCACCCACCAACTCACTTTAAAACCACTACCTCTCCACACTGTTTCGATTTGCCATATTTGAGTTTCCCCATCGCATCAGTGTAGATCCCCCCCCTCTTCATATGTTATCTTGTTTTTCCATGAGCTTCAATCTGATTAAAAAAATAAATAAAACAAATCCCCCCCCTCCCCCTTACTGCACAGCTAAATCTCGAGTAGCTTCATTGATGTTAAAAAACATCTTGAGAAATCTCACCCCTCTCAATGAATGACACACACAGAGCAAGTGTGTATTATATCCCTTTGCAGCAACTACTTAGGTTGTTGCATCTCAGAATCAACATTTTGATGTTGTGGCTGATATAACTTGTTTTAATAAACACAGATTCAATGGGGTGCCTTTCGGTCTCCTTTGGGGCACTCTTTTCTGCGCAAGGTCCAGAGCGACAACACCGTAAGTTTTGTGCCTGAAGGATAATTTTTTGGTGGAGCTACCTTCCTGGAATTGTGTTTTTTATTTTCCTTCCTGGATAAGGATTTTTTTTCCCAAGTTACCAACTGTCCGGTCCAAGCATGTGGCATAGGATGAAAGAGTTCCATCGTGGCATCCACACCGTCCGATATGAAGAATAAAAATCAGTTAATTTGGTCCAATTGCTCTGTGAACCTTTACCGAAATGTCTTTTGGGAATCGAGATCGTATTCACTGGACACCGGACGAAGCGAGATTAGTGTGGTCGTCGTTATGGGTGGAGGTCAGAGGGGTTTGGGGAGGTGTAGGTTGTTCTTCTGTGTAGGGGCAGGGGAGACTCTGCACCTGCTGAGGCTCAATCACAGACAAAGCACAAACCTAAAAGAATGTCGGTTGGTGCATAGTCTGGGATGGACCCTCAGCAGGCACGGGAGTCTACCCCTACCCCCTAAAGGTGGATATCATTTAACACAATTACAAAGGGAGGATTCCCCCTTGGGCCAAATTTCCCACGAGAATTTAAAAGGACCATTTCTGTTAAGATAAGCTTCATGATTAAGGTGGTTGGCTGAAGATGTTAGGGTCCTGAGTTCAAGCCCCTGTCGTGCCAATAAAATAACACCAGGTGTGACTTAGCTTGTCATCCTCCGAAGGTTGGCAAAATGAGTACCAGCTTACTGGGAAGAATGATCTATTTGAATATTCTGCATCGGCATGGTGACCCGTCCATGATCGTGCCCCCGAGCCAAGGTAAAAACTGCTTCGGTAGACGTACGAGTCTGAAGACACAAAGGAGTACTTCTTTTTCTTTGCATTAAGACATCTGTAAAGAGAATCTGAAAAGACATCAGTCGGTGCTTTGATTCTCACTTTAATGGAATGATCCGAGCAAACAGCAACGACATGGGGCATTACTAGATCATGCCCACCCTTCATGCAGTTATGGTTTTAGTCACAAGATTTTTGAACTAGTCATCAAGTATAACACGGGTAAAACACATTGAGCTTCAGCACAGCCGTCGGAATATCAAGAAAATGTGACTGGAATGTAGACTTGGAGGATATCGGTACTTATGAAGATTTAAAACAAACATGAGACTATTTCGGTGCAGATCTCACACTTGGGTCCATCTGGTACCTTCTATTCTAGAGAAACACCGACTCGGCTTCGAGAAACCAAAACTTATACCCAAAGATTCAAGCAGATTCATCGAGTTCCCTCTGACCCAACATGACCAACAAGCCAAACGAGTGATTGCTGCTGGGACAGCGAACATGAATGGTGTTCAAAAATGGAGGCACCATCAACCCTTACAAAGCGAGAGGTCGTTAAGCCCAGAGAGCCTGGGCTATTATTCCCAACCTCTGGTTGTTTTGTCCATGCACTGCCCTTTATCAATGCCAAGCATAAAGCAAGGAAGCAGCACACACCATGTTCAGTCTTTGGTACGACTCGGTCAGGATTCAAACGAACAACCTCCCAGATTCCGAGCAGATGCTCTAACCACTACACCACCGAGTCTGTTGGTCTTAGAATTTCCCAGGAAAAGCAAGACCCTTGCCCAGTTAGCTCATCTCGTTGGTGGTGACTTCATTTTGAAATATTGATCTCAAAGGAATTTTGTTTTTACAAAGTAGTCAATTTTTTTTATATATTTTTTGCATGATGGTCTAGTGCTCTGCCAATGAAGAACAGAAGGTCTCTGGTGTGTCACAAGGTCATTACGATCCGACCTATAAATCATACATCGAGTTGATGGTGTTGAAACGTTCTCGGAATGAAAAAGCATATGAAGACCTCTTTTGCTCAGTGCGCGTCACTCGTTCTCTAAACGGCCCAGCGGGGAAAGTGGTCGAAGACCATTTTGTTCCTAATGGCACTCGTTCTCTCGTTGCAAGCTCAGGTTTGTGAAACCGGCTAGGAGGTCCGAAATGGCATCCACTTCGTCCCTGGTGGTGGTCAGCTGGAGCTGGGACACCAGCTCACCCAAGACCTCGCAGTCGCTCTGGCGACCCCTCCGTTCGGCGTACGCCCGCAGCAGGGACAGGATCTGCCGCACCTCGGAGCGCAGTCCCTCGAAAGTCTTCTCTGAGCCGGGGGGTATTTGAAGCAACGCGAGCTTTCCGCGGGCCAGCTGCAGCGGGGTCCTGCCGGCACCGTCCGCCGCGTCGGGTCGTGCTCCGGCGCGCAACAGCGTGGTCACCACGGCCGGGCGGTGAGAGCACGCCGCCAGGTGCAGAGGGGTGTTTCCCAAGGAGTCCCGGGGGTTCGCGTCCGCGCCCCGCTCCACCAGCAATCGGACCGTCGGCTCGTCCCCCGCGCACGCGGCGAAGTGCAAGGCGGTGCGACCCTTCGAGTCGGCGGCCCCGGGTTCGGCTCCGTGCTCGTCGAGCAATAACCGGACCCGGGCCGCGTCCCCGGCGCTCGCCGCATCCCGAAGACGCCTCTGACTGCGCAGCGAGGCCGACAGGGGAGAGGGTCGGAACGCCCGGCGGCAAGGAGGAGGTCGCACCTTCCCCGGGGCCGCGCTTTGTTGCACGAATCCCGACTCGAGCGTCGCATCTTCCTCCCCCGAACTCATGGACGACTCAAACAAAAAACGACGCTCCTGAAGCTCACAATATCATCGCCGGAATCGTCACAACAAACACCACAATCCCCCAACCTCCCGCTGTCGGGCGTTACACACGTTTCCTGAGGAGATTCTAGTCACAGCAAAACCGCCGAACAATCTCGTTTAAATATCTTTTATTTTTTTAATGATAAACGATCTTTTGTAATTATCTTTTATCATATATATTTCGTTCGCATGAAGTATATTGATTAAATTTTGGAAATTTCATTATCACCTTGAAAACGTGACGCCCGAGGCACCGTTCGCTTGCCACAACGAATGAAGAAGCTTATTCATTCTCTTTGTAAATCAATCGTAGTTATTCATCCTCACCATGACCCACCAGAGAGAGTGTCGGAAGGACGGACGGGCTGTTCATAAACAAGTTAATAACAAACCACAAATAAATCAATGACTTTTCGTTCAGTTAAATTTCGGATTCAAGCTCACAAACGTGGATTGTGATTGAAACCAAACTTTATTGGAGTAAAATAATTGCTTTATTTGTGGTTTATTAACTAATTGTACTGAACTATCCCCCTCTATTTTCCCCCTCTATTCTCGATTTCCCCCTCTTCTTTTTATTCCTCTTCTTCTTCTCCTTAATTCCCCTTGTACTTCTTCTGAACAGCCCATTAACATTTATTCCTCTTCTTCTTCTTCTCTTCTCCTTCTTCTTCTCTTCTTCTTCTTCTTCTTCTTCTTCTTCTTCTTCTTCTTCTTAATTCCCCTTGTACTTCTGAACAGCCATTAACATTTATTCCTCTTCTTCTTCTTCTTCTTCTTCTTCTTCTTCTTCTTCTTCTTCTTCTTCTTCTTCTTCTTCTTCTTCTTCTTCTTCTTCTTCTTCTTCTTCTTCTTCTTCTTCTTCTTCTTCTTCTTCTTCTTCTTCTTCTTCTTCTTCTTCTTCTTCTTCTTCTTCTTCTTCTTAATTCCCCTTGTACTTCTTCTGAACAGCCATTAACATTTATTCTTCTTCTTCTCCTTCTTCTTCTTCTTCTTAATTCCCCTTGTACTTCTGAACAGCCATTAACATTTATTCCTCTTCTTCTTCCTCTGCTTCTTCTTCTTCTTCTTTTCCTAATTCCCCTTGTACTTCTTCTGAACAGCCCATTAACATTTTTAATAACTGAGTTAACCCTGGAGCTTGCCATCCTATGAACTTAAACAAATTAATTGTGTAATTTCAGCATGTCAGCATGTACCAGTTTATCAGTCTCACGCCAAAGAGGATCGAGACCATTGCAATGCCTGTGCGTGCGTGCGTGCGTCCGTGTCTATATATTTTGGCTTTAAAATGTTTTTCTCTGCAACCGCTTCTCAGACCGATGCAAAACTTTAAACATTGGAGGGACAGACACACACAGCAGTACCCCCCTTGGGGGTGTATAAGGCGATAACAATGACGTCATCGGTGAAGTGATATTCCAGCCATAGTTGGTTGATTTGAAATCCTTATCTGAAAAATTGGAAACTTCATAAATCTAACTTGTCACCCGATGTGAGGAAGAATTAAACTTATGTCAATATGGTCACATGGTATGGCAGCCATATTGGATTAAAGGGAAAAATTTGGACATCATTTTCTCTGAAACCGCTCAACGAAAAAAATTGAAATTTTGTTTCTGTCATCAACTTCCCCATGGGGTATATAGGATGATCCCGATGACATCATTGGTGAAGCGGTATTCCAGTCATGATTGGTTGAATAGAAATCTTTATCCGAAAAATTTTTAACTTCATAAGTCCGGTTTATGACCCGATACGAGTGAAGAATTAAATTTGTGACGTTCATAACCCATGCTAAGAAACTGTGACAACAGGGTACATGGATGACATTGGTTTATGGGCCATAATAGCAGTGGGCCATAATAGTAGCGTGTTCAGTTAACAATGGTATTTTTGTTCAGAATGTATGTGTGAGGCGAGACTGTGTGTTCTATGAGTGTCATTATAGTTTAAATACATGATTGATTAAACTTAGATCGGAGTACATCCTCTTATATGCAGCCAGTTTGAATAAGCTGTATTTCTGGAACGAAATTAATGATTTTTCTCTCTTATGTACAATATTGAAGCTCATAGAGAAACATGGTGATGGAGGGAATGAAATGATAGTGGACCAGCAGGACAACAGTTGGACAATGAGAAAAGGAATGAAGAACAGGAAAAGAGGAGAAGGGGAGGATACTACAATGTACAAATAAGAGGGGGGGGGGCTCGGCAGGGTCAATAAGGTTATTAAAAAAAAAACACGATAGTGGATAGAGATGGAGGATGACGTGAGATGTTGGTGCACTTCCTGCTTGAAGCCTTGGAAGGAAGAGTGTGACAGAATAACCCCTGAAATGTGGTTCATAGATGGGAGGAAAGAGCAACAGAAGAGTTAAGATGTGCTGTCAACTTTAATTTTGGAATAATCAGGAGGGTTTACTGGAAAAATTTGTGCATCCTGGAGTGCTGGGTTCGTCGGAGGGCTGAGAGAGCAGATGGAGTGAAACCAGAGGAGAGGTGGTTGAAAAAAACCCAGAAAGACCACCAACCTGTTTGCGATGTGAGAGCAACAGACCTTGTGCTTCGTCCTCATCAAAACGCCAATCATGTTGAGAGATTTAGATTCCACAGAATCCAGAAGAGACTGGTGTTATGCTGGGGCTCCAGCCCATAGGGGAGTGCAGTACACTATTAAAATACCAACAAAGGCCTTGCAGGTTGAGTAGTTCTGATTTTTCAAGGTATGACTTGGAATGATGGGAGATGCCGGTCTTCAGCTGGCTTTGGAGGCCAGCTTTGCTATGTGGTTGGTCCAGGAGAATTCGTGGCTGATGTTGAGGCCTTGAAGTTCAAGACAATTAACCTCTTCCTGTTGACTGATCATGGAAATACATAGGTAGGTTCATTTGATGATATTTTTCAGGAACGATATAGTGAGACTTAGGTTTTGCAGGATTTTACGTGATTACATTCCTTTATGGAAAATATCCCTCTGGTGAAGCTTGATGACTCGTGGTTGATTAAAAAAACACAAGACAAGACAAATTAAACTACAAATAAAATAATTAAAGTTCTCCCAAGGAGGCAGATATTATCCCCTAACAACAACAAAAAGTTGATTCTGTAATTCAACACCATTTCAACAGGTGACAGCAACATTCCATTTTTACAAACAGAGTTCCGTGTGTGCGGATCTGTGATTGAAATGGTCAGAGCTAAAACACGAGTGTATGTACATGCCTTGGGAATTAGTCCCATGTACATTTACCGACCTGTACATTTACTATCCAGGAAGACCACAATGTGAAAGCTCAGTTTTCACAATGTCCGAATTTGTCTGGAGGACGGCCATCACGGTCTAGACTTGAAACCGCTTGCACCTTCTTCGGGACGTATTCTGAAGCCTTGCTGGTGTGGTTCCGCTCAAGGTCAGAGCATCCTTTAACCGTCCGAAAGGCCAGTTGTCATCTCAGCCTCTGGAGATGATGTTTGTGTAGTTGTGTGTAATGGTGATAATGTTACCATGCTGTTAAAATTTCCGAACTAGAAATTTGTCTCGGCTTGTGTGATTAGGATAGATTGGTCACACGCACACATTATGTTGGCTTACCTGCCTTTCCTAGAGTTTTGCAATGGGTGAAGGTTACCTTGTTGGGTGAAGACCCATTACCTTGTTGTGTACCTTGATACTCCAGCTTTTATAGCTAAGGTAATTCATTAATTATCAAGGTGTGAGACCGTAGTCACTCACAGTCCTCAATTTTGATGATAGCTTGGCCAAGTTGATCCGAAACCGCAATGCACTCAATACACTGCAACAAGGAATATGAATTCTTCAAACTGTGACTCCATCGATGACTTGTTAGTCTCTTAAGGATGTACTTTTCCTGCATTGCAGGTACATAGTGATGGCTCCCATGCAGAGCCTTGGCCATGAAAGGAATCACTTTTAAGAAGAGTGAAAGTTATTTTGAATAAATGAACTCTTAATGGAGTCCTACATCCTTTAGGTTAGTCTATTAGGAGACTTTTAGCTGTTTTTAACATTTTTTAATGGTGGAGCCGTTCTTGCATGAGTGCATACATGATGTGTATAGGCAGAGGAGGAGGTCAAAAATTCCTCCATATTAGAGAACGTAATTTGTCATAGATGGTTGCTGAAAGAATTTGGAGATAAGGGGGGAAATACATTGGGAGGGGTGCGGGATCAAAGAAAGAGGAGGGAAGGAACGTGTTTTCACCTGGGGTTCCCCATGAGGTGACATCCCAAAGGTATAGCTTACAAAAAAACGTGTGGTCCACGAGCACATCAATGTATAGCATAGGCTGCATTGCAGGCTATGGAGGAGTCACTGTAATGATATATTTTTAAGATGCCATAACGTGCAGGATTCCCACTAACTATGGTCATAGAACACCATGTTTGTCGTGTTCTCAAGATTTCACGGATTGATGTACACCGGACGACTGCGTTGGTTGCAGCGCTCCGGTTGAGAAGATGGACGTGATGGCACGGGCTGTGATTGCGCGGGACAGGAGACTCGTGTTATTACAGCAAATGGCCAACATTCCACACAAATTAACTCATTATCTGGCCGTGGAGAGGAAAAGGAACCGCCTTTGAGTGGCCCCCTGTCGGAACGCCATGCTCCTGGGAATTTTGTTCCATCGGAGCTGCACGTCGGAGTCTTCTTGTTTAGGGCTTTCTTGTAGCCTCGCCAAATGAATGAGACGTTTTTGTGACTTTGAAGCATACAGTGGTCTGCAAAAGTATTCACCCCCAACCAATAATGCCACATTTATATGAACTAGTACGGGCCCGTAGGTGCGTAAACGAGGACTGGATTGGGGCATTGTTTCAATTAGATCGGACCAACCGTATCATAAATGGCCATAACTTGGGAAACACCTGGGAAACATATTCAGGTCCCCAGCGTCAATTGTAACATCATATCATATGAAGAAGAATTGTGACGCCTCCTCTCTCTCGCCCCCCCTCGCTCCCCCTCCTCTCGCTCCTCCTCTCTCCCCCCTCCTCTCTCGCCCCTCCTCTCGCTCCTCCTCTCTCCCCCTCCTCTCTCCCCTCCTCTCTCGCCCCTCCTCTCGCTCCTCCTCTCTCGCCCCTCCTCTCTCGCCCCTCTCTCTCGCCCCCTCTCTTGAATTGTGACGCCCCTCTCTTGCCCCCTCTCTCTCCCCCTCACTCCCCCTCTCTCACCCCCTCTCTTGCCCCCCTCTCTCTCCCCCTTTCTCCCCCCTCTCTCACCCCTCCTCTATTCCCCCTCTCTCTCCCCCTCTCTCCCCCTCTCTTACCCCTAGTCTTGCCCCTCCTCTCTCCCACCTCCTCTCTCCCCCTCCTCTCTCGCCCCTCTCTTTCGCCCTTCTCTCTCGCCCCTCTCTCTCCCCCCTCTCTTGCCCCCCTCTATCCCCCCTAGTCTCGCCCTTCCTCTCTCCCCCTCCTCTCTCGCCCCCACTCTCATCCCCCTCTCCCGTCCCCCTCTCTCGCCCCCACTCTCACCCCCTCTCTCACTCCCTCTCTCACCCCTCTCTCTCCCCCTCTCTTGCCCCCCTCTATCCCCCCTAGTCTCGCCCTTCCTCTCTCCCCCCTCCTCTCTCGTCCCCACTCTCATTCCCCTCTCCCGTCCCCTCTCTCGCAGATATTGGTCGACAGATAAATGGCTGTAACTTGGGAACTGCTCGTCCGATTAATATCAAACCTCGAAAAGGCACATCCGCGGGTCCCCAGCAATATTCCTGGCAAGTTTCAATCAGATCAGCCCGTCAATCGTGCAAAATAAATAAAAATAATAAATAAATAAACATTAATTGTGACGTCATTCGTGACGTCATAGCACCGTGTCTTGTCATTGGTCGACAGATAAATGGCCGTAACTTGGGAACCGCTTGTCCGATTGATATCAAACCTTGAAAAGGCACATCAGCGGGTCCCCGGCAATATTCCTGGCAAGTTTCAATTAGATCGGACTGGTGATCGTCGAGAAACGGCGGTCGCAGACAGACAGACAGACAGACAGACACACACACACACACACACACACACACACACACACACACACACACACACACACACACACACACACACACACACACACACACACACACACACAGAGATTGCTGGAATTATCGATAGATTATGAATGATGCAGGAACAATTTTTCAAAATGAAATTTTTTTATTAATAACTGAAGAGATCAAACTAAATACTGTGAAAGTTGAAGGAGGTTACATGTCAGGGATACCTGTAAAAAAACATGTGCGTAAATCAAAATTCACTGGTTGTAAAAGTATTCAGCCCCTAAGGTCAGTCAGTACTTGGTGGAAGCAACTTTTACAGCAATGACTGCTATGAGTGAGTGATTCTGGGAAGGTCTCTACCAGCTTTGCACAGTGAGATGGTGAAATCTTTCCCCATTCTTCACATGAAATTGCTCTCGTTCTGCCAAGTTTGATGAGGATATGGCTCATGTTGGTTTAATGGTTTGGGTGGTGGGCTTGGGGTCCTACAGGGATCTGAGCATCCTGAGTTCAAATCCTCCTCAGCTGTTGAATTAATACTAGGTGGGGTTGACTCTGCCTGTCATCCTGAGGTTGACAAAATGAGTGCCAGCATGCTGGTATCCTGTGTCGGAGTGGTGACCTGTCCAGGATTGTACCCAAGAGCCAAGGAGATTGCTTAGGCAACACCAACGCTCTGCACAGAGTATTGTCCCAATGGAATGGATGGATGATGGGGATTGTTGATGGACTGCAATCTTCAAGTCTCGCCATAAATGTTCAATTGGGTTCAAGTCAGGACATTGACTGGGCCACTCAAGAACATTTATTTTCTTCTTATTCAGCCACTACAGTGTGGCTTTAGCTTTGTGCTTCAGATCAATGTCCTGTTGAAATATGAATCTCCTACTCAGTTTCAGATTCATGGCTGACTCAAGCAGATTTTTATCAAGGATTCTCCTGTACTTTGCACCGTCCATTGTCCCTTCTTTCCTGACAAGCTTGCCAGTCCCTGCTGATGAAAATCAGCCACAAATCATGATACTGCCACCACCACGTTTGACAATAGGGATGGTGTTGACTGGGTGGTGTGCATTGTTTGGTTTGCACCAGCCATAATGCTTTGAATTTAGACCAAAAAGTTCAATTTTTGTTTCCTCTTACCACAAAACACTTCTCCACATGCCAGCAGTATCATTAAGATGCTTTTTCACAAATTCAATAAGAGCTTTTAGATGGCTCTTTTTCAGTAATAGATTATTTATTGCCACCTGCCAATCGAGGCCAGCTTTGTGAAGGGAAGGGATATTGTTGATTGATGAACACTAACCCCCATCTCAGATATAGAGCCTTGCAGATCTTTCAAAGTCGTTGTTGCATTTACAGTGACATCCGAAACCAGTTTCCTGCTTATCCGGCTGCTGAGTTTGAATGGGCGACCTGATCTATGTCGAGTCTGGGTGGTATGATACCGTTTTCCACTTCTTAATGATGGATTTCACCGTCCTCAAAGGGATAATGAGTGACTTTTAAATCTTCTTATAACCCTCTCCTGAACGGTGCTTCTCCACCACTTCTTCATCACTCCACCAAGGGTTTGAATACTTGTGCAACCGAGAATCATCTGATTTTCTCTGTTAATCTAACTTATTCTTTGGAGTATATATAACTAACTTTGGAGTAGTTTATGAAGACTATATATATTAAGTTTGATTTGAAAGCATCATGAAAGCTCAGGTATCATCAAAATGTGAAAACTTTTAAGGAGGGCTGAATACTTTTGTTGGCTGCTGTAAATAGGACAATACTGTTAATGTTAACATTTGTGCTGTTATGGGGGTGGGAAAGTTGTGGAGGGGGCATTGAAGGGTGTGGTGGGGGGCTGTAAAGTGCTTTAATCATGTTCATTCAAGACAATTTCTCGACACAATCTGTCCTTAGCAAAGACGATATCGATAAAATCTTATATCGATTAAAAAAAGACGAGAAAAAGAGAGTTCAGAAGAGCAGGTGGTAAGGGAAGAGTATTGATTATTATGGGTGATTTTAATTTTCCAGGGATAGATTGGGTCCAGGAACAGGGAAAGGGCAGAGCTGATGAGGATTTCCAAGATTTAGTCCAGGACATCTCTTCCATTTGATGCCAAGGGAGTCACACAAACAAGCCTGTATAATACGATAACTTATGATACATGAGGATATTGATCAGGCAGCTGACCTAGAAATGCATGAAGTGGGAACTGCAGTGACTCAACCATAAATTTGCTCGGCCATGCGTACAGGATTCTGGTACTAAAGTTTTTTTTTTTTTTAATGGAATAGACAGAAGCCCATCAGGAAACAGGCTTCTACCATGTGTCTACTCGAATTGTTATGTCTGCTGAGAGTTTTATAATTTTTCTGGCAAGATAATGATTCCAGTCATTACATTTAATACCCAATTGAAATTCACGGACCCAAAATCTGACACTTTTGTGTTATTGCCTTTCAGCCTCAATCTGCTTGCATCACAGAGTCTGCTTGCAAACAAATCTTTGCATTATATGAGGAAAAGGACTTCTCCAGATCTATGGATGAACTGCGTTGTCATCTTTTCCAAACAAAATAAATCTGACCTCTGATCCCCGACCAGTGATGCGTTTCAGTTGCATATCTCGAGGGCCATGCATCAAATTTTGATTTGGAGAACGTGCAACGCTGGCAAATCCAATGTTGCCTGATCCCATGGATTTTGGCAGGAATACAAGGAAGGGACACCTGTGGCTACTTTAATATCCAAACCATCCAAACCAGGTGTGATGTCAATGAGATGCAAATGTAGATCGCATTGCCCTTGTATGAAAGCCAAAGAGTCATGTACCATAGCTTGTAACTGTTGTGGACATAAACTACTGTGTGTACTGGGTGAATCGAAGAATGATGACATTTTATGAACATAGACATCTCATACTCCGATTCAGCATTAATCATCAGTCTTTCATCATCGTAACGACAGCCGAATATTGATATGATGTAGAGTATATGAAAATACCAATTGGAATTTCTTGGTATTGTCACATCCTTTTGTGGTGGCAAATTCAGATGACGAAGATGGAGTGTTGTTTCGAATCTTGTGTGGGGGAAATAGCTGACTGAGTGAGTTTCCACCTACATGTCGATGTAAGTAAGTTGCACTTTAAATGATAACAAATGGAATAGTGATTATGCACACAGTCACGAGGTTATTTTTAATGAGTAAAATTGGTTATTGTGAAAATCGTTCATTAACACCCTGTAATAATCCTCGATATTGTACGAACATGATATGAACAATGTTAATGTATCGACATCAAGTGTTCATTGATGATGTACATGAAGGATTCATTGATGTAACAAAAGGATGTAAATCAAGTTTAACTTCTTTCTCAGTTACACTGAAAATCTTTCATGATTTTTCAATAACCTGGGAATTGGCGGAAGTTAGGAAATTAACATGTTATGATTTTTATGATAAAAGTTAGTAAATGAACAAAGGGTTATTGTGAAATATCCAGAAGGGGTTAATATAATATGCAAGTAAAGAGTGAAACAAGTTGAAATTGATCAATTTAATATTGATAAGAATTTAAAGGCTTAACAAGAATGTCACGAGTGTTATTTACATATAGGACACGTCCACACACAACCATTGGACGCACACCCGCGGACGTGATGATCGGTCGAATGCTAAAGACACACTTAGCCCTCCCTGATCTCATCCTTCCTCGTGATTCGTCCAGAGTTACTGACCACCGGTTTAAACAGAGGTGGTGCCATGACAGGACCTCAGTTCCACGTGCCATCGATGTGTTCAATCCTGTTTTCATGCTGAATCCCGGTCGTACACCTAAATGGCTCACTGGTCACCTAATCAATCAAATTGGCAACTCTCTATTTGTTGTGGAACTGTCCAATAGCCAAACAGTCCTTGAAGATATTAACAAACTCTGTCTTCGGCATTGTGAACCCAATCCTCCAAGCTCCAACCTATGTTCAGCCTGTTGAAGGTGAACCCTTGGTATCCATTGTAGTTGTGAGCCAGGTTCCACAACCTGATGTATCTGAACCTGATATGTCTGAACCTGTTATGTCTGAACCTGATGTATCTGAACCTGATGTGTCTGAACCTGATATGACTGAACCTGATATGTCTGAACCTGATGTGTCTGAACCTGATGTGTCTGAACCTGATATGACTGAACCTGATATGTCTGAACCTGATGTGTCTGAACCTGATGTGTCTGAATCTGATGTGTCTGAACCTGATATGTCTGAACTTGATGTGTCTGAACCTGATTTGTCTGAACCTTATGTATCTGAACCTGATGTGTGTGAACCTGATGTGTCTGAACCTGATGTGTCTGAACCTGATATGTCTGAACCTGATGTATCTGAACCTGATATGTCTGAACTTGATGTATCTGAACCTGATGTGTCTGAACCTGATATGTCTGAACCTGATATGTCTGAACCTGATGTGTCTGAACCTGATATGTCTGAACTTGATATGTCTGAACTTGATATGTCTGAACCTGATATGTCTGAACCTTATATTTCTGAACCTGATATGTCTGAACCTGATATGTCTGAACCTGATATGTCTGAACCTGATGGATCTGAACCTGATATGTCTGAACCTGTTATGTCTGAACCTGATGTATCTGAACCTGATGTGTCTGAACCTGATATGACTGAACCTGATATGTCTGAACCTGATGTGTCTGAACCTGATGTGTCTGAACCTGATATGTCTGAACCTGATATTTCTGAACCTGATGTGTCTGAACCTGATGTGTCTGAACCTGATGTGTCTGAACCTGATATATCTGAACTTGATGTATCTGAACCTGATATGTCTGAACCTGATGTATCTGAACCCGATATGTCTGAACCTGATGTATCTGAACCTGATGTATCTGAACCTTATATGTCTGAACCTGATGTATCTGAACCCGATATGTCTGAACCTGATGTATCTGAACCCGATATGTCTGAACCTGATGTATCTGAACCTGATGTATCTGAACCTGATATGTATGAACCTGATATGTCTGAACCTGATATGTCTGAACCTGATGGATCTGAACCTGATATGTCTGGACCTGTTATGTCTGAACCTGATGTATCTGAACCTGATGTGTCTGACCTGATATGACTGAACCTGATATGTCTGAACCTGATGTGTCTGAACCTGATGTGTCTGAACCTGATATGTCTGAACCTGATATTTCTGAACCTGATGTGTCTGAACCTGATGTGTCTGAACCTGATATATCTGAACTTGATGTATCTGAACCTGATATGTCTGAACCTGATATATCTGAACTTGATGTATCTGAACCTGATATGTCTGAACCTGATGTATCTGAACCCGATATGTCTGAACCTGATGTATCTGAACCTGATATGTCTGAACCTGATGTATCTGAACCCGATATGTCTGAACCTGATGTATCTGAACCTGATGTATCTGAACCTGATATGTCTGAACCTGATGTATCTGAACCTGATGTATCTGAACCTGATATGTCTGAACCTGATGAATCTGAACCCGATATGTCTGAACCTGATGTATCTGAACCTGATGTATCTGAACCTGATATGTCTGAACCTGATGTATCTGAACCCGATATGTCTGAACCTGATGTATCTGAACCTGATGTATCTGAACCTGATGTATCTGAACCTGATGTATCTGAACCTGATATGTCTGAACCTGATATGTCTGAACCTGATATGTCTGAACCTGATGGATCTGAACCTGATATGTCTGAACCTGTTATGTCTGAACCTGATGTATCTGTACCTGATGTGTCTGACCTGATATGACTGAACCTGATATGTCTGAACCTGATGTATCTGAACCTGATGTATCTGAACCTGATGTGTCTGAACCTGATATGTCTGAACCTGATATGTCTGAACCTGATGTGTCTGAACCTGATATGTCTGAACCTGATGTGTCTGAACCTGATATGTCTGAACCTGATATGCCTGAACCTGATATGTTTGAACCTGATATGTCTGAACCTGATGTATCTGAACCTGATATGTCTGAACCTGATGTATCTGAACCCGATATGTCTGAACCTGATTTATCTGAACCTGATGTATTTGAACCTGATGTGTCTGAACCTGATCGTGGAGAGTTAGAACCTGGATCTTCTCGTCCTCCACATCCCCCTGAATTTGCTGCCATCAGCACTTCACACGCACAGTCACCACTTTTGCGACACTCTGTTCGCATGGGTGTGGTACCTGAACGGTTCAACTTGTGGTAATTGTACCTTGCCCTGTTTTGGGTGTAGAGAAGGTTGGGCTGGGTGATGTTCACACGTAATGTGTGGGGTGATCTGAGCGCGCATGCGCACTGCGTGCAAACCGGGAATAAACCCACTGGTCCCACTTGGTTGTTGTTGTGCTTTTCACACGTTTATCTTGAGGTGACGTCACATTACCCATCAGGTAATGCAGAACCACGAGATAGTGCAGTTTTCGATGGAGAAAGTCTCCACATTTCCTTGAGACACTCCACACGGTTTACCTCATCAACCATCAACCAGCAACACGGACACGCCGTCGGCACTAGTTTACTCAGTTAACATCACCACAATGGTTAAACGTTAAAAAACTGTTCGTTAAAGAAAACTATGATGTTTTACAAGTGCAGTCCCAGAATCGACGATAAATACGAAAAAAAAAACCCAGAAACGGAACAAGGTTGGAGGCGCGAAGCATGCCGGGATATTCCGAAGCCACGCCTCCTCTCCCATTGTGAGTGTTATTTAATTTACTCGAAAACGATGACCCGTTCATGTAAACGTGGACACGCTCATTCCGAGAGGTGTGCCGTCTCCTAAAACCACAATGTTAACGTGGGAACGGGTGGTTGTTTGATTTTGGGGGGAAAGGACGCGGTTCGAGGAGGTTCGGGATGTTAAAATATCTATTTGTGTTCGAGAAACATCGTTTTACAAGCTTTTGAGGCCGTTTGAAGGGAATTAAAATGATGACGTTTTAAAAAATGTTTCCCATCTTGAAATGCTCTCATCAAATGCTGTGATGAAGTACACTGGCTTTGGCTCGACGGCACGAGAAACATCTGGAATGTGAGTGTAATGAAGTGAGAAGAAACACGGCGAGTGGGACACGGAACAGGTGTTTCCAACGACGTCCGCTTTTACCACATAAAATAAACAATCAAACGGGAGAGCGATGCTGCATGAGGTCAGCGGTGGTGGTCGTATGACAGCTTAGCTGCTGGGGTAGCTATCATTTATTGAAGCTCGACTGTGTCGCTGATGCAGTGCCCCTCGACCAGGACACACACTGGAACTGGTGATCATTTCGCTGACCTCGGAAGGATGACAGGCTGAGTTAACCGCCTGGTGTATTAATTCAGCGGCCGACGGGGCTTGAACTCAGGACCCTAGGATCTGAAGCCGCCATCCTAACCACTGAGCCAATACCAGGCTCAGGTCAGCCATCGTGCCAAGCGTGTGATGCAATTGTTGTGGAGATGGACTGTACAGGGATATACCTCGGGTCCATCATTTATATTTCTCCCCGTACAAGCAACAATATATTTCTTTTCTTTGAGGTGTAATATAGGGCCGCGAACAGTCTCGACCTTCTTGTCCGATACTAGACTCGCCGCCACCCTTTTGAAGACCTTTTCCCCAATTTTTCCGTGAAGGCTTGGGAATGGTCCCCCCACTGATAACACACAAAGAATAAACGTCGAGTTGGATAGCGGGGAGATTGATGGATGGTCATCGTGGTGAAAGACTTCAGGAAAGAACATCGCATCCGTTCTGCCGTCTTACCATGGAGACAAGGAGAACAGGTCTCTGGTTCACTGGACTTCCTGATTCTAACTTGTCTGATGAAACGACGATTTCAAAAGTTAACTAGCTCCAAATAGGGATTTTACTTCATGGTTTTAAACCTTAACTTGCTCCAAATAAGGGATTTTACTGTGTGGTTTTGAACCTTTACTCGCTCCAAATAAGGAATTTTACGATGTGGTTTTGAACCTTAACTACCTCCAAATAAGATATTTACTGTGTGGTGTTAAACCTTAACTTGCTCCAAATAAGATATTTTATTGTGTGGATTTGAACCTTAACTCCCTCCAAATAATATATTTTACTCTGTGGTTTTAAACCTTAACTAGCTCCAAATAAGGAATTTTACGATGTGGTTTTGAACCTTAGCTACCTCCAAATAAGATATTTTACTGTGTGGTTTTAAACCTTAACTCGCTCCAAATAAGATATTTTATTGTGTGGATTTAATCCTTAACCAGTCTCAAATAAGGAATTTTACTGTGTGGTTTTGAACCTTAACTAGCTCCAAATAAGATATTTTACTGTGTGGTTTTGAACCTTAACTCGCTCAAAATAAGGGATTTTACTCTGTGGTTTTGAACCTTAACTAGCTCCAAATAAGATATTTTACTGTGTGGTTTTGAACCTTAACTCCCTCCAAATAAGATATTTTACTGTGTGGTTTTGAACCTTAACTCGCTCCAAATAAGATATTTCACTGTGTGGTTTTGAACCTAAACTCGCTCCAAATAAGGAATTTTACGATGTGGTTTTGAACCTTAACTACCTCCAAATAAGATATTTACTGTGTGGTGTTAAACCTTAACTTGCTCCAAATAAGATATTTTATTGTGTGGATTTGAACCTTAACTAACTCCAAATAATATATTTTACTCTGTGGTTTTAAACCTTAACTAGCTCCAAATAAGGAATTTTACGATGTGGTTTTGAACCTTAGCTACCTCCAAATAAGATATTTTACTGTGTGGTTTTAAACCTTAACTCGCTCCAAATAAGATATTTTATTGTGTGGATTTAATCCTTAACCAGTCTCAAATAAGGGATTTTACTGTGTGATTTTGAACCTTAACCAGTTCCAAATAAGGAATTTTACTGTGTGGTTTTGAACCTTAACTAGCTCCAAATAAGATATTTTACTGTGTGGTTTTGAACCTTAACTCGCTCAAAATAAGGGATTTTACTCTGTGGTTTTGAACCTTAACTAGCTCCAAATAAGATATTTTACTGTGTGGTTTTGAACCTTAACTCCCTCCAAATAAGATATTTTACTGTGTGGTTTTGAACCTTAACTCGCTCCAAATAAGATATTTCACTGTGTGGTTTTGAACCTAAACTCGCTCCAAATAAGATATTTTACTGTGTGGTTTTGAACCTTAACTAGCTCCAAATAAGATATTTTACTGTGTGGTTTTGAACCTAAAATAGCTCCAAATAAGATATTTTACTGTGTGGTTTTAAACCTTAACTGGATCCAAATAAGATATTTCACTGTGTGGTTTTGAACCTAAACTCGCTCCAAATAAGATATTTCACTGTGTGGTTTTGAACCTAAACTCGCTCCAAATAAGATATTTTACTGTGTGGTTTTAAACCTTAACTCGCTCCAAATATGATATTTTACTGTGTGGTTTTGAACCTTAACTCGCTCCAAATAAGATATTTTACTGTGTGGTTTTGAACCTTAACTAGCTCCAAATAAGATATTTTACTGTGTGGTTTTGAACCTAAAATAGCTCCAAATAAGATATTTTACTGTGTGGTTTTAAACCTTAACTGGCTCCAAATAAGATATTTCACTGTGTGGTTTTGAACCTAAACTCGCTCCAAATAAGATATTTCACTGTGTGGTTTTGAACCTAAACTCGCTCCAAATAAGATATTTTACTGTGTGGTTTTAAACCTTAACTCGCTCCAAATATGATATTTTACTGTGTGGTTTTGAACCTTAACTCGCTCCAAATAAGATATTTTACTGTGTGGTTTTTAACCTTAACTCGCTCCAAATAAGGAATTTTACGATGTGGTTTTAAACCTTAACTAGCTCCAAATAAGATATTTTACTGTGTGGTTTTTAACCTTAACTCGCTCCAAATAAGGAATTTTACTGTGTGGTTTTAAACCTTAACTCGCTCCAAATAAGATATTTCACTGTGTGGTTTTGAACCTTAACTGGCTCCAAATAAGATATTTCACTGTGTGGTTTTGAACCTTAACTACCTCCAAATAATATATTTTACTCTGTGGTTTTAAACCTTAACTAGCTCCAAATAAGATATTTTACTGTGTGGTTTTTAACCTTAACTCGCTCCAAATAAGGAATTTTACGATGTGGTTTTAAACCTTAACTAGCTCCAAATAAGATATTTTACTGTGTGGTTTTAAACCTTAACAAGGTTCAAATAAGGGATTTTACTGTGTGGTTTTAAACCTTAACCAGGTTCAAATAAGGAATTTTACTGTGTGGTTTGAAACCTTAACTCGCTCCAAATAAGAAATTTTACTCTGTGGTTTTAAACATTAACTCGCTCCAAATAAGGGATTTTCCTGTGTGGTTTGTGGTTACAAAGAGGTCAACGATTGACCGTATCCTTGCTCTTCGGGTCCTCACCGAACGCAGACGAGAGTTTCGGCAGGGGCTGCTTGCAGCCTATGTTGATCTCTGTAAAGCATTCGATATACTCCGATATACACGGAGTCCGATATACTCTCAATTCTCACCATTCAACGAGCACCAAGTGAATCGCCGCCGTAAAACGACAATGCCCCTGGGACAATCTCCCCCGACCGTGCCGAACCTCAGCTTTATCTCTTCCGTGCTCGAGCCGTGCAACATGTGATCACACGTCACGACCTTCAATTCACCACATTCTCCCCGTCTTTAAAATGTAACTAGAGGCCCAACTAACACACCATGATTACTTCAGCACTATAGGAGTATACATTTCAAGCAACGCGAACTATCTAAACTACAGAAGCATACATGCCAAGCAGTGAGGATTATTTTGAGTTGTAGGAGCATGGTCAAGAGCATTGATATATTATGTAACGAGCATATAGGAGCATGAGCATCGAGGATGCCGATAATCCCCCTTACAGATTGAGTTGGCGAGGGGGTATTATTCGTCGACCTCTCCGGGAGTAGATGGCGGTTTCACTTGAGGAAGGCTTCCGATCCTCTTGGTGAGCCTCGACTCGTGCCGGAGATGACTCCCCGATCGCTCTCGGGTGGAACGCGGCTGCTCCGTCGTCACCCTTCTCGGGTGGAGTCCCTGGGGGGGAACACCTGGGGAGGGGATGTCAGAGGGAGGAGTGCCAGATGGTGGTGTACCTGCGGGAGGAGTACCTGAGGGAGCCAAATGGCGAACCGACACAGTGGTCTCCCTGCCATCCGGGAGCCTGACATGAGCATACTCTGGATTAGTATCGATGAGTTCGACCTCTTCCACCATGGGTTCATACTTGCTTTGTCGTACCGGGCGTTTCATGAACACTGTTCCGGGATGGGTCAGCCAGTTGGGCACCGATTGGCCGTCAACATAACGTCGTTGGTGAGTAAACATTCGTTCGTGAGGAGTTGCATTGGTGGACGTGCAGAGCAAAGAGCGTATGGAATTCAGAGCGTCGAGAAGGGCAACCTCCCACCGCTCGGGGCCCAGTCCTCTCGATTTCAGCACCAGAGTTACGGCTTTCCAAATAACTCCATTATATCGTTCCACCTTCCCATTACCCTGTGGGTTGTAACCCGTCGTTCGACTAGTTGCTATGCCGTGCTCTAACAGGAATTGTTTTAGCCCGGCCGACATGAAACACGGCCCTCTGTCTGAATGTATGTACGAAGGTTTCTCAAACATAGCGAAGAGCATATAGGAGCATGAGCATCGAGGATGCCGATAATCCCCCTTACAGATTGAGTTGGCGAGGGGGTATTATTCGTCGACCTCTCCGGGAGTAGATGGCGGTTTCACTTGAGGAAGGCTTCCGATCCTCTTGGTGAGCCTCGACTCGTGCCGGAGATGACTCCCCGATCGCTCTCGGGTGGAACGCGGCTGCTCCGTCGTCACCCTTCTCGGGTGGAGTCCCTGGGGGGGAACACCTGGGGAGGGGATGTCAGAGGGAGGAGTGCCAGATGGTGGTGTACCTGCGGGAGGAGTACCTGAGGGAGCCAAATGGCGAACCGACACAGTGGTCTCCCTGCCATCCGGGAGCCTGACATGAGCATACTCTGGATTAGTATCGATGAGTTCGACCTCTTCCACCATGGGTTCATACTTGCTTTGTCGTACCGGGCGTTTCATGAACACTGTTCCGGGATGGGTCAGCCAGTTGGGCACCGATTGGCCGTCAACATAACGTCGTTGGTGAGTAAACATTCGTTCGTGAGGAGTTGCATTGGTGGACGTGCAGAGCAAAGAGCGTATGGAATTCAGAGCGTCGAGAAGGGCAACCTCCCACCGCTCGGGGCCCAGTCCTCTCGATTTCAGCACCAGAGTTACGGCTTTCCAAATAACTCCATTATATCGTTCCACCTTCCCATTACCCTGTGGGTTGTAACCCGTCGTTCGACTAGTTGCTATGCCGTGCTCTAACAGGAATTGTTTTAGCCCGGCCGACATGAAACACGGCCCTCTGTCTGAATGTATGTACGAAGGTTTCTCAGACAGACATTTCACGACAGTGCCCGAGGTCATATCCAAGCACGGAAATGCGAAAGGGAACCTTGAATATTCATCAACAACAGTGAATATGTATCTGTTGTCTGTCTCGGTCAGCAGGGGCCCTTTGAAGTCAATGTTTAGTCTCTCGAAGGGAGAAGTGGCCTTGATCAATCTGCCAGAAGCCGCGCCATAGAATCTGGGTTTTAGTTCAGCACAAACAGGGCATGAAGCATTCATTTGTTTAATATCTTCAATAGAATAGGGAAGGTTTTGTCTGCGCACGAAATGTGCCATTCTGGTTACCCCCGGGTGGCACAGAGACACATGGAGGTCTTGCAAAGCCCGACTGATTGTCGCCGAACAGTAGACCCGAGAGAAGGTGTCTGCAGCAGGGTTTTCCCTCCCGGGCCGGTAGACTATGTCGTAACTATAGCAAGCTAGGTCTATCCGCCATCTCATAATTTTTTCATTCTTAATTTTCCCGTTATTTTTCCCATCAAACATGAATGCCACGGATCGTTGGTCCGTAACGAGCGTGAAGTGGATTCCCAGTAAATAATGTCTCCATTTACGCAGCGCTTCGATGATGGCGTACGCCTCCTTCTCTATTGCCGAGTGTCTCTGCTCGCTTCCAGAGAGAGTTCTCGAGAAGAACGCGACCGGCCGCCCAGACTGATTAAGCGGAGCAGCTATCGCGTGATCTGAAGCATCTGTTTCCACCACGAAGGGCACCGAGCTATCGATCGATAATACCACGGAATTACTGATATCATCTTTGAGGTTGTGGAAAGCTGTTACAACAGCGGCATCTGGTGGAAAGTTTTTGCAATGCACTAGGGGATGTATTTTCTCGGAGTATTGCGAAATCCATCTTGCATAGTAAGCGAACATGCCGATCACCCGGCGCATTGTCTGCAGGTCCTGAGGTGGGGGTAGCTCACGAAGTGGGCGCAATCGTTCAGGATCAGGCTTAATCGTGCCGTCGGCTATCGTGTAGCCGAGAAGATCAATTGACCTTGCCGAGAATATGCATTTCTCGTAGTTGAGAGTCAGATTATATTTTCTAGCGATGCTCAAGAATCTGTCCAGATTCATGTCATGTTCCCCCTGATCCCTACCACACACTGTGACATTGTCCACGTAAACAAAAGTGTCTTTGAGGTTTTCATCTGAGATGATGTCGTCCATAACCCGTTGGAAGCAAGCTACTCCATTCGTGACACCGAATGGAATCCTCCTGAATTGGTAGAGGCGTCTACCTGCCTGGAATGCAGTGTACGGTTTGTCTTCCTCTCGGATGGGAATTTGATGATAGGCGCTTCGCAAATCGATGGTGCTGAATATCTTATAATTGGCCACGCGTTCGACCATCTCATCTATGCGCGGCAAAGGGTAGGCGTCGAGTTGGGTGAAACGATTGACAGTTTGGGAATAATCGACAACCATTCGTTTCTTATGATTCTGGTTGGCGGTGACCAACACCTGTGCGCGCCATGGCGAATCGCTCGGTTCTATAATTCCTTCTTCCAGTAATCGCTTGGTTTCTGAAGTGATGAAGTTCATATCAGCAGTGGTATATCGCCGCGATTTGATCGCTATCGGTTTACAGACCGGCGACAAGTTAGCGAACAGCTGGGGGGACGTTACCTCTGCGGTGGTCAAAGCATTTAAAATTAGACGAGGTTTGCTTCCTCCAAAGGGTATTTCGATGCTCGTGTGCTGCTTGAGGACATTATGACCCAGAATTACGTCTGCGCATAAATCACGAAGCACCAGTACCCTTACATCCCGATGCGTGTACCCTTTTACGTCCAACTCAACATTGCAGTACCCTCGTACGCGCGACTGTAGTGATGTGGAGGCCATGCATACCGTATTGTCTGTCGGGTGGATCTTCCATTTCCTGCCCTTCACTAGCGAGCTGTTAACGAAACTTTCAGAGCTACCGGTATCAATCAGTGCCTCAGCCATATGCCCGTTAATTCGTACGTTGATGATAGCCTTGGATAGATTCCCCGGTGAGGTTGCAGTTAGTTTCTTTTGCGAGTAGAGAGCCGCAGAAGTGGGTTTATTTCTCCTTAGAGTAGATTTACATACCCTGGCATAATGCCCTTTCTTGTCACAATTCATGCATGTGGCATCTCTGGCGGGGCATTTGTGGCGGGGTGTCTTTTGTACCCACAAAAGAAGCATTTACCAACCGGAGTAGTTGCTGAGGAGTTTGACGAGGTCTGGGTATCCGGCTCCTCGGGTTTTTCTCCATCCCCTGTGTCAGGCTGTGTCTGTGTCTGTGGGGTTCCTTGAGTTTCCACCGTAGCAGCGTTCATTAGCAGCATCGGTGTCCCAAATGACTCAGATTGCTGCTGAGCCGTATCCATCGCTCGAGCCTGATCGACTACCTTTTCAAGAGTGGGTTGCGCTTTCTCTAGTAAGCGTTGCCGTATGTGGGCTGATCTGAATCCTTGGATAAATGCCTCCCGGGTCGCTTCATTTCGGTGTTCCTCGGCGTTTACGGCCCGGAAGCTGCCGTCTTTTCCCAGCTGTTTCAGAGCTTGCAGGAACTTATCGATTGTCTCCCTGGCTGCTTGCTTGCGTGTGTTGAGAAGATGTCGTATGTATACCTCATTCTTGCGCTTCACGTAGAGCGCCTGCAGCACGTCGATCGCTGCTTCGTAGGTGTCACACTCCGAGAAGAGCCTGTATACGCTGGGCGAGACATGATTCACAAGGGCGGCCAATTTGTCGGCTCCCTCTTCGATGATGGTCAGATAGTGTGAGAAGGAACGGAACCAATGCGACCATTTCATTTCTGAGTCAGTCGCGTTTGGGTCTGCGTCGAACCTCTCCGGTTTGTAGATCTTGTCCATCGTTGGTTGAGAGAGCCGAGAAAACCAAATGGAATAAATTGAAATGAAAACGAGAGAAGAACCTTCAGAGTGTAGGCTTTATTCCATTTGATTGAAGCCGCTTCTACGGGCACACCAGGGGATACAGGCGCAGCAAGGAGTACATAAGCAGTAAGGTATACACGCACAACTAATCACCGCAAAATAAATCAGTATAAGCACGGAGTCCGATATACTCTCAATTCCCACCATTCAACGAGCACCAAGTGAACCGCCGCCGTAAAACGACAATGCCCCTGGGACAATCTCCCCCGACCGTGCCGAACCTCAGCTTTATCTCTTCCGTGCTCGAGCCGTGCAACATGTGATCACACGTCACGACCTTCAATTCACCACAATTTACATTATTTGTTCGCTGATCCCGAATCCAGGCCGAAGTAACCGGAAATTGCGTCAAAATCATCAGCTGTGCGGTGCTTACACGTTCCATGGTAGAGTTGGCAAGTATACAGTTGTGAACAGGTTTTATGTAATGTGAATCGGGAGCCGAGCCCCGCCCCCCCTCCCACCCCACCGGCTGAGGTGTTCGACGAATTGGACTCGTCCACCCTGACCGGCGTTGGAGAGAGGGTGTGTAATGGTGACGTAATTAATCCACCTCCACCGAACGAGGAAGTGAAAGTGGTTGCTTCCTCTCCTTTACCTTCCACTGTACAAGGACAGTGTGGACGATGTGGAGGTGTCTGTTACGGATACCGGGAAAAAAGGCCAAAAACGGTCAAACGTTGATGCCTTTGATGCTAAAGATCAAAGTAAGGTCCAGATCGTATCAGGCTTGCGGGATCTCCAAGGGACGTCTCACATTGGAAACCCCTTGGTGGTACCGGAGTCGTGTGCGGATGTGGAAACTTCGCTTGTTCCACTGGCCGACTCCGAGCGGGACACAGAGAACGGTGAGGTATCTCAGGATGTTTTAAGTGTTTGTCCTGTTCGCCAAACTTGTTCATACGAGTTAACAGCTCTGTCTGACAGTGATGGAGAAATAGATAAAGGGGAAAATCCCTGTGAGTTAAATGTCAACCCCTCCCTCACAGATGATGATGTAAGGGTTGTAGAGGGGAAGGGCATGGACAAGGCAAATTCGAAGGGGTCCGTAAACAGAGCAGAACTTTCTGTTGAGCCAAAAGTAAGTGTTCCACAAGTAATAGGAGAGGCCATAGATGAAGCAATTTATTTGGACGAAACCTCTTCTACCCCACATTTCAGTGCTTTAAGCTCTCAAGAGGATGAAGGGGGAAACGACACAACCTTAGAGTCTCAAGAAAATGTGATTAAATTCCTGGATGAGACATTCAGGAAAAGATACGTAAAAATCAAAGATTACTTCCCGAATTTACACAATTTCATTACAACTGCAAGGAGTATGATTCGTAATCCTTATCAGGTTAACATGTCAGATCCTCAATTCCAAAGGTTAAGGAAATGTGTTACTCGGGCTGGTAAAGAGCTTCAAGAATAACTAAGAGAATGGAGATAAAAGTAGCATCCCTGAACATCGATGGAGGCCGCAGTTGTGTGCGTCGCCTCCAGGTGTTTCAGCTCTTCCAAAATGAAAAAAATTGATGTGCTGATGCTACGGGAGATGCATGCAAATCAGTCTTCTGAGGATGAGTGGTGTAAAATCTTTAAAGGTTGTCTTTTTTTTCTCGAGTGCGCTTGTTAAGGCCAAGGCTGGTGTGGCAATAGTGTTGCATCCTCGACTCCAGCCTTTGTATTGGAGATAACTTGTAAGGAAATTTGCAAAGGTTACTTAGGCCTAAGTCACATTTGCCACGGCGGCCGTGGGGTCTCCAAAATTTACGGCCACTAGCAATTAGACGGCGGCCGCAATATTTCCACGGTCACACAATGTAGCAGTCACATATGTTTTTTTATTTTTCTAGGGAGCCGCACGGTGTATTTAGAAATTGTGCAGACCAAAAACGTGGGGGTGCTGTACGGTCTTTGATTTGATGTCGCACGGTGACTTGAAGGGGGCCCTGCGGCGGCCATAAAATTTTCAAGGCAGACGCAAGGTAGCCTCAAGGTGCCCATAAGGCAACCGCAGGGGGACCGCCGGGGGGGGGGGGCCCTAAGGCGAACGTGCGGTGAGACGGACGATAGGTAACGAGTGGGTTAATTTTTTTTTTTTTTGGCTTGTCGAATCGCTACAGCGAACATAGAAATGAAAAAAGTTATAACTCCGTGTTATAATTCCACGGCGACCCCTACGGCCTGTAAAAGATAGCCAAACGGCGTAGGGCCACCCTGAGGCCACCGCAGAAACTCTGCGGCCGCCGCACATTTCTGTCAATTCAGAGGGCGTACGGCCACCGTATCCTCGCCGTAGAGCAAATGTGACTTAGGCCTTACTGTCTGTGCAATTTGTCAGTAATAACCTAAAGATTTGCATGACTAATGTTTACTGTCCTAGTGCTAACTCTGAAAGAGGTGTCTTTCTGTATAAGTTGGCAGAGTTTGTAAGCACCATTGACTTAACCATGTTGTTGTGTCTGGGAGGGGTGACTACAACTTCAATCTCAACCCACAACTTGATCGGAACACTTGTGAGCCTCATCCACCCAGTGCAAGGCCTTTAGCACAGCCAGTTAAAGAGTTTAAACTGGTGGATGTGTGGCGGGTACAAAACCGTAATATCCGTCAGTATACATGGGTTTGTTCATCAAGAAATGTTTTGACGATGGCTCGCCGAGACAGATTTTATGTTAATCATGAAATGGTAAACATTGTTAAGAACCCTTATATAAGGCCGTCTGGTTTTTCCGATCATCACATGATTGTTATGGTGTGTGGCTTTCTTCATCATGTCTGTGGAAGTGCATATTGGACTTTTAATTTGAAACTTCTACAAAGTTCACATTTTATAGAAGTTTTTAAAATGGTTTGGGAAAAATGTGAGTCACAAAAGGGTTCATATTTGAACTTAAGACAATGGTGGGACTGCACAAAGTCCCAAATCAAATGTTTTTGCCAACAATACTTTTCTTACAGCACATACAACGCTTTTGGTGTGATATCTGCTTTAAAAAACGATATACTTATCTGTGAGCAGAAAGCTGGATTGTCTAGCGTGAATGTCCAGCAGTTTTCGGAGAAAAGGACCCTTCTGGCTGAAATGGTGAAAGAGCGGGCGGCCGGCGCATTCGTCCAACTGCGGAACGAAAAAATCCAACTTGACACACCATACAAAGTGTTCTTCAATTTGGAAAAAACGGTGAAGACCCCTCAACAAATCCATGCTTTGTGCTCTTCTGGTGGTGATTTGTTGACGGTCCCAGAGTGATATCAAGCATGAACTACAAGACTATTTTTCTAAAATCTTCGCAAAAAGAGGTGTGAATGAGGAGAACAGGAATGCGATGCTTGAACTGCTCCCTTCTCTGTCTGAATTCCAACAACAATTGCTTGAGCCTGGCATTTCTCTTGGAGAACTTACTCCAAGTTCTTGCTTGCTCCAAGCAAGAGAACTTGCTCAAGGATAGCAAGGAGGGGAAAGCCCCAAGACTTGATGGCCTTCCGGCTGAATTTTATAAGGCTTTCTGGGACATTCTAGGCCCTACTCTTCTTGAGGTCTTATAGGAGAGTGTTGATCAAGGTGAATTGCCATTGAGCTGCCGGAGGGCAGTTTTGTGTCTCCTTCCGAAGAAAGGAAACCTGCATGAGACCGCAAATTGGCGGCCCGTGTCACTCAACATGGATTTTTAAATTTTGTCAAAAGCACTTGCAACCCGTCTAAAGGAAGTCATCTCTTTCTTGATTGGTACTGATCAATCATACTGTGTTCCAGAACGTTCCATATACGATAATATTTTTTTGGTGAGAGACTTGATCAGTCTCGGTCGAACTACATCTCCTGGTTTTGGTTTATTACTTTTTTGATCAAGAAAAAAGTTTTGATAGTGTTAACCATTCTTTTTTGTTTGGTGTATTAAGGAGAACAGGGTTTGGGGAAAAATTTATTGCTTATGTTAAGTTATTGTACAAAAATGCATCTTGTCTGCTGAAGGTTAATAATAGTCTTTGTTACCCTTTCCCCTTTCGGCGAGGCATCCGTCACGGCTGTGCGCTATCAGGCATGCTCTACAATCTATCCGTTGAACCTTTATTAGTTTTACTTCGGAACTCGGTGTTAGGAGTCTCTCTTTCACAAAACTCCAAAATAGTTATTTCAGCTTATGCTGATGATATTTGTGTTGCTATTTCAAATCAAAAAGATGTTTCTGAGGTCTCTCGTTGCCTAACCCAGTTTGAGCTTGCTTCTACTGCAAGGGTAAATTGGAATAAAAGTGTAGCTTTTTGGGTGGGCCCCAGATCGCCTTCCTCGTCCATGCCTGTTTTACCAGGAGGAATACAGTGGAGTCGTGAGGGGTTTAAATATTTAGGCTTATTTCTAGGAATTGAAGCGTATCAACAAAAAAATTGGGAAGACTTCCTGGAAAAAATTAAATTGAAACTGGCAAGGTGGAAAAGATTGTACCAACTTCTCTCGCTTAAGACACTGGTCTTAATGTAAAATGTCTTGAAAGCAGTAATTCAAACCTTTCATAGACTAAACATCGGGTGGACTGGGGTGGATGAAGTGGTGGACTCGCGCCTCTATTTCCCTGAACTTCAAATTGCCTCAAAAAAACAAGAGGGTGTGTTCTCCTCAAACTTAGAGGAAATTGGTGTGTTTCACGTCATAGGGAAAACGGCTATCTACAACATATGCCTGGAAGCATGTATACCTGGTTTTACAAAACTATTAAAAAATCGGTGGAATGAGACCTTACCTGCTGGAGCTTTTTTAACTCCAGTGTGGAACAAAATGTATAGTCTCCAACTCTTGGGCGAACTGGAGACCTGAATTGGAGACCTGCACATCAAGCCCTTGTCACACAGACATTACTCCATAAGTTTAATTCTTCTGTTCCAATTTCTTGTCCTTTTTGTGATTTGATTGAAAATGTTGTCCACATTTTCATTGAATGTAAGAGATTGATACCCCTCTTTCTCTTCCTTCAACAGCTTTTCTATAAATTTAATTTTGTTTTTTTCCTTTCCAGTCTTTATTTATGGAATCGGGGGGAATTATAAAAGTAAACCAGTCCTCTCGTTTTTGTCTTTTCTGTTGGGCATTGCTAAACTGGCAATTTATAAAACCAGGAAAGCAAAATTGAAGGGGAAAAATGCGAATGTGCTTTACTGTTTTAAAGGTATGGTTTCGGCACGAGTAAAAATGGAGCAGGCTTATCTTTAGACTTTAGAGCCTGGATATTGTGGGTTATCCGTGGTACACTGATGAGGTTTTGAGTTTCTTTTTGGGATGGAATCTGTTTGTCAAAGTGGAAAGTACTTGCACTTACTTTTTGCATATATGTATTATTATGTGGTGGTTTTTGACATGATCAAACACCCTTGTTTGTATTGCTTTTGTTGAATTTATTTTTGCTGTAAAATTGTTTGGATTTGTTTTTATGGAGTGTGCTTTTTCTGGTGTGTTTTGATACTTTTATTATAAAAGCATACAAAAGTCAGTCTCTCTCTCTCTCTCTCTCTCTCTCTCTCTCTCTCTCTCTCTCTCTCTCTCTCTCTCTCTCTCTCTCTCTCTCTCTCTCTCTCTCTCTCTCTCTCTGTCTCTGTCTCTGTCTCTGTCTCTGTCTCTGTCTCTCTGTCTCTCTCTCTCTCTCTCTGTCTCTCTCTCTCTCTCTCTCTCTCTCTCTCTCTCTCTCTCTCTCTCTCTCTCTCTCTCTCTCTCTCTCTCTCTCTCTCTCTCTCTCTCTCTCTCTCTCTCCTGACCTGTCACAACCTTTTGTGGTGCACTGTAATGTGGTTCACTACAACGTCGGCAATTTCATCAGCGAGCCCATGTTTTACAACGTACTCTTTCCCAACATGCCTTGTTCACCTGTTTTCATGCAACGTCTGTTTTTTAAAGTACTGTTGTATGTACAACACAGGATCTTTGGGATGACTACATTGGAAGTCGATGGCACTCGGCAGGACATATGGCTACAACGGTTGGCCTGCGATCCATGAGAGCTGTTTCCCAGCTTTATCAAGAGGTTCTTCATGCTTCGAAGCCTGGGATTTCATCTTTCTACCGATGGTACTGACCCTCCTCAGCCGCAGATTACTTCAGTCACACTAATGGAAACTGTGGTTTTGTCTTCCTCTCCACTTTCTGGCATCACCACAAGGTGCTTATACTACCTTTGTGTCTCTGTCTGTCACCCTTCCTCACGCAAAGATCGGTTTGAGTCTCGAGAGACCTCTGGGATCTCACTCTCAACTGCTAGTGTCTGCCATGTACGTTCCCCGATTTGAAAAACGAACTGCTGATATTTCTTGGAGAATTGTTCACATGGTTTCACGTACTAATGTTTTTTTTGAATCCTTTTGGTGTTTCTATTTCAGTGTTGTGTACCTTTTGCATGGTTATTGAAGATTTATTCCATGCCTCGATGTGGGTTGTCCAACATTGACTCCACGTTTTGTTTTGTGTGGTCACGTTGAAAGTCTTTTTTTTTTTTACGCACTTTTACAATCAGTTTTCTGTTTAATTCTCAATCTGCAGCAATTATATTTTTAATAACCGAATAAAAATTGGCAATTTATAAAACCACAATAGCCCAGCTCGGTGCTGATCCAAAATGCTGTACCCAATGGATCGGTCGTGTTCCGGGTCTTATAATGGACAGGCTGTGTCGAGTTTTATTTATTTATTTATTTATTTATTTATTTTTACCAAAATTTAGATTATTTAGAATTGTTTTAACAGAAATGGTGTTTTAGGAATGTGTTGTGCAAATTGTTCATGGTGTTTTGGTATTCTCATTTTAATCGTGTCTTGTTCTTTATTTTTTGCCTTATTCTTTTGTGTTTTAGGTTTTATAGTATTGAAAACTTTATTATGAAAGGTTTTCTCTCTCTCTCTGTCTCTCTCGCTCTCTGTCTCTCTGTCTCTCTCGCTCTCTGTCTCTCTCTCTCTCTGTCTCTGTCTCTGTCTCCCCTCTCTCTCCCCTCTCTCTCCTCCATCTCTCCTTTTCTCCCCCCCCCGGCCCCCCAATCCTCCAACAATTTCCCTCAATTTTTCCTGGCCACGTCCCGTCCACACCAGATGCGAGTCCATGGTAACAAGAGCACATTTGGCTCGAGTATCACTTGGCAAAAATGATGAGATTACCTTTGGATGGGAGAGAGCTTTGGCTTTTGCTTTACGTTTTCTTGCAGTGGTTGTAAAAAATAAAATCGAAGAATCCACAAATTTTTCGTCAGGAATCGGACCCAGACTTGACGCACAGCACATGGTGGAGATTTGATGTGTTGAACATCAAGTTTCATAATGAACCTATATATTCATGAATTGTGTTAATCAGGTATACATTTGTACACAAACTACTTTTGTGCATATTTTCAGGAGGACACCTGGTGTAGAGTACGATGTCCCGATTGAAGAAGTGGGAAAGGGACGTGGCATTGAGCGGCGTCGATGGACCGACTCCAGGATTCAGGCAAGTTTGGCTCCTAAAGTCTCTTCAAATGGGAATTTTAAAATGAGTTCTGAATATTTCTTGGAATGATTGTTCATGCGATAGTCTCTTGTTCGTAATAGTTTGTTTTGAATTTTCCACATCTAATCTAAATTATATACATGCACACAGAGGAGTGAGATGATTCAGGTTCCTTTTGATGACTCCAATGCAGTATTTGATCTTCCATTTCATTATGTTTGTACCATATCATGATGCTGCATGGACTGTGCTTCCCCACTGATGGACCACTGGTAGCTTGTACATGTTGCGTTTGAACCTGGGGAGTAACTGCTGAAATCTATCTGTCCGGGTTCTTCCCGACATCTTCGTTCTTTTCACACTTCTTTCTAATTTTTCACAATTCCCTTTATTCATTCAATTTCTTGCTTTTTCTTTATTCCTCTCTTCCATTATCTATCTCTCGGTGAGAAATGAATTCTTGTAGAATTTTTTTTTGTAAATGTCACTTGGCTGTGCCTGGATTGGATGGGTTTGAGGGTAGCGGAGTCGCGGCTGAAACCCAAATCCTGTCCAGGTTCCTCCTGATGACTCCAATACAGGAGCTCGTCTTCTGTTGTGATGCAGTCTCAAAGGTACAATAAACCTTTAAAATACACCTCCCAAGAGACAACGTATAATATCTCAAACGAAATAAGATGATTTAGTAAAATGAGCTCCCAAACAAACCAAGGAGTTAAAACTCAAGAGTTGTACAACACTCGCACTACACATCAAAATAACGTTCCTGTTAGGAAACTGAAAACAAATGTCCATTGTGTCATGACTACAAAAAAATACAGCACATACCTACATACACACCACCGTAGAACACAACGAGAGCTGTTAACAAAACACCTTTTACTGTATGAACACCTATGGAGGTTTAATACTCAAATCAAACAAACATTTAAACGTGATTTTTACATTCGAGGGTGAATTGCAGAAAATGCATCAAAATTTCAAAATCACCCTCCACCAACCCCCGAACCAAACCCCTGGTGTGGCGCACTATTTGTAATTGTTCTCATGTGTTCAAAGCCTTGGATCGGAGTTGTGTTTTAACCGCTTCATGTAAATGTTCCCGCCATTGTTTCCAATTCACCACGTTTTGAGTAAACAGCCTTCTGGATTCATTCGTGTTGATGTCTGAATGTGATTCCTGTTACCATTGTTACGGGTCATTGGTTATTGTTATATTATTGAACACATGTCTGGTGGGATGTTGCAGAGGTGGTGCACTGGCCTCTGAGCTGTGTAGTCTGGGTTTCTTTAGGATTAGCATGCGGGGCATTGCCTCACAAAGTGCGCTGGCCTTGGATGGACGTTAAGCCGGGTGTCCTGTCTGCTAGCATTAGCTTGAGGATGTTAAAGATCCCATTGGTGTCTTTCGACAAAGAGCAGGCGAGTTATCACCCACATTCCGAAGAATTTTCAAAACGTTCTAGCCTAACCTTTAGGGGGCACCGCATCAGCGGTATAGCCAACTTGCCGAACAATGATCCTTTTCTCAACGAGATACCAAATACCATTGAAGAAGAATTATTGTTGTGAATGCTAAGCTTTTAGCAAAGACTCAAATCATGTTGAGGCTATGAGGCCTTGTTCCTGGACCCACCTCGTACCATTTCACCAGTACCGCCGTGGGCTCTCCGCAGCACCCACACAGGACACCTCACTCACGGGCCTAGTCCCACCATTACACCAATGTTAATGGGTGTAACTGTTCAGATTTACTTTTCGTTGTCCCCCTCCTTTTCTGCAAGGCTCGTGTGGGACACGTCTACAACCCCAATTTGCCTTGCAGCCCCATCATTTTCTCCAAGGTTTATGGGGGCTATGCAGTGCAAACTCCCTACCCCCATCTTCTTTTCGTTCTCTGGGTCCTCCAAAAGACTCGGAGGGAACACGACCTCTCTCTCTCTCTCTCTCTCTCTCTCTCTCTCTCTCTCTCTCTCTCTCTCTCTCTCTCTCTCTCTCTCTCTCTCTCTCTCTCTCTCGCACTCTCGCACTCTCGCACTCTCGCACTCTCGCACTCTCGCACTCTCGCACTCTCGCACTCTCGCACTCTCGCACTCTCGCACTCTCGCACTCTCGCACTCTCGCACTCTCGCACTCTCGCACTCTCGCACTCTACTCCAGGGGCCTGCATGCGTGCATGCTTCACCATGCTGCACTCCCTGATCCTTCATCAGCTCAACCGTCAGCTCGACCGGAGCCAGGCCTCTCAACTCTGTTGGGAGCCCCTCCCTGATATTGACCCAGACCAGTCAATCTCAATTGCTGGCTCCCCCGGTGGTGTTTCTCCTTCTGCCTTCTCATCCATTCTAAAAACCACATCATCACCATTCACCACACTCAGCACGTTTACAATGCTCTCACTGTTCTCGCACTCAGTCGTGTCCTTGTGTTCAAGCGGCACAACCACGATCTCTCTTATCGGCAGCTCAGCATGCGCTGAATTACACGCTTCGCACACTGGTGGTTCAGAGTCGACTGCACACATCCACGGCACGGCACCTGGCTCAGGCACAGGCAGCACATGCCACAAGTGGGCTCTGGCCAAGCACATGCCACAGGCAGCACATGCCACAAGTGGGCACAAGTGGGCACAAGTGGGCTCAGGTACATGCCACAAGTGGGCTCTGACTTGCACCACACGCAAGCTCTGACTCCCTCCTTCTACTGGGCCCTCTGTCTCCATCTCTCCCAGGGACATGGTGGGATCAGTCCCATATTGTCCCTCCTCCACCGGGGAATGGGGGGGTTACTCTCCATATCACTTCCATCATTTTAATTTTTTTTATTTTGAGCAAATTTGAAAGGACAATTGCTTTCAATTTGAATTTGACGGGGCCTCATTCCTCCCGGGTCTGAATTGGGTTCCTGAACACCAGTGTAATGATCATGGGTCTCAAACGACCAATGCACCGCCGGGTGGAAAATGGCAAGAGGTCACCGCTTCCACCCATTAATTTGCAGATATGCCAGTGGTTAAAACCACACGACCTGGACAAATCAATCAGTCTTTCAAAAGCAGCCAAGCACAGCATTGCAGGTGATTCGTTATTAATGGTGCCTTAATTGTGCTCATCCAATATACCCGTTTATGGGGTTATTCCAATGCTCTTTCCATGCCACGGAGTTCCCATTCCCCAATGACCACAAAGCAGGTTATCATTAACAAATAGTTTATCTCAATAGAATGCGGCGCAGAGGAAGAAGTATAAACGACCACTGGTAGTGAAACAGACTGGAACAAAAAAAAAAGTAAGATAACCCATCACACCCGCAGTCCAACATTAGAGCTTAAACAAATAAACTAACAACTCATTTGGGGGGGGGGGTGACGAGACAGATAGAAGAGATGATAGGACCCTGAGTCCTAAGCGGGCCTTGCTCACGCATGGTTTTGGTACCAAAATGGGCCAGTGTGCAGGCTTGGGATGGCTTGTCCACATGGAAATCAACAGGAGAGAGAGAGAGAGATAGAGATAGATATCGATTCTCGGTGGATGAACCCTTGTGAACCAACTCTGCCAAAGCAGAAAGCCACCAATGAAAAGCACTAGATAACCGCCGAAGGCAGCACACTTGAGCTTTTATACTTCCCTCCCCACTTGGTTAGGTATCTTAGCCCTCCTGTTACTCAACCATTGGCTGCGCGGCATGGCGGAAACTCTCCCACCTACGGCAATACGTATGGCCTCTTATGCTGATCTCTTATTTGAACCTCATGTATTCCACACACCCCTCCATTGCTGAACTATGCGGCCCCAAGTGTCCTGCTCTCATTTGAGCCTCGTGGACTCTTGGCAGTGCCGGATGGACGTTTACACATTAAGACAGATCACAGCAGGGAATGTTACAGAATACACAGAAATGAGGGGGGAATGTGGCGTAGACACAAACACTGGGGCAGGGGAGCCAAGAGCTTCCGAAACACTTTATTCGACACTGTCTCTTTAAGTAGAGTAATTACATATACTTATGCTAACAGGCACTATATGCAATAACTATTCCAAACTAAGCCCCATTTAGTCCCTAAGCCAGATTCGTAACAATATACTCCTGTCATATGTTATTAATGTGAACAACCATGACTGTAAATGTATCATTTGAGAAGCATGCATACATGAGAGAATAAATGATAACAAAGTAAATACACTATTTCATTTACACACTTTCAACAGACCAAAGAAAGTACAGAAACAAGTTTTGAAAGTAATTGTAAAAGGATGTCGGGATGGCAATGCCAAAGCACATACGAATATGGTAAGGATGGGAGCACGACAATATTCCTGCATTCTTTTATCATCAGATATGTTTTTATGCTGGTGCATCTGTACATGGTTTTATCATTAAAGGAAAGTGTCAATAGACAAATAAATTGAGGTATCCATACGAGGTAGATATCAATGAAAGGATAGCACCTGTCAGAGTTCTCATACAGCCACGGCTGTTGAAACACCTTTAAGGACGTTCCCAAGCACGACATGGAGGTGTCGAGAGGTACACTTTGAGGATTTCAAAATTCACATGGACTCTAAACTATCGGGAAAAATTACAACAAATGTGCACTCTGTAAGAAAGTTAGCTCGTATCGTTGTAGCTATATAGATATCAAGGAATGTAAAGCATGATTACAATCAATTACTAATTGCTTTAGCAGTGCACTGCAGCTATCACACTGAAACTACTTGTGGTCAGTGATCAAGCTTTAGCAATGTACAAGTTGTCATCTTGTAAAGGCATACAGGTGCTCGCTCAGCTTTTATCATGTATGTGTGTATGTTAACAACCAAACATTTACAAGCAACAACACCCAACCTGGCATATGTGTATGACATGTAGTTATTCAAAACTCCTCCAAATCAATCAGATTGCTTGACACACTAGCCAATTAAATCAATATATCATGTAGGAATGTACCTTGCATATATTAATGCTACTATCTCTACTTTATTTTCATACGTTTTGGCAATGCCATCTCTACATGTTTTTTCATTTTAAAATGTTCTTTTATGTTGCTGTTTACATTGTCTGTTCATGATACTCCGGTTGTGCAAACCAGACACACATGTGGGCAAATCCTACGATTACAACAAAGTGTTCCATGACTTGAGATAGGATATTGAAAGTCATTTTGAAGGTTAGCATTTCATGAAACATCCCTTACATGATTCTCAAGGCTCTGGTATGCCTGGAAATGAGTCAAACCTCTTACTGGGTTTGAACCCCAAAAAACCGGGTTGTTCGAAGCTGTTGCCTCTGAGGAGGAAGCGGCGAATTCCCGAGCACATGAGCTCATGCAATTGCTTGTGGAAGGTTTCAAGCATCCCTCCAGATGCTGTTAGCCACACTTCTGACGCACTCGATGTTGTTTCATTTTGTGACCACAAAAACTTTTTGGTTTCCTTAGGACTTCACACGTGTTGCCAAAGCACATATGAGACAACTCACCACGCTGTACCATGGTTTTGTTTTTTTACTTTATTATTCTAAATTATTGGTGTGAACCTGGATGGCTGCGAACTCAAACAACGTTTCCATTATGATAGAATATGTCTGGTGTGGCCCTGTTGTTGGCTCCAGTGGTCAGGTCAATAACGACCATCATTCAAACGGTCATCTTGGTGCTATTTTTCTTGTGACTACATCTTGCTCCATGGCCCAACATGCATACCTGCAGAGGTAAAAGAAACATTCAAATTAGAAAGCCTGGGGTCTCTTCTTGCTAAGTTTGCCATCAGGCAGCAAAATGGACTTTTTGGGTCTGTAGACGAATCAATTTCAGCCTGGCCAACTAATTACGTAAATATTTCATCACATAGCCAGATCATATTCAATGTTGACATTGAATGAAATTTGATTTGCTTTAGCCCCAACCCTCACCGCAGCTGCTTCATTGGTACATTGAGGTGAGAACGAGGGGCAAGACGAGTCACTCCTCCAGGGAGGCATATCCAAGCCAAACCTGTCCTGTAACCAGTTTGCATCATGGGTCATTGCATTGATATATGGAACAGAAACGCAGGCACCAGAAAATTAATGAGGGCAAAAGTGTGTATGTTGTTGTAAGGTCCCACATGCCAGACCTCCCGCCCTCATCCTCTGTCCCATTAGCCACTGCATGGTTGTTCCAGTTATCCACGGTGCTTGTTGAACATTTTTCCCTTTGGGTCGCATCATATTTTAGACAAGTATGGACCGCAGAACTCTAAAGCAAATTTTGCATTGCCAGCCTGTGGTGTAAACGAAAAGTATTCTAGTTCAACTGAAGCAAAACCTTTGCTCAGGGGAGATTTTTTTTTTTTAATGTTTGGACCTCTCAAATAATGCTGTGATCTACATTTGAATCCCTGATACTTTGTTGTGTTGTCCCTTGTCGTTTAAGGCCTTTGTAAATTGTGTGCAAGGATGCCTCCAATGTATTATATGCCTATCCTTCAATATATTATATGGACAATCTTGTCAAAGAAACATTTCTTCAAATATCCTTAAATTTCAGTTATTGCATGGACAATCTCTTCGAAGAAACCTTCCCCAAAATATCCTGAAATTTCATTTATTACATGGACAATCTCCTCAAAGAAACTTACCTACAAATATCCTTATATTTCACTTATTATGTGGACAATCTCGAAGAAACCTTTCCCAAAATATCCTGAAATTTCATTTATTACATGGACAATCTCCTCGTATAAACTTGCCTCCAAATATCCTGAAATTTCATTTATTGCATGGACAATCTCCTCGAAGAAACCTTCTTTAAAATATCCTGAAATTTCATTTATTACATGGACAATCTCCTCGAAGAAACTTTCCTGCAAATATCCTTAAATTTCATTTATTATTTGGACAATCTCGAAGAAACCTTCCTCAAAATATCCTGAAATTTCATTTATTTCATGGACAATCTCCTCAAAGAAATTTTCCTCTAAATTTCATTTATTATTTGGACAATCTCGAAGAAACCTTCCTCCAAATATCCTGAAATTTCATTTATTACATGGACAATCTCCTCGAAGAAACTTTCCTGCAAATATCCTTAAATTTCATTTATTATTTGGACAATCTCGAAGAAACCTTCCTCAAAATATCCTGAAATTTCATTTATTACATGGACAATCTCCTCAAAGAAATTTTCCTCTAAATTTTATTGATTATTTGGACAATCTCGAAGAAACCTTCCTCCAAATATCCTGAAATTTCATTTATTACATGGACAATCTCCTCGAAGAAATTTTCCTCTAAATATCCGTAAATTTCATTTATTATATGAACAATATCGAAGAAACCTTCCTCAAAATATCCTGATATTTCATCTATTACATGGGCAATCTCCTCGAAGAAACTTTCCTCAAAACATCATTTAATTTCATTTATTATATGGACAACCTCCTTGAAGAGACATTTCCTCCAAATATCCTTAAATTTCATACATTATTTAGACGATCTCCAAGAAGAAACTTTCTTCAAAATATCCTTAAATTCCATATACAAGAAACTCCTGCTCCCTATGGGAGCGACTGGGGGGAAGGGGAGGAGAGAGAGGAAGGGGAAGGAGATCGGGTGTACTTGCACACCATTCACTCCAACCAAACGGTTGATAAGGAATGGCAAGCGATAGCATGCTGATGGGTAATGGAACATGCCCTGCAAAATCTCAAAATGCTAACGAACCTTCGGAATATGGTTATGCATCAAATAAAGGTCACAATTGTGCTGTAAAAGTGTCAGTGGTAATATCGTACATCACACTTGAAACCATGGCTGGGAGAAATCACATATGAGGCCCCAAGATATGTTATAAGCAATCAATATATAGTCCATATATAATCTGATTATGCCTCGGAATTCAAACGGGCAATGGGATTCATCATTTATAAGTAAAGATCATTGCTGCTTACCTTTGTCTAGCAAGTTGAGACAGCTCTGATCCATTCATCTGAGGGGGATGCGATAAGTATAGATGCCTTAACCACGTTAAGTTTCCTCGAAACTTCTTTCAGTTTCATATCGACTGTTTTAAAATGTCATTGTACGTTGGACAGAAGTGACTGAAACATTTGTGGTTATAATATTTTTTACGTCTTGAAGGTGTGCCCCATGAAAGCTATGATAACCTATTGTACACCTCAACATGGAGTTCATGCAAGGCGCAACCCCCCCCCCCCCTCCATTGGTGATGGTGGGAAGTTAAATCGCTTCAACCTCCGTCATGTAACCTTTAGTCTCCCTGTAAAGTTTAGTTGAGATTGGATAAGTAACGACTGAATGAATTGCTATCAAAAAAAACAGTCAGACAGACAGACAGACAAAAAAAAAAAAACCAGTGACACCAAATTGCGTATTTTATCATGATTATATGGAGAATCTCTTCAAAGAGACTTTCTTCCAAATATCCTCAAATTTCATTTATTATATCGACAATCTTTTCAACGAAACCTTCCTCCAAATATCCTTAATTGTCATGCTTCATGTGCTATATGGACAATGTCCTTAAAGAGATGTGGACAAAGTCCTTAAAAGGAGGGTGGGGGTAGTGGACTGTAATTATTTCAAAATGTATTCCAGCTTTGATTGGAGAAATTCGATGGACTTTGTGGAAACAAAAGTGAAATTAAGTTTGAACTCTCCCCAAGGAAGCAGCCAAATAATACTTTGAGTGAGTTGGATATGCACCAAGAGAGAGTCTTGACTTTGTAGGGAAAGGGAGAGGAGAGGGTGGGGGTGTACATTTTTGAATGATCTAGTTGTTGTAAGATTGTGAAGGAATTGAATAAATTTGGGGATAGCAACGAGCAAGTAAGGATGTTCATTTGTTTAATCTGCTGTGCCTTTATTACCCCGTGCAAGTGAAGCTGTTGGGGGTTAGGCAGGGTTAAGCAATTGGTTCATTTCCGTTCGTCTGTCGACAAACATCAGTTTATGATCAAGGAACAAATTATTATGTTGAATGTTATATTTTGAACACTAATCGGAAAACAATCTGCCATTTAACACTTCTGGGGATCTGGCTGTCGATTTTGGTCAGCCCCCACCTTTATAAACGGCCCCACCATTCTATTTATAAAGGGCAATGTATTTATTATGTACGAGTACATACCACCCTTCGCTTCACCGCAGCAACACAAAGAGGGATGGGGGGAAGAAAGAAAGAGGGAGGGAGAGGGAGGGAGAGGAGAGAGGGAGAGAAAGAAGAAGGGGAGGGGGGAGAAGTGAGTCATCTGGGGAAAAGAGGGGGAAGAGAAAGGAGGGAGGGGAGAGTGAGGAGGAGGAGGAGGGAGAGTGGGGAGGGAGGGAGGGAGAGAGAGGTGAGAGAGAGAGGTGAGAGAGAGAGAGGTGAGAGAGAGAGAGGTGAGAGAGAGAGGTGAGAGAGAGAGAGAGAGAGAGAGAGAGAGAGAGAGAGAGAGAGAGAGGTGTGAGAGAGAGAGAGGTGAGAGAGAGAGAGAGAGAGAGAGAGAGAGAGGTGAGAGAGAGAGAGGTGAGAGAGAGAGAGGTGAGAGAGAGAGAGAGAGAGAGAGAGAGAGAGAGAGAGAGAGAGAGAGAGAGAGAGAGAGAGAGAGAGAGAGAGAGAGAGAGAGAGAGTGAGAGAGAGAGAGAGAGAGAGAGAGAGAGAGAGAGAGAGAGAGAGAGAGAGAGAGAGAGAGAGAGAGATAGAAGAGAAGGGTGGGGAGAGAGGAGGGGGATGGGGGTGAAGGTGGAAGGAGGGGAGGGAGGGAGGGGGAGGCGATTCTTTTTCTGGTTTTCATCAATCATCTCTCTGACTCTCTGGAAAATCCTCTTTATCTCTTTGCTGATGACTCCACCCTCTGCCGTACTATTTGTCATCCCTCAGATCAGCAAGCAGCTTCCGCTTCACTCACTGCAGATCTGGATAAAATCACAAGCTGGTCCAACAAGTGGAACATGTCTTTCAATCCTGTCAAATCTCAAACTCTCACTATGTCTCTCAAAAAGGACCATTTGGAGTGGGAGAGAGGAGGGGAGAGAGAGTAGGGAGATGGTGGTGAGGAGGGGGGAAGGGGAGAGGAGAGAGGGGAGGGGAGAAAGAGGAGTGAGGAGGGAGAGGGGGAGAGGGAGGGAAGGAATGGAGTGGAGAGAGGGGATTGAGGAGGGGAATCGAGTGAGGGCGGGGGAGTGGGAAGTGGAGAGAGAGATGAGAGAGAAGGGAGGGAGGGGAGAGAGGGAGTGGCAAGTGAAAAAGGGGGATAGAAGAGGGGCGAAGAGAGGAGGGAGGAAGGGAGGGAGAGGAGAGAGTGGAGAGGTGAGAGAGTGTGGGGGAGTGAGGAAGGGGGAGAGAAAGGAGTGAGGATGGGTGAGGAGGGAGGAGGGTGGAGTGGGGAGAGAGGATGGGGAGAGAGAAGGGAGAGGGGAATGTGGAGAGAGGAGGGAGAGGAAGATTGGTGAAGGAGGGGGAAGAGGAGAGAGAGGGGGAGGTGGAGATTGAGAGAGGAACAATGAAAGGGGAGGGGAATGTGGAGGGAGGAGAGGGAGGGGGAGCAAGGGGGTCGAGAGAAGCAAGGAAGGGGGGCGGAGAGTGGAGATTGAGAGAGGAGAGAGAGAGAGGAGGGTGGGTGAGCTAGGAAGGGGAGGAGATCAAGGAAGAGTGGGAGCTATGAAGGGGGAGAAAGGTGGGAGATGACAAAGGGGGGGGGGAGCAATGAAGGGGGAGAGTGAGGAAGGGGTGGGCTCTCCTCCCACCCGTCCCCTCCATACTCTCACCCATTTCCCTGCCTCCTCCCAACCCCTCCCTCCTCTGACCCCACCCTCCCTCCAGACTCCCACTCCTTCCCCGCGACAGATGGTAGCTCGTGTGATAAGTTATGAATTGTGAGAAAATTACTCTTTAAAACCCCGAATAAGGTGTATCATGGTGAAAAGGTTTTTGTCGCGATTAACCTTGGGAGCTCAGCGGAGTAGCGTCACAAACAAACAAACAAGAACGTCTCATTTGCTTTTAATATACCCCGGAAGCTAAGCTGTCACACACAAGAAGAAGAAGAAGAAGAGGAATTATCTCCAAAAGAGGTGTTTAAATTTTTCCAAAACCCAATTTTCATTCTTGAGTTCCCGAAGTATGCATGCAAAGTTTCAGGCTGATAGTTTTTTTTTTCCTTTGGAGTTCTGGAGGACACACACCACACACACCACACACACCACACACACACACACACACACACACACACACACACACACACACACACACACACACACACACACACACACACACACACACACACACACACACACACACACACACACACACACACACACACACACACACACACACACTTTTATGAAAAACAAGTTTTTTTTTAAATGTAAAAACATAGAGGGATGAAATTAAAAAAAAACCATGAACAAGGTTGCAATGACACCACATTACGACACCGCAATCCTTTTATGGATTACCATCATGACGTCTTTTGACATTTTACTTTTGTTGTGGGATTGTGATGGAAAAACATACATTCTTCTTATAATTCAAAACACCTCATTTCACTGAAAAACGTGGGAACAGGAACACTGCATTGTAAATGGCGGAGACATAATACCCTCTCTCACCTGGAGACAGTGCGACATGATACACATTTACATAGATAATTTGTGTCCCCCCCAACCCCCTCCCAAGACTACAAGCAAAGATAAAAACACCCGTATATATTATTTGAAGTCATGCTGATCCTGTGTAGCAGGTTTGGATGTAATCTGCCCAGAATTGTAGGTGTCATGTGACAAACAAACACACAAACAATGGTTCGTGAATTATAGTAAGGATATCCCTGAAGTGGATGTGGACGGCCTTTGCTTTCTAGTGTTTTATTTCATTTTTCACGTGCAATTTTTAAGGTAAAAAAATGCTTTTGTTATTTTGCTGCAGATGAAATCCATGAGTGTTATTAAATTTGGCTCACGGTACACTCCACCCCTCCTCTCCCCTCAATCCTGGCTTTTGGCTCACTCCACTGTGTGGATTACCACTTATCATTTTCGGAAATGTTGGTGTGATTATCGTTTTAAAAATAATAAAATGCTTAATGTCTTTATATATTTTCTTATTTTGGTATGGATTAAATCCATCTATGTTATTAAATTGTTTTAGTACTTGTTTCAGTTGATTTGGGGGATGGTTTGGATATTATCACTTTTGGAATGGTTCTATCCACTGGCCATTTACTCCCCCTCCCACTGGCCTGGTTTGGTTGAGTCCACATTTGCATTGGATTTCTTTCCGTAATAAAACCATTAATGTTTCATATATTTTAAATTTTGGGTTGCGTACACTAATCCAGAGAAAAAGTAACTTCCTCACATTGGAATCACCATAATTGCTTCAGCAGTTATTGAGTTCGGTCAGGCTACAGTTTTGCATTGTCTTTTGAGTTGAAAAAGCAGAAGCAGAAGAAGAAGAAGAAGAAGAAGAAGAAGAAGAAGAAGAAGAAGTACAAATTGGTGATTTAGTGATCTTTCGTTGTGGTACTTCAGCAATGTATTCTGATATCTTTTTAAGTCTTGGTAGTTCAGAAAATGCTTGAGAATAAAAGTTATGGCTTTTAAATCCTTATGACTTCACTGTATAGGAGTTTATGAGCATAACATTGTGTACACATTTGAATGGGTGGCCATTTTTACCCATTAATTGTTTTTTTCTTTTTTTTCCATCAATTTTTTTCCCATTTTCCCATTCTACCAAATGAAATGGCCACCTTCAATGGGTGGTCATTTCATTTTCTTCACCGTGAAGGACACACCCGTACCATGCCTCTATATGGAGTACCACCATCTATATATAATTCCAGCAATGTGTGTGTGTGTGTGTGTGTGTGTGTGTGTGTGTGTGTGTGTGTGTGTGTGTGTGTGTGTGTGACCGCTGTTTCTCGACAACCACTGGTCTGATCTAATTGAAACTTGCCAGCTATATTGCTAGGGCCCTGTGGATGTGCCTTTTCAAGGTTTGATATTAATCGGACAAGTGCTTCCCAAGTTATGGCCATATATTTAACAACCAATGACAAGACACGTTGCTGCGTAAGCGTGGCCGATGGGGAAAGGGAACCTCAGCCGTGTTCCCCATTACTGGTTACAACGTACGGACTTCCGGATAATGATGACTTTGTGTATTCTAATAATTTCTCGATTTCTTATGCGCATTTATAGATAAACACAATGCCCCAAGTTATGATCGTTTTCATATTAGACGGTGCATAAATTTCGGTAACATCAGAGTGAGCTGGTATGCTCCGAACCAGGAAGTTTTATTTATTTATCTATTTATTTTTTTTGCATGAACGTTTTTTTTTTCTCTTCTCTCCTCTTTGTGTTTTTCCTTGCGACGACATTGCGAATAGGCAAAATACGTTGGCACTAATTGAATAATTGGCTATTAAAACATAATTCTTGCCCTGGACGAGGAAACAAAGAAGAAGCGCCGTTTCCTCAGCATTGTTGTTTATGAAGAGGTGCTAATGAGATAAAGGTGTGTACATGGAGACAACTTTTATTATCATTTATTTATGAAAGAAATTGTTCCGAAAATAATTTATCAAAAAATTGCACAACTTTTTTTTTTGTTTCCAATTGTCAAAACGGTTTGGCCTTTGGAAGTGTTAAGGAATTAAGCTCTACACAACATGCTTGCCAACGAAATACATCTCATTTTGGTGGTAAAAACGATTCACAACAATGGGTTTCCTTACTCATTGCTCTGCAGTCTGCATTCAACCCCATCATTTGTCATCTCATTGACCTCATTTCATCTATCTATAATTCCAGCAATGTGTGTGTGTGTGTGTGTGTGTGTGTGTGTGTGTGTGTGTGTGTGTGTGTGTGTGTGTGTGTGTGTGTGTGTGTGTCGTCTATCTATAATTCCAGCATTGTGTATGTGTGTCGTCTATCTATAATTCCAGCATTGTGTGTGTGTGTCGTCTATCTATAATTCCAGCATTGTGTGTGTGTGTCGTCTATCTATTATTCCAGCATTGTGTGTGTGTCATCTATCTATAATTCCAGCAATGTGTGTGTGTGTGTGTGTGTGTGTGTGTGTGTGTGTGTGTGTGTGTGTGTGTCGTTTACGAGAGCGAAAGAACGGCCTGTGTGGTTGTTGTTTCTGGCATGCGGTTTGAAAGTTTTTTTTTTTTCTTTGCACGTACGGCCACGCACGTACGGCCACACGCGTATGGGCACGCACCTACGGGCATGCACTAGTACTCCATGATACAGCATAGTTGCACTGACAGATGTGTTGGGCTATATTGGGGTCATCAGCTTTCTTTATGGGTGTATTAAGAAAACTTTAGGGATGGGGCGATATTGGAAAAAATAAGAAGAGAGGACAATCGGAGAAAAAAAACAAAGGTTAGGAGAGTCGCATGAGCAAATCAGAACAGGTGTGCATGGGTTAGATGGTGAGGAGTATGAGGAGGGGGAAGAACTGGGAAGTGTGGCGAGAGGGTGGACGGAGAGTGGTAGAGGTCCTAAGTTTCTGCTGTTTTTGCGATTGTAATACAAGAACAAAAAGCAAAAACATTCAAACCGTAATATGTTCCTTGTGGGTTGATACGCTTGTGCCAGCATTTACCACTTTTGAAACACATCCTGGAAGTCGTTCAGAAGATGCCTGTGAGTGAATGTACATATCAGTGTACTATTATGCTAAATATCAGACCCAAAACGCTTGCCATGAAAATGCACTTGTCATTTGAGTCCAAGAAGGATAGGCAATGGAGCATCAAAGCACTACCAAGTCCAAGAGAGATTTGCGATGGAGCATCAAAGCGATCGACAAGCCTCTCCACATTTGCCAGGCTAACTGGTAAAGTCCTTTACTTTGGTACCAACATCTTGTACCTCTAATATTGATTTTCAAATGTTTGATCTGAGCCAACACTCATGGTTGCTTCATCTACAATGTTTTCATTCATGTTGCGATTTCATCCAAACCAGAATGCCATTTGTGTGGGTTTTACTTCTTTTTTGCTTTTATTACTTTTTTGTTTTCTAAACACAGGGCATCCAAGTATTGCAAGACTCTATGTGGATTATACCATACTCCCTCCATCATAAGTACTTTCCAGGAGTCCAGTTCATGGACGATTTTCTTATTTGCAAGGAATAAAATTTCACATCAGGGGATATGTTTATGCAAAGAGAAAAATACTCGACGGATGACGTTCAAACTGCCAATTGGCCCATCAAGAATGTCGTATCCCTGACTCTCCAGTCAAGCATATGTGGGGTATTCAAAAGGTTCTTGAAAGGATATACAATAGTCGAAGACACACCCAACAATATTTTATCAATATATAAGTATATGATGATTAATATATTAAACTTTTATATTTGTACATACACCTCGTACTTTTCATTTAGTGTTGTGCGTATCTCATTCATAGACTTTTTGAACGACCCACATAGATCCAATGAGTTATGGAATAACCTAAGAAACCACGATACTTCACAATCCAAAGTCTGGCAGGGACTGCAAGCTGCCCTCTCATGTCAAGACTGGTCCTTCATTTCCACCTCTCCTGATATTTATACTGCCTGGGAATCTTTCCACACAAAGATTGCTTTCTCTTATGTACAAATTTATACCATTACATCTACATCTCCAAAAAGACTATCTGGCAAACCCTCCCAACAAACCAAACCACTTGAAGAGGTGAAGTCATTCAAACTTTTTGGCCTCACTGTCAGCCATGATCTTTCTGAGACAGATCGCATTTCCAAAATGGCCTCCAAAGTCAGCTGTTGATTGGACATTTGATTCACCATTGTGCTAGGTCTTTCCTTGGCCAATCTGACCTTTTGATAACCTACAAGGCCTTCATTCACAGCTTGATGGAGTACTGCTCTCCCCTTTGGGCTGGTGCCCCTGCTTCACACCTTGCTCTTCTTGATGCCGTGGTAAGGCCTAAGTCACATTTGCTCCACGGCGAGGATACGGCGGCCGTACGCCCTCTGAATTGACAGAAACGTGCGGCGGCCGCAGAGTTTCTGAGGTGGCCTCAGGGTGGCCCTACGCCGTTTGGCTATATTTTACAGGTCGTAAGGTCGCCGTGGAAATATAGCGCGGAGTTATAACTTTTTTTCATTTCTACGTTCGCCGTAGCAATTCGACAAGCTGAAAAAAAAAAAAAAATTAACCCACTCGTTACCTTCCGTCTGGCCGCACGTTCACCTTTAGGCCCCTTGCAGTCGCCTTGCGGGCACCTTGCGTCTGCCTTGAAAATTCTATGGCCGCCGCAGGAACGCCCTAAGGTCACCGTGTGACATCAAATCAAAGACCGTACGGCAACCCCATGTTTTCGGTCTCCACAATTTATAAATATGCTGTGCAGCTCCCCGAAAAATAAAAACATATGTGACTGCTACATTGTGTGACCGTGGAAATACTGTGGCCGCCGTATAATTGCTAGTGGCCATAGATTTTGGAGACCCCACGGCCGCCGTGGCAATTGTGACTTATGCCTAAATACACCGTGCGGCTCCCCAAAAAATAAAAACATATGTGACTGCTACATTGTGTGACCGTGGAAATACTGCGGCGCCGTATAATTGCTAATGGCCGTAGATTTTGGAGACCCCACGGCCACCGTAGCAAATGTGACCTCGGCCTAAGCAATGCCCTCAAAATGATTGGGATCTGCCATGACAAATCTGAATGTCTCGGCGTGTTATTCTCATATTGCAGTCAGGTTGGTGGCCTCTGTATTCTATTGCCTCCTTTTTTGTCTTCCACCCTCTGCCCTCTCTTTGATCTGTCCCTCCCAGGTTTCTGCAGGCCGCACACAGTCACACCTCCACTCATTTTTTCCTCTTTTCTCCTGCCTGTGGAACCAACTTCTCCAGTCTGTTTATTCTCATTTTCCATACAGGAGAAGATAGCTGTTCACCACTACCTCAGGCCATCCCTCATTCTTCCTCATGATCTCTTCTTCCGCAAGTGACCCCATTCCCCAGCATTCCCCTTTTCTCGGTTATTGTGATTCCCCCCTCTCCCTCACCCCTTTTTATATGCCTGATATATATATATATATATATATATATATATATATATATATATATATATAATATATAATATATTGTTGTGGTTGACGAAATTCACAAACCACCATTCAGGTCCCTTAGGTGAGATATCTCTGTAAGTATATGTGTAGTTAGGCCCAAACCCGTTGTCTAGAGGGAATAAATGTCATTCATGCGGGCTGCGACTCTTCAGGATAGCCGTTTTTCTTTTACTATCTTTATTTTGGACCAGCCGCCATTATTACCACCACCAACCACGTCTCAACAGCCATCACAACAACCACCACCAACCACGTCTCAACAGCCATCACAACAACCACCAACCACAACGCGGCCATCACAACAACCACCAACCACAACGCTGCTTCACCACAACCGCCACGACCTTTACCGTCACAACTCGCCACCATCGCATCACCGTCATCTTGCGCCACTCGTGGGAACCGATGCTGGACTCGTGCGGGGCGCGCGCCGAGCAGCGTGTTCAAAAACATCACGGACTTTCCGCAGAAAAACGGATCAAAAACGACTCACGCCCACTTTTGTTCCGTCCAATCGGTGAGCGAGGGGCGATTTGGCCCCGCCTCCAGGGCGTTGGAGGGCGGTCGCTATATGCAAATTCATGGATCAAAAAGCATTCACGCCCACTTTTCCTCGGGCCAATGGGGAGCCAGGTGAAGGGTCGGAGGCAAAGGGTCAAGGGTGAAAGAGCGAAGCCACGGGGCTTATAAAAACGACTGCGTTCGTCAGACAAGTCGAGAACAGTTCAGTTGGAAGTTGAGTAAGAGTTCAGTTGGAAGTTGAGGGTTGAGTGTGCGGAATTCAAGAGAGTCGTCGGTGGAGCTGGAAAGAAGTGGTACTAGTCAGAGTGAAGAGGACGGAGCTGTGGAGAGGTGACGGCGGCGAAGGCGGACGAGGGGGTGCTCGCGTCGGCGCCGGGAGCTGCACACCAGAGAGGCCAGCAACACGACCGAGGTGGAGGAGGAGACGCTCGCCACGGGACCCGAGTCAGGGTGAAATCCTCCTTCCCCCGAGCATCAGCAACCCCCTCCTGTTTCCCCCCACGCTGAGATAGTGCGACAAAGGGGGGGCCCCCTTCCCACCCCCTACCAGACACTGTCCGCGAGGCCCGCGGAGTTGAGGCGCCACCGCCGCTCTGCGTCTCATCATCAGACGGGTAGGCCCGACACGGTCTCGGCCCCAGGCCCGCCTACCCCCCTCATCCTGGAGGGTGGTTCTCTTTTCTTTTGCTTTGGGAATATGTGTTGTCGGCGCCGTCTGTGAAGTAAAATTGTATAAGTGTTGCCGTGTGCCCGGTAGTCGGATAGATCTGCATTGTTGCATTTGCTGTTTGTGTAATATTGCATTGTCTTCTTCTTTTACATGTGCTTTTGGTGGAATTGTATATGTGTGCTTTCCGTTCATCGCGAAATAAATGTGCTTATTGTTGAACTGTTTTCCCGCTTCGCTTCGTCTTTTCTTTCATTGAATCTCCATCTTGCTTCACGTAAAGGGTTGGTCGTGGGCTAAAACGCCCGATAACTAATCGAACCGTCGAGGCCGACGAATAACACCGCTCGGTTATCCCGATAGTACGGAACGGGTCGCTTAAAGTGGCCCGTGTCCGAAGTCAACCTGCGGCGAGGTGCGATCGCCCGGTCTACCCTCCGTGTGGGTACTTTGGTCGGTCGAATTTGGCGAGCAACCCTATCCCACGCGGGGGCCGATTGGCACGATCGTGGTGAGACCGAAAGGTCCACCCGTGACTAGTTCCCGGCGTTAGTCCGAGAGGGTCACGACTGGATTGTCCGTCCGGTGGGCGACGTGCCGCGATTCGAGTTACGTGGCCGTCAGCACGCCGGCGGGCGCGAATCCGCAACACTGGTGTCAGGTCGTGCGATATAAACTCATCGCCCTCCTCACGGCACTGGTAACGGAGAACGGGAAAACGGGCTCTCCTGTCTCCAATTAAATTCACGGGAATCGGTCCAGGGGTGAGAGGAGCGACCCCCGATTCCCTCCAAATTACGAGCGAGCTAAATTAACCCTTTAAGAGAAGCAAGATGGCGTCTCAAGGCGAGCGGGAGCCGGGGGTATTAGAAATGGATGTAGAATGTGTAGAATCCATGGCCCAGGATGAAATCCCCGTGCAGGAAATGTTGGTTGTACAGGAAAACGAACTCGCCCAACTGAACCCAGAGCCCGAAATGGGTGCGGCAGCGGCCGCGGTGTATGACACCTCCCCTCCCCCTCTCCACCAAAACCCCCCGACCCTTGCCGAAACGGCTCACCCAAGCGCACCCGACATGGCCCAGCTATGCGCCATGCTGGCGGCAATGACAAACGAAGTGAAAAACGAAATAAAAGGAATGAAGGAAAAGATGGATGCAAACGCAAATGAATTTATAAAAGAAATAAAAAGCATGAGCAAGCAAATGAAGGAAGAAACGAAAAAGCTGCGGGGTGAGACGCAGAACATGGGCCGATGAATGCAGGCGGGCATGAAGGCCGTTAGCAGGGAGCTTAAAATGGCGACTCCACGTGTAGGAGCGAACGAGCTGGAAGGGGGTGCAACGGCTGTCGGGCCCGCGGTGGAGGCGGGTGAAAAAATAATTCGGGGGGCGTGTTGGGCGAGGGTCGTGACGATGACCGAAAGGGAAAAATTAAATGGGGAGACCAAAACGTGTGAGACGAGACGCGAGGTGACGACAACGGAAATAATAGTTGAGACAAGGGAGGTAAAGGGTGAAGAGGTGACTGAGTTGGCAGAGACACGGGAGATGGGAATGATAGAGGGAAGACTGCACGATGAAGACGGGGTAAGTGACGCACACACACACACGGAGGTAGTGGAGGACAATGGGGGTGAGCTGGTGGACTGGGTGGAGGCCCGGTGCGAGCAGCTGGATGGCCTCCTCCAGGAACGAGGGGAGGGAGTATACCCCCTTGAGGCGAGTCACGACCAGGTGAGTTCGGTCGTGCTTTGCGAGGTTGAGGGGAAGAGTGCTGCGAACGGGTGCACGGAGAGCTTGGGGGGTATAGAGGCCCCGGAGACCCTTGTGGGGACACGAATCCCCAGTGTGGTTGTCCCTGTGTGTGTGGTGCAAGGCGTGAGTGCGTCACCGTGTGTGGATGAGGCACCGTGTGTGGAAGAGGCCGTGGGTGTGAGTGAAACGGCCTGTATGAGTGAGGCACCGCGGGTGAGTGCCCCCGCGTGTGTGGATGAGGCACCGTGTGTGGAAGAGGCCGTGTGTGTGGATGAAACGGCCAGTGTGGATGAGTCACCGCGGGTGAGTGCCCCCGCGTGTGTGAGTGAGGGACGGTGTGTGGATGAGGCACCGCGAGTGAATGGAGCACCACGTGTGAGTGGTATGGGTTATGCAAGGGAGACCGTGTGTGTGAGAGAGCGGTATGTGAGGGAGATGTCGGTGGGCATGCGGGAGCACGCAGCCGCGTCTCCCGGTGTGAATGTAATGGAATGGAGTGTGAGCGTCGTAACACGCGGGAGTGCGTGTGTGGAATGGCGACGACGGCGACACGTGAAGAAAGAAAGCCGAGTAGCGGCTGTAGTTGTTTCGGGGACCGTGCCGGGTTCACCCAGCAGTGAGCACGAGGTCCGTGCTGTGCAACGCACGAGGCCCCCACGTGCTCGCTTGCGAGAGTGAAGTCCCGGTCCGGAAACGCACGCGGTGGATTTGCCGATCCCGCGGACGGACAAAGTTTAGGCAGGATAACGGATTTGGACCGGACGGGTTCTCCACGCGGGCGTGTGTGTTAAGCTCCAACGGGCAAAGCACATGTGTTCGCGTGGGGAACCCCTCGAGACGTGGGGCTTGTGTTTTTTTATGCGCACGGTGACGTCATGGCTGCACGTGGGGTTGGAATCCGGCAGGAGGGGTACCCCTGCCGGATGGTACCGTCCAAGGAGGGACGAGGAACACGTGCAGCTGCATGACGTCACGGGCAGGTGCAAACTGCGCGAGCTGTGAGTTGCCGCGCTGGTGATGCGCATGGAAAAAAAAAAAAAAGAGAAACAGTAAGCCTCACTTTCGGGTGCACAGGATTCCTGGGCAAGGGGTGGAAGACCCCCTTGACCTGGGCACAGGATGGAAACTAGTTAGGGGGAAGGGTTAGCTTAGTTAGACCGACTTCATGGGGCAGGGGTAAGTCCTCATGGAGTCCGTGGAATGGATTAGGTAGAGGGATTTAGTGAGCTTTAGGTGGGGAAATAAAATGATTTATTTGGAGACAGTGACAGACAGTGAATGTGTAGAGTTGACGTAGTTTAGCTACGTAGTGTTAAAAGGAACGTGCTGTAGTTAAAGGGACGACGTGGGAGCACGAGTTAGTTAGGGGAGGTAGTTAGAAGGATGGCAGAGTTCAGCGGTGTGTGTGTTGAAGAGTTGTGAGGTGAGTACTTGTTGAGTGAGTGAGGTCAGCGGTTCTGTGTGAGTGGAGCGAATGGGGAATGCATGGTGCGATGAGTGATTGGGGGGAGGAGTGACTCCCGCCCAAGGGACCCCCGGGGTCAGAGTAAAGTGAGTTAGCTGGGTTAGTCAAATTGAAAAATGGAGGTCGTTTTGTTGTTGGTGGGAGTGTAGGCTCGAAACCCGTTTGGAAGGGTGCAGGAGCCCTGTTGACGGGCTGGGAGCGTGGCTGCGAAAAGTGAGTATCGCTGAGTGGGTACCCCGGGCACCAGGCTAGTCGGCCGTGGTAGGCCAAGGGCCCATGGGGGGCCGGGATAGCGTAGTGGGCACGGGTGCGCCTGCTTGGTGCGGGGGCCCGGGGCGCCATTCGCCGCGTGGGTAGTGTTGTGGGCATGGGTGACCCTCGGAAAGGGGCCTGGGAAGCCAGCCTGCCACGTGTGCGTTTCAGGGGAGGTGCCATGGGGGGCACTCCCCGGTGTTAGGGAGCTGGTAGGCTCGGAGGCAGTGTAGTGCCCGGGGGTGCCATCGTCGGAGAATCGGCAGAGGGTCGTGCCTGCCAAAGGGAGCCACGTGTCCCAGCCATGAGACCGTGTGGGGGCACGGAGAGAAAATTGGGGGGCGAGGCCCGAAATTGTAAGGACACCAACACAGGCGACGGGAATCTGGGTTTATAGAACCAATAGTTTAAGCGAGAGGCGCTTGTTGAAAGCCCCGGGGTAGTTTAACGGTTAAATGGTTAGGGTAGATAGGAAGTGTACCCCTCCGCACCATCCATCCCCTCGCTCTCGTTGTGGGCCGCTGGACCCACTTTGTGTTATAGATCGCTGAACTCTGGGGAGGCCATCCTGAGGCTTCGTTGGGCCTCGACACAGGACGTTAGCTCTCCCTTACTCCCCTCCGGGAAGGGAACGTAGGGGTTGGGAGTAGGCTAGGTGACAGGATAGGTTAGCCGAACAAGGATGATAAAGGGGGTTAGGGGACGATTTATAGTGGGGAAGTAAAAAAAAAAAAAAAAAAGTTGGGGCTAAATTGGGGTTTGACAAATTGAGGGAGTGGGTATGTACAGTGACAGGCAAAGGCGATAGGTGGGAGGGAGACAGGTAGGTAGGTCCGAGCCCGCCTTCCGAGTGGCCAGCACCACCGCACTCCCTCCACCAACCTCCACGGAACGGCAAAAGCTGGCCAGCTTCGTCTGCAGCTGCTGTGCTGCAAGGCCTGTGCCGGCCCACTTCATCTGCCGGCTGGCTGTTTTTCTTCAAGGCCTGTGCCGGCCAGTTCATCTGCCGGCTGTGTTTGCCTGCAGCGGCCTTCTTCTGCGGGCTGTGTTTGCCTGCTGCCTTTGCCATGCCATGCCCACTGCCCCTGTTCACCAGCCCCGTTCAATTTTGCTTTGCCCCACCCCCTGTTCATTGCCATGTGCGCCAGGATCAAGGCAACAGTTTGCAAGCTGCAAGAACTGCCCTGTTGGCAGCTACAACACGGGCCTGCAGTGGCGGCCCGTGCACCGTGTTTGTGTTCATCCATCCATTCGTTGTGTTCATTGCGTGTGCCACTTGAGCTGGCACGGAGACCACGTTTGTGCAGCCCATGCACCGTTGTGGTTCACTGCGTTCAGTTCAAAAGGGAAGGCCTTGGACTGCGTGTGAGCAGCCGGCCACGTTCCCTGTCACCTGCATTGTTTGAGCCAGAGACTGCATGTGAGCAGCCTGGCTCCCTGCTAACTGCTTTCTTTTTGCAGAGTTCAGTGATCCTGGGCCATGGTTTAGTGTAAAATTTGTAAGTTAAGGTTAAGATGTACTGTAAATATGAGTGCGCCCCCGGCATGTTTGTCTTAGTGCCGGCAATTTTATTTAAGTCGTCCGTGTGAGTGAGTTTGTTTAGGTAGTTACTCAGCCCTTAGGTTATTTATTTTGGGGACACGAATACCATGAATGTCGCACTCAGGGATCCGTAGGTAAAATGTACTAGGGGAAAACTACACATGATGGCACACGAAAATTTGACGACTCGGGACGAGTCTGTAAAAAGGGGAGGGGGTAGTGTTGTGGTTGACGAAATTCACAAACCACCATTCAGGTCCCTTAGGTGAGATATCTCGGTAAGTATATGTGTAGTTAGGCCCAAACCCGTTGTCTAGAGGGAATAAATGTCATTCATGCGGGCTGCGACTCTTCAGGATAGCCGTTTTTCTTTTACTATCTTTATTTTGGACCATCCGCCATTATTACCACCACCAACCACGTCTCAACAGCCATCACAACAACCACCACCAACCACGTCTCAGCAGCCATCACAACAACAACCACCAACCACAACGCGGCCATCACAACAACAACCACCAACCACAACGCCGCTTCACCACAACCGCCACGACCTTTACCGTCACAACTCGCCACCATCGCATCACCGTCATCTTGCGCCACTCGTGGGCACCGATGCTGGACTCGTGCGGGGCGCGCGCCGAGCAGCGTGTTCAAAAACATCACGGACTTTCCGCAGAAAAACGGATCAAAAACGACTCACGCCCACTTTTGTTCCGTCCAATTGGTGAGCGAGGGGCGATTTGGCCCCGCCTCCAGGGCGTTGGAGGGCGGTCGCTATATGCAAATTCATGGATCAAAAAGCATTCACGCCCACTTTTCCTCGGGCCAATGGGGAGCCAGGTGAAGGGTCGGAGGCAAAGGGTCAAGGGTGAAAGAGCGAAGCCACGGGGCTTATAAAAACGACTGCGTTCGTCAGACAAGTCGAGAACAGTTCAGTTGGAAGTTGAGTAAGAGTTCAGTTGGAAGTTGAGGGTTGAGTGTGCGGAATTCAAGAGAGTCGTCGGTGGAGCTGGAAAGAAGTGGTACTAGTCAGAGTGAAGAGGACGGAGCTGTGGAGAGGTGACGGCGGCGAAGGCGGACGAGGGGGTGCTCGCATCGGTGCCGGGAGCTGCACACCAGAGAGGCCAGCAACGCGACCGAGGTGGAGGAGGAGACGCTCGCCGCGGGACCCGAGTCAGGGTGAAATCCTCCTTCCCCCGAGCATCAGCAACCCCCTCCTGTTTCCCCCCGCGCTAAGATAGTGCGACAAAGGGGGGGCCCCCTTCCCACCCCCTACCAGACACTGTCCGCGAGGCCCGCGGAGTTGAGGCGCCACCGCCGCTCTGCGTCTCATCATCAGACGGGTAGGCCCGACACGGTCTCGGCCCCAGGCCCGCCTACCCCCCTCATCCTGGAGGGTGGTTCTCTTTTCTTTTGCTTTGGGAATATGTGTTGTCGGCGCCGTCTGTGAAGTAAAATTGTATAAGTGTTGCCGTGTGCCCGGTAGTCGGATAGATCTGCATTGTTGCATTTGCTGTTTGTGTAATATTGCATTGTCTTCTTCTTTTACATGTGCTTTTGGTGGAATTGTATATGTGTGCTTTCCGTTCATCGCGAAATAAATGTGCTTATTGTTGAACTGTTTTCCCGCTTCGCTTCGTCTTTTCTTTCATTGAATCTCCATCTTGCTTCACGTAAAGGGTTGGTCGTGGGCTAAAACGCCCGATAACTAATCGAACCGTCGAGGCCGACGAATAACACCGCTCGGTTATCCCGATAGTACGGAACGGGTCGCTTAAAGTGGCCCGTGTCCGAAGTCAACCTGCGGCGAGGTGCGATCGCCCGGTCTACCCACCGTGTGGGTACTTAGGTCGGTCGAATTTGGCGAGCAACCCTATCCCACGCGGGGGCCGATTGGCACGATCGTGGTGAGACCGAAAGGTCCACCCGTGACTAGTTCCCGGCGTTAGTCCGAGAGGGTCACGACTGGATTGTCCGTCCGGTGGGCGACGTGCCGCGATTCGAGTTACGTGGCCGTCAGCACGCTGGCGGGCGCGAATCCGCAACAATATATATATATATATATATATATATATATATATATATATATATATATATATATATATATATATATATATATATATATATATATATATATATATATATATATGCGCATTATGTGATACCGGCCGTCTGTTTGTCTGTCTGTCTGTCTGTCTGTCCATCCGTTCCTGTCCGCACTCTAACTCCCAAAGTTTTCAACTTTCACGTTTCATATTTGCTACATAGGTACAGACTGTGGAGATGGTGTGTCGTGACATACTTTCGTCATCTAAAATGGTTGCCATGGCAACCAGGATGCTGTTTTCCATGTCGTAGCACAATTCTGTATATACCTTCTTGTTCTTCATAAATTGACGTGTTTGAATATATAATTGTGTGTGTGTGCACGCGCATGTGTGTACGCGCATGTGTGTGTGTGTCACAGAGACTTTTTTGGGCGTATATTGTGCTCACTTGCACTCTTGTTGTTTGTTAATTTGATTGTTGGTTTATTCCTTTTCTGTTTCATCCCTGTTCTCTCCTTCCTCTTCTTGCTGTGTTTCAGCTTTTGTGTAGCTTTTTCATCCCATCTGTCCTCCAACCTCTGCTTGATCTCACTCTCACTTCTACTTTGCTGTTGGTGTTTCCCCCCTTTCTATTTTGTTCCATTCCATTTGAGGTCTGTTATTTCTCAAGCTCTTCAACGAGTCTCGACCATGTATTTTTATTAAATTATTTTTTTTTAAATGGAAATCACCCCCAAACAAGGCATAAAGCCACTTCACGTAAGGGGCTAAGGAAAGGTTTGATAAATATAAGGATAAAGCAAAACACAATAAAAGAAAGAGAAAAATAACAGAAAACATCCAAAACACAGAAAGTAGCAGAAGTCAGGTGAAATGCGATGGAACCTTAAAGATGTGGGAAGTAGGAATTGACATTCCTCTTAAAGCTGGGTAGATTGTAGGATAATGGGAAACACGTTACCGATAGTGAATTCCGAGACAGCAAGACAGCATGAGTGATAAAACTAGCTGCATATCCTTTCATTCTGCACTTTGAATCAGCTATCGTGCATGGGTGTGCAGAGATTGCAAACCGAGTCTTGTGTCCAAACACTCATACAGGAGGAACCAAGTTAGAAAGTCCAGCAGAACATTTGCTATGAAAATACCTGTAGAACAAACTAAGAATGGCAACTGGCCTACAGTGAGAGAGCGGTTGAAGAGTTGAACCCATCTCCACACCAAACAGGTTACTACAAATTTCTGTTAAGATAATTATCAAGTTAAGATAATTGGCAGGCTGGTGCTCCAGCTTAAATGTGGTAACAGTACTCCATAAGGGGATGCATAGCTGTCTTATCCAGGTACAAAACAACATCAGGAGGTACAGTAAATACCTTTGTGCCTGATAGAGACAACCAACTTACTTAGAAGCACTCTTTGCAATACCAGAAATGTACTTATCCCAAAGGAGGCTCGAGGAGATGTCCAGACCAATAAGTCAAAGCTCAGATGACTGTTGTGGTTGAATACCCCATGTGCACAGAAGGGAAAGACCTGTTTCCAGAGCGAGACATGGACAACAATTTAGTTTTCTTTGCATTGAGGGTTACCAGCCAGTCATGCCCCCACTTCAACATATTTTCTAAATCATTGTCCAGTGAAGCTCCAACCTCATTACGAGTAGTGTTGAGTGAATCAGCAGATGCACAGCAAAGTGAGGAGACATCAACATACATGGCTAGCTGAGACAGAACATTATCAGGAAGATCATTGATATAAACAATGAACAGAATGGGACCAAGGACAGAGCCCTGTGGAACACCAGAATTGATGGAGCAAGGAGGAGAAGATTGACCCTCAAGTACCACCTTCATCTTGCGATTTGTAAAGAAAGCCAAAATGATTGAATGCATCACTCCAAGTACACCATATGACTGAAGCTTGTGGAGCAGACACTTGTGCCACACTTTATCAAAGTCAGGCTGATGGAGCGATAGTTACTTGGCTCAGAATGCTCACCAGCACCCTTGAAAGCAGGGACAACAGAAACCACTTTCCAGGATGAAGGAAACACTGAAGCATACAAGCACAGGTTTGTATAGCTTAGCAAAAATCGATGACAGTTCAAGCCAACACATCCTCAATACAATCACAGGGATTCCATCAGGGCCAGTCGCTTTCAAGGCATCGTGAGTATGAATATTTTTGGCAACCTTCTTAGGGGGGTCAAATGGAACAGGAATATCAGTCTGTCGGAGATGGAAAATGAGGAAGAGGGTGTCCCTGATCATTAAGGGTAGAATTAGAAACAAAGCGATTTGAATAGAGGTTAGCCTTATCCAGAGGGGAAGTAACAATCAGAGGTCTGAGGTCCATGAAAGAAGAGGTATAGAAGATGTATGGATTGTGGGAATGAACCTTCACCTTATCCAGAGGTCCATGAAAGAGGAGGTATAGAAGATGTATCATGGTTGAGTACACTGTTGGCAATCTGACAAAACTCCCAAGAGTCAAGTCACTGAGTCACGATGGAATCGGCTACAGAAGCTGCATATTGCTACTTAGCATCCTCAATAACTTTTTCACAGAGGTTACTTGCTTTGTGGAACAGACATTTGGATTCCAGAGACCCTTGCACATTGTAGTGCTTGAAATAGTGGTTGTGATGAGCAATTGCTAATGCACAAGCAAGAGTGAACCATGGATTGGAATGAACCTTCACTTGATAGATATGTGATGGAATCTAAATGTCCATACCAGTGGGAATCCATTGGGATATTTCATCGACAGCCATATCAGGACAAGGACTAAAAGCTGAGGTCCATGGCACAGAATGTAGGTAATTTGGTCACAGGAAATTTGGTCACAGGAAACTTGGTCACGGTAAAACGGTCACAAGGTAATTTGGTCACGGTAAAATGGTCACATTAATTCGGTCACAAGGTAATTTCATCACGGTATTATTATTCACTGCATTTAAAGCCAGTAAGGCCCAAGAGCAGTAATAAACATTTTCATTTCATGGCCGGCGAATCTTGTTGGCATAATGACGTATTGACCAAGTTTACTGACTACTATAATGGAATCAGAATTTAAAAGTTGAGAGATACAGAATCGATTCCATTATAGTAGTCAATAAACTTGGTCAATACGTCATTATGCCAACAAGATTCGCCGGCCATGAAATGAAAATGTTTATTACTGCTCTTGGGCCTTACTGGCCTTAAATGCAGTGAATAATAAATAATAATAATAATACCGTGACCAAATTACCTTGTGACCGAATTACTGTGACCAAATTATCTTGTGACCGTTTTACCGTGACCAAGTTTCCCGTGACCAAATTTCCTGTGACCAAATTACCGTGCCCCATGGCACATCAGCAAGAAATGAACAAAATCCATCCCAATCAGCTTTCCCAAACTGAAATACAGTGCGGTGAAAAGGATCCACCGGAGTTAAGGCCCTGTCACACTTTGACGTTTTAGACAGCGTATGGCAAGGTATCAAAATGTATGTAAAACGCTGGCGTATGCTGAACTATTGATGTTTTTTTCCAGTTTTGGATGTATTCATAACGAGTTGGACGTATGCATAACGTATTAGTAATGTACACAGAACGTTTCGATAACATATAGATAACTTATATCAACGAATGCTGAGCGTGTTGTCGACGTTCACAACCTATGCCCAAAGATAGTCTAACTTATGCATAGCGCGGCAGCGTATCGCCGACGATCATGTGGCGTTGCCTATTAAAAGGCTGCAGATCGACGATTTAAATCATGACCGCAATAGACATCGAAGTGTCAAGCCGCTGTCACACCTTGACGTTTTAGCCAGCGTATGCCGACGTATGAAAAATTTGCCGAATACGCTGGCACACGTCGAATACGTTATGGGTAAGTTTTGTATACGTTAAGAGCATGCTGAAGCATGCTGGCATACGTCGTAGTACGCCGAGTATGTCGACAAATTTTCGACGTATGCCAGTGTATGACACACGTTCCGCATACGCTGGCCATAAGTTGTAGGCACGTTACGCGATCGTTGACACACGTCGACACATGTTACTTGTAAGTTACTCATAAGTCGAAACACGTCGAGGTAATGTTTAGCGTCAGTGTTCCAGACTCCATGGTTTTTTTTTCTTTCTTTCTTTCTTCGGCATGACGGTAATGTTGACACTTCCATTTCTAGTGTGGTTATGATTTAAATCGTTGAGCGGCAGCCTATTAATTATATTATATTATAACCGCACTGGAAATCGAAGTGTCAACATCACTGTCATACCGAAGAAAAAATAAAAATAAAAAAACCCAGGGAGTCTGGAACACTGACGCTAAACATTACCTCGACGTGTTTCGACTTATGGGTAACTTACAAGTAACGTGTGTCAACGATCGCGTAACGTGCCTACAACATGTTACTCATAGGTTAGAAATAACTTTCGGGTATGCTAAACATTACCTCGACGTGTTTCGACTTATGAGTAACTTACAAGTAACGTGTGTCAACGATCACGTAACGTGCCTACAACTTATGGCCAGTGTATGCAGAACGTGTGAGTCATACGCTGGCATACGTTGAAAATTTCAAGCATGTTAAAATTTGTCGCCGAGCTCGGCGTACTACGACGTATGCCAGCGTACTATGACGTATGCCAGTGTACTACGATGTATGCCAGCGTGCTCTTAACGTATACAAAAGTTACCCATAACGTATTCGACGTGTGCCAGCGTTTTAGACAAATTTTTCATACGTCAGCATACGCTGGCTAAATCGTCAAGGTGTGACAGGGCCTTTAAGAATGAGGAGTAAGTGACACAAACAGAAACAGTGGAATGATCCGAGTTACCAATTGGAGGAAGGACATCGGCAACACCGTCACCAGGGTTGGAACACAAAAAGACATCCACCAAGTTTCTTCCATCATATATGGTGTGTGCAGAAGAGTGGAGTCAACTCGCCCTGTCAATGCTGTCGTGATTTGGAAGGACATATCAAAAAATGTACATACATTTACCTCACCAAACACGTATCAATGGCTATGTGTCTGGGTATTCTTCATCGAGATAAGCCATTCCAGAGCCACACTAAGCTCACTCATTATGGTGTACAAGTTTTCGTATGCAGACCCATGGAGTATGGCTCCCCACTCTGTGCTGGTGTTCCTGCTTCCCATCTGGCCCCTCCTACCGTTTCCTACATCTTCCTTCCCCAAGACACCCCAGATCGCGCACGTTGCTCAAGATACCCCCACCTGCTTATTCTGCCAAAGTCGAGGCTGGTTTCCCACCTGCATTCATTTATCCCCTTATTCACCTGATTTTGAAATCGTCTCACCGTCTCACTTCAGTCTTTCAAATGTGCTTCCCATCACTGCCTCACATGATTATCCATGCACTTCCTCGACCTTCAATCTCTTCAACACACACTGATTCTTTCACATTATTTTCCTCTCTGGGCCATTGCACATCGCTTTGGTATCATCTTTCCTTTCCTTTTTGTGAATATCAACTCCCCCCCTATCCCAACCCCCCCTTCACTCCTCCCTTGCTTTTGGTAGTTTGTATGGTTGCTGTCTTTTGTCGTTTAGCTCATCCATGAACCTTGATCCTAATTGTGTGATGATCACCCATTCAAAGTTAGTCGCCAATCACCGAAGGGTGTTCATCTACTGAGCGATCAAAACCTAATGACAAGCATTTAAATAACAAATAAACTTTTACATGTCAGTGAGGGTATGGTTGGGGGTGTGTTTAAGGCCTTGAAGGAAGCATTGGATGGTTTATACTTGGTAGTTTACATAGGATGTTTACTTGAATTAGCTCGAGGAAGCAGAAGAGGGTAGGAATAGGGCAGTTCGCCAATGTGCATTGAGAATCTTCGAGGATAGATGCAATCCTCTGGAGAATTATGACAATATCTAATTTGTCCGGAGTTACAGACTCTCGAAGGAAGCATTTTGTTGACTCCTGAATTTCGAGATGAATCAACCGATGATGGTTGATTCGGCTCTAAATTCAGCTCTCAACTCTACAGATGACCTGAGTAAACCTATGATGAGGAGCAATGCGCTGAATCCCCTCCAGCAATTGTCCATGGCGCTGTGATTATATGCAAGTGCATCGTTTCAATTGTAGGTTGGAGATAAGTGCAGTGTTTCACAACTAATCGGCTTTTTAGATATGCACAGGCGAATCGGCTGTTTAGACTGTTTAGAAGCGGCACAACTAATCGGCTGTTAAGATATGGCACAACAAAGCAGCTGTTTAAATGCTCGCAGGCTTATCGGCTGTTTAGACGCACACAGGCTAATCGGCTATTTCGACATGCACATGCTAATCGGCTGTTTCGACGCGGCACAACTAATCGGCTGTTAAGATATGGCACGACAAACCAGCTGTTTAAATACTCGCAGGCTAATCGGCTGTTTAGACGCGCACAGGCTAATCGGCTGTTTAGACGCACGCAGGCTAATCGGCTGTTTAGATGCGCACAGGCTAATCGGCTGTTTAGACGTGCACAAGCTAATCGGTTGTTTATACACGGAACTACTAATCAGCTGTTTAGACGTGCACATGTTAATCAGCTGTTTAGACGTGTGCAGGCGAATCAGCTGTTAAGATGCAGCACATCTAATCGGCTGTTTCGACGCGGCACAACTAATCAGCTGTTTAATGCACACAGGCTAATCGGCTGTTTAACGCACACAGGCTAATCGGCTGTTTAACGCACACAGGCGAATCGGCTGTTTAACGCACACAGGTGAATCAGCTGTTAAGATGCAGCACATCTAATCGGTTGTTTCAACGCGGCACAACTAATCGGCTGTTTAACGCACACAGGCTAATTGGCTGTTTAGACTGGCACTTGCTAATCGGCTGTTCAGACACATAAACAGGTTCATCAGCTGTTCAGACCCGCACAGGCTAATCGGCTGTTTAAACGTGTACAAGCTAATCGGCTGTTTAGACGTGCACAGGCTAATCGGCTGTTTAGACGTGCACAAGCTAATCAGCTGTTTAGACGTGCACAGGCAAATCGGCTGTTTAGACGTGCACAAGCTAATCTGCTGTTTAGACGTGCACAAGCTAATCTGCTGTTTAGACGTGCACAGGCTAATCGGCTGTTTAGACGTGCACAAGCTCATCGGCTGTTTAGACGTGTACAGGCTCATCGGCTGTTTTGACGTGCACAGGCTAATCGGCTGTTTGGACATGCACACTGGTTAATCGGTTGTTTAGACGCGTGCAGGCTAATGGGCTGTTTATAAGCGGCACAACAAATCCACTGTTTATCTCCCTTCGTAAATTGCTATTTAAACAGGCGATGTACGTGTACAATTATGTTTTTGTGATGATTGCTCGCTATAAGTGCCTTTCGTAAATTCATTTTGTAAAGTCTTTATTGTCATCAAACTTAATGTCACCTTTCTTATGCATGATGTTAATCATAAAAACCCTTACAAAGCTCTGTATTATTTATTTGGATTTGATGAGATTCTCAGTCCAACAGGAGAGTGCAAAAGTAGCAGATTTACCTTTGAGTTGTGTTGTCTAGGTTTGATTCCTGACCCGACTATAAACTATCAGATCAGTGCCTCACAGACAGGGTTGGATCACATATGGTGTGACGTCCTATGGTTATGAAGAAGGTTGAAGAAGGTATGAGCAAATCATTGCTTCTCAGTAACATTGTATGCTTTACAGCATTATTATTTCGAAAATGTGAAAAATAAAAACAACAAAGAAAAACTCTGCGAAAGATGGCCATGGTGAAAAACAACCCAGCTTCACCCCAGCACCACCCTGTCAGTGTGTACCAGCTTCCAATGCACTGACTGCAGCACACCTGAGATAATTGCCAGACCAGTGAGGGCTTGCATTTGTAAAAGGTGGACGTTTTACCCCCTTGAGGAAACTACTCTATCCCAGAATACATCTGTGACGTCACAGGAAATCATTGATGAAAAGCAAAACTTTGAGTGTGAATCAAGCTTTTCACAGAATTTTCATTTTTGACATTTTCATATTCTTATTGTGCACGTAATCCTGATTATTTATTTATTACTTGCGCCACCGAAGGTGAAGGAGGTTATGTTTTCCCCCCTTTTCTGTCTGTTTGTTTGTGTGTAGGATATCTCAAAAAGTTGTGGATGGATCCAGATGAAATTTTGTGGACAGGTTGGGTGTGTGACGGACGAATTGATTAGATTTTGGTGAAGATCCAGATCCTTATCCGGCTATTACAATCTCTCAAGTGATTATTCACCATTGAGAGATAGGGCCAAAAACGATATATAGCATGATATTTCAAAAATGTATTGGGCCTTCTATGTTCTACTTGATCAGGGATTACGTGGCGGAGGTCTGCGCTCTACCGAGTACCCTTCAGGAGACGAGAGTGTGCGCATCTAAACTCTGTATTTCCTTGTTGAATGATTGGTCATTTGTACAGGTGCCGCAAGTGGCTGCTGGTTTGCATCATTGATGAGAGTTCGGCTGAGGTTGCGCTCCCTTGTCGGATTGAGTGGGAATTTGGAATTTGTTAAGGGTGCCAGTGATAACTCACACTTTTATGAGAGACACCGTGGCATCTTTATATCGTTCACCAATAATTAAATCATTGCTGGCATCCGGGTCCTCAGGCTTAACGTCCTTTGGAGAGATTGATTCCTTGACCTGCATGTGAAACACCATGATGTTTATATTTGGGTCAAGATTCAAACACGGGCTAGACTGCTCAGAGATAAATGCACATACCTTTACACTGTCCTGCCAGCTCCGGTGAATGATTGTTCAGTCATATGATGGTACGAGTGATTTACCTTGTCCGTATCATCCCATTTTTAAAAGTATAATTGGGTTTAGGTTCATGGAGGAGATGAATGCCAAAGGACAGTCGGTTCACAAATATACCAAAGGGTATAAGGATGGACATGCACAATGAGGAAAGGAGGAGTAATACAAAAATGTATAACAATGGCTCAGAGAGTTCCAGGATGGGAAAGATTCAGCGTGTGTAAAAGAGATAGTGGGTGTGCACGGGTGACTGGACAATGTAATGATTGGCAGTATATTTATTTGAAAGACTGAAGTGAGCAAGATGAGAAAGACACAGGGAGACAAATTCAGTCAGGAGAATAAGGTGGGAGAGGAATTGATGTAGGTGGGCATACTATTCCTGACTTTTGGAGAGTGAGCAGATGAGGGTTTCTAGAGGAACGCTTGTGACCTGGGATGGCTTGCGGAGGCCAGAGATAGGATAGGGCAGAGGGAGCAAGGTCTGATGTGAGCTTGTATAATATAGAGAGCCCATCAACTGACCACTGGCAGAAGAGTAACAGTCCCTGAGAATGAGTCTGTCGAGATGCTTGAGAATCTTAAGACGGCCCCATTCTCAGGGACCGTTACTCTCCTGCCAGTGGTCAGTTGATGGGCTCTCCATATTATACAAGCTCACATTAGACCTTGCTCTCATGGTCTGATGTGAGCTTGAAATAATATGGTTGCGGAAGGCCTTGTCTTCAACGCCCTTAAGAGGAGCAAGGTGGGAGGCAGGAGCACCAGACCAGAGCGGACAACCATACTCCAAGGAGCTCCATTTGAATGCCTTCAACACTGTGATGAGCTTGGTGCGGCTCAGGAATGTCTTAACGTAGACGGTGACTGGTCTTTGATGCTAGCTAGCTAGCTTGGTGATATGATCTTCCCATGAAAGGTATTAGCAGATGGTTAGACAAATGGAGTTCCAGGGACTGCTGCACCTTTTCCAGTGGCTTTTCATCGGAATTGAATGATTATTTATCCACTTTTCAAACATGAAACTGATACATGATTCAGAGATCATCTTGATGATTGTTGAATGAGTTTCAACCTCAGCACCACCACCTCCGAGCCCCTCTATACTGCGTACTCCTTATCAATCAGCAATGTCTACTTCCGTAGAAAGGGTTGACTTACGCACCAATCATAATCAATTCGCTCAGGAGACAATTTCTGGTGGGCATATTTAATGTCATAAACTCATAGAAAACTTATTTAAAAGTACATGTATATCATTCTAATGAATACAACATCGCAGGGAGGACGTTTAATTATTTTTTTGCACATTCATGCCACAACAGTAACAAGTGGGAATAAAAGCACACTCACTATTTGCGATGACTCTCAGAGCTGTCCACCCACTCTTTCTGTTAGATTTGATTTAGTACAGCTTTCGAAGCAGAGCTCTGGGTGGCCACAGCGAAGCGCAAGCCCCATACAGGTGGAACAATTGAGTGAGCCAGCTGCGGAAACGTCCTGCAAGCCAAAACAAGCAATCATTTTAAAATCTCGCGTTCTTTGGAGGTATACATCGAGATGGATTCATTCTGGTGGAAATGTCCAATAAACACATTGGGACATCTCTTTAAGCTCAATAGGAACATTGCAGTAAATTTTACCCTCATACCATCTAAAAGTAAAAATGCTTGCAAGTATCGTTTCAGTTTGCATACCTTGTGACTCACGATAGGACATCGGCGTATCAAGAAGAATGAAAATATTTCTGTCATCATGAGAATGTTTCATTTGGCTGCGCAAACGATTCCTTGTGTTGGCGTCACAGGCCAGCTTGGCAGGCACCGTGTTATGATTTCAAATCCTGAAATGCGATCGCAGATGTGGGACAGTACGGAGGGCCAGGAACGCGACGTTCAGAAAAAGCCAGATGCGAAGGTTATACAATAACAGGTCCATTGGCTTGGGACTCGGGCATGGATTTTCTGTTTTTCTCAAGGGGGGGAGATGTGCCAGTAATTCCGGATTTGGCCGATGGCAGATTTAATCCTATACTACTTGCCCCACTTTTTAGCACTCTCCCCGACTCCCAAGCAGAGATGATGACATTAAAAGCGTGCGGAGTTGGAACTCTGGACTTTCGTATAAGCACAGCATTTTGTTCCTTCTCCTTACAAATTGTGTATTTATGCAAACGACATGTGTGCTAGCAGATGACTGGAAGAAGAAACCATGTTTTGTCCTTCTGGGATTTTTTGCGGCACATCTATCTTTCCGACCGATATTGCACGTGCTCATCGGGAGCCATGTGATGTCGTTTTGGTGCCATAACCACAGAGAAATTGCATGCGGATTGAATTGTATGAACTCGAACCTCATTGTTTTGCATCTGATCCTTTCCATCCGCCGTATTTGGCCAATTTCAGCATTCCCCTTCACTCCTCTTTCTTGAGGGTACATAGTATGCAGATGTCCTCTGCCATATGTTGTTGATGCAAACTGGCTGATCACAATATCCAAAACGATAGAAGATGAGAATGCATGCTTCAGACATTGACCGATGTGTAATTACTGGAAATTGATTTGCAGCTGCCTCAGTGGAGATGTACGAGAATGATTCGGAAACCAAAATCCACCATGATGGCGTCACAGGAAAATAATCAATTCATCGGATTATCGACAATTGTATGCTGAAAATATTTCTTCCAGATAGGCCTGCATACTAGGCTTCTGGATTGGCAAGATGACACACCACCTCGTATATCAAATTCTCTCTTATCAGGAGGATGGGGTGTTCGGTCAACGGAACAGAGAGAGATCAGCAATAATTATCGAGACAAATAAGCATCCCTTGATACAAATAGAGTTCATAGAACACTTTACCCCACGCAGTCTTAAGAAAAAGTACATGGGAAGGGTCTTTCAAACTCTTGCTTTGTGATTCCGAGCATGATCTATATTTCCTGTGAGCCGCAATTTTGTCTGAATCTCGATATTCCCCAATGCTGAGAGCACGAGTGGCAAATTTGATTGATTGGTTGAGATGATGTAAAATGGTGCAATATTTTGTCCAAGTACGACTAAACTGGAGGTTTTTGGAAGTGCCAACAAGGCGATTTGTGTTCTCGAGTTCAAGTATATAATTCAATTGAAATAAAATAAAAGTTTAAAAGGCTGTCGAAAAAGAAATTATTTTCGGAAATTTACCGCCATTGACGTGGCGTCTTTTCCACCACGTTATCAAAAATGTTACATTAGTTATCCAAGCCTATTGTTTGTGTCCTTTATGACGTCCCTAAAAACAGTAAGTTTCCTGTTTGGAATGAGTTTCAACTTTGTTTGATTGCCAAAGAAGCAGACAGGCTAAAAAAAATGGCACCTGTGTCCGAAAGAAGCGATGCAGTTTGGCATTTTTAATATAAAACTAGACGACCCGTGAACCCGTTGGATTCCCGTTGTGACAGCGGTTGATAAAAAAAAAAATTCAAAAAAAAAGAAGAGGGATAGCTCCAGCGAACTATCCCGCTAAGGTTGTTTGCATTGATCAAATAATCCCGAAGAGTACTTGACTGAATCGGGAATTGATTTTTTTCAGAATTTTTTTTCGTTGTCTGATTTGAATGAAACTTGATATTGCACGTCAATGTGAAAAAAAAAAGGAGAAAAGAAAGTCGAAGAAATTATTGTGCGTCATCTTCTAAACACAATTTTATTTATTAATGAACACGGAAGTATTAGATCAAAATGGCGGTTTATTTTATGCTTAAAAATAAATCGTTATTTGTCGATACTAAATGTTTGAGATTTTTAAATAAATAATTTCAATAAAAAAAAAGATAGCTCCAGCGAACTATACCGCTGAGGTTGTTTGTATTGATCAAATTCTCCCGAAGAGTACTTGACTGAATCGGGAATTGATTTTTCTCGTTGCTTGATTTGAACGAAACTTGATACTGCACACCGCAGGAGAATGCTGAGTAAGGTGGGCTGAAAATTTTTGCGCTATCGTGTACCGTTTTGGCTGTATTTCAGGAACATACATACATACATACATACATACATACATACATACATACATACATACATACATACTTACATACATACAAGATGAGTTTTAGTAATATATAGATAGGCAAAGCCGAGAAACAAACGAAACACGGTGGGTTAGAAAGGTTCTTCTTCTTCATTATTATGAATGGGAAGGATGGAAGGACATGCCAAATATTGAAGTGGCTTCCCCGCTTTAAAATCCCCTGACTCCTCTGCATGCATGTGCGACCAGGATGAGATTTTGTACAATTTGCCAAATTCAGTCAAAGTAAAAAATGAGATTTCAATGGTTGCGAAAGGCCTTGTTTTCAACTCCATTAAGAGGAGCAAAGTGGGAAGAGGGAGCACCAGCCCAGAGCAGAAAGCCATACTCCATGGAGCTCCATATGAATACCTAATACACTGTGATGAGCTCAGTACAGATCAGGAATGTCTTAACTCCACGAGTGTAGGCTCGTGTTCCAATTAACGCTCTGATTCGTTTTCTACATAACATTAAATTGAAATTCACTAATTCCTCGATCATAGACTGACATCTGGAGACAGAGAGACAGAGTGAACCAATTGCTAAACCCTGCTTTGCGCTTCACTCCCGGGGTATTAATTGAAGAAAGTGATATAATAACACTTGAAAGACCAAACAAAAAACATTTTCAGCAAAAACAAAAACATACAAATTTGGTAGGATTACATTTGGCTCAAGTGGGGCAGCTCAGGCACAAACGACAGCAAATTTCTTCTTCTCCTTCTCCTCCTCCTTCTCCTCCTCCTTCTCCTCCTCCTTCTCCTCCTCCTTCTCCTCCTTCTCCTTCTCCTTCTTCTCCTTCTTTTCCTCCTTCTCCTCCTTCTTCTCCTCCTTCTCTTCCCTTTATAAGGAGTGAGGTCCGATGACACCAAGCTTCTGCCCTGCCTTGACCACAATACTCCTTCACTCTCCAACCACCCCTACCTTGAATATCCCTCCTCACACAAATCCTCCCATGTCAACTGTGGTCCACCTCTTTTCCTCCCACCATGCTCCCTCAATCTATCCACTCTTTTTGTCATTCTCTCTTCCCCCATCCGCACCGTGTCCAGCTCATCTCAGCCTGACATTTCAGCAATCTCCCCGTCAAGCTCATCTACACACCAATCTTCTCCGTCAGTTCATCCATCTCCTTTCTATCCTCCCTCTTCATTCCTGCAATTTTCATGACCCAGTTATTCTCGCTAACCTGCATCCTCTGCTGTTGTCTTTCTGTCAGGGCCACCGTCTCCAGACCGTAAAGGTATTCCTGCATTACACACGACATCAGAACCTTCCCTTTCAATTTTCTTGATATCTTTCTGTGTGCCATTACTCCCTCCAACCTCCTCCATGCATTCGTACCCACCTGAATCCTCCTCCGCACCTCTTCCTTGGATGTACCATCCCTGGTCACTTTTCCTCCCAGATATTCAAACCTAGTTCCCTGTCTGATCTCCATCCCATCGAACCTGATATTCATTTCTTTTCTCTGCTGCCCAACCCACATCACCTCAGTCTTCTCCATACTCATGATCATCCCATGTTTCTGAAATGCCTCCTTCCACTCTCCCAATACCTACTGCATTTTCCACCCACTCTCCACCACAACAGCCAGATCATCTGCATACAGCATCCTCCCCATACTACCCCTCAAGCTCACATTCCTGTTTACCAGCTCCATCACCATGATAAACATGAGTGGGCTGAGAGAGCTTCCCTGCCTCAAACCGATGTTCACGCTGAACTCCTCAGACATCCCAGGACCAACCAAAACTCTTCCCTTCATTCCCTTGTACATCCCTTCCACTAATGTAACATCTGCTTCCAGCACTCCCATCCATCTCATTGTCACCATCATCATCTCTCTCGGGACAGTGTCGTAGGTCTTCTTCAGGTCCACAAATCCCAATGCCATTTCACCTTGCACCTCCAACCTCTTCTCTATCAACTGTCTCAGTGCAAACATCCCATCTGTCATTCCCCTACCCATTATAAATCCATGCTACTCTTCTCTGATTTCCATCTCTCCACTCTTCCTTATCCTCCCTTCAAGAAACCTTTCCAGCTCCTTCATGACACGACTGAGGAGCGTAATGCCTCTATACCTCTCCAGATCTTGAACATCTACTTTCGCCTTCCATATCGGCATAATTAACCCTGTCCTCCTATCCTCCGGATTTGAACCCTCTCTCATACATGCATTCAACAGCTTCTTCATCCAGCTGACTGAATTCTCCTGCTGCAATTATCATTTCTGTGCACACCTCATTAATGCCTGACACTTCCCTTTTTCATCCTTTTCAATGCCATCCACACTTCCTCCTATGTGATCTTCAACAACTCCGCTTTCCTCTCTACATAACACGGTAGCGCCAGCTCGCCATTGCTTCCTTCCTGGTTCAACAGCTCTTTTAAATATTCTTCCCACACCTTCAATACTTCCCCACTCTATAACTAGCCTCCCCCCTTCATGTCCTTACGATCCTCATCCCTGTCATGAGCCAATTTGCACCATCTTCCTCCCACCATCCTCTTCCAACTTATTGTACACCTCTTCCATATTATCCCTCACCTTATCCACTTCCCTCCTTGCTGCTTTCTTCTTCTGCCCATGCAGGTGCAACAATCCCACATCTGGTTGCCTCCCCACATCCTTGATCTTTTCTATCCTCTCCTAAATCTCCTTCTTTTCACCAAATGCCTTTGCTACCTCCTCCGTCCACCAAACCTGGTTTCTATCCCTTGATGATGCACCCTTTCCTGAAGTCCTTCCACACAAAACTTCTGCAATTCCCCTAAATGCCTCTCCATACTTCTTCCACTCCTCCTGCAAACCTTCCACTTCATTAAGTTGATCATACCTGGCCCTCATCCTCTACTTGTACTATGAGGACGTTTCCCCGACACTTTCCCCACCTAATAATCTTCTGTCCTCTACTCTTAACCTTCCTCCTTTTCTCCATCCATACCACAAACATCACAGGCTTGTGCTGGGTGGTAACATGCTTTCCCACCACTGCCTTCCAATCCTTAACCCTCCACAAGTGCAGCTTCCTTACCACCACTAAATCCAGTTCTGTTCTATGTTGTCCACTCCTATCGGAAATCTTGTAGCTTTCCTGCTTTTGAAAGAAGGAACCAGCTATGACCATCCCATTCCTTACCACCAGCTCCACCAGCTCTTGACCCTCTCTATTCCTTGTCCCCCGCCTACATTTACCAACACTTTTTTTTTTTTAATACTTTATTTTTTTTTTAAGGAAAAGGCACATCCAACCAAAAAAAAACTACATCTACTCTGCTAATCGAGTAATAATCAAGCAAGAGCAGATCCGGTTTCAGGCGACATTTCACCCACTTCCCAGCATGCTTCCTCAGGCCAATAGACCCAAGTATCAGCAAGTGTCCGCTTTAATTCCCAAGGGGACAATTCATTTTCGGTCACGTGCTGGTGTGAAAGGTCAAATGAGGATTTTGTTTTTTTTTATTGTGCCGAACCTTAGGCAAAAAGCGGCAATCATATCATCAATGATCTGCTCTGTTGTTTTTTTATTCACTTGTGATCTGGTATTGTAAGTGTGGGGATGAGTAAATGTGGCTCTCCAACAATCCTTCCTCTTCTCCAATGGCTTGATTTCCGATCATCAATTTGGTTTCAGACCAGGTCACTCTACCCTGGATATGCTGCTTCTGCTCTCCTACCAATGGATGGAGGTCCTCAATGCCGGACATGAAATGCTTTTGACACGGTCTGGCACCCTGCCCTGCTCACCAAACTCTCTTCCTCTGGTATCCAAGGCCATCTCCACTCATGGCTCACAGACTTCCTCTTCTGTCACAGTCAACATGTGGCCCTAAATGGAGTTCTTTCATCCCCTCTTCCTGTCCCAGCTGGAGTTCCTCCAGACAGCGGTGTTTGTCTCCGGGCAGCTTGGCTCCCAATGCATCCGGCCAGTGTTTGTCTCCGAACATGTCTGAGCGGTGTTTATTTCTAGACGGGAGTTTGTCTCCGGACGTGTCCGGGTGGTGTTTGTCTCCAGACGTGTCCAAGCGGTGTTTGTCTCTGGACATGTCTGCGCAGTGTTTGTCTCCAGATGTGTCCTGGCAGTGTTTTTCTCGAGACGGGAGGATGTCTTCAGATATGTCCGAACGATGTTTATCTCCCGACAGTTTAGCTGCAGGCAGTGTTTGTCTCTGAACATGTCCGGGCAGTGTTTGTCTGCGGACTTGTCTGGGTGGTGTGTGTCTCCGGACGTGTCCAGGCAGTGTTTGTCTCCAGATGTGTCCGAGCGGTGTTTGTCTCCAGAGAGCTTAGCTCCAGGCGGTGTTTGTCTTTGAATCTGTCTGGGCGGTGTTTGTCTCCGGACATGTCCGAGCAGTGTTTGTCTCCGGACAGCTTAGCTCTGGACGGTGTTTGTCTCTGAACATGTCTGGGTGGTGTTTGTCTCTGGACGTGTCCGAATAGTGTTTGTCTCCAGACAGCTTAGCTCCGGACGGTGTTTGTCTACAGATGTGGCCAAGCGGTGTTTGTCTCCGGACGTGTCCGGGCTGTGTTTGTCCCCTGGCGGTGTTTGTCTCCAGACATGTCCGGGTGGTGTTTATCTCTTGGCAGTATTTACATTATGAGCGGTAAAAATGGATTTCAGACATTATTTTGTTTCCATCTTCACTGTTAAACATAATAGTAAGGCTTTCTTTAAGTATATCAGGGGAAAAGAACAGGTTAGGACCAGTGTGGGCCCATTGAGGAATAGCACGGGGAGAGTGGTTCGTGATGAAAGTGAGATAGCAGGCTTATTAAACAGGTATTTTTCTTCAACTTTTACACAAGAACAGTCAGAAGAATTGCCAATAGCTGAGAGTATCTGTCGAGGAGGTGAGGAAGGGCTTTTACAGAAGATCCAGGTTGGAGTGGAGGAAGTAAGGGAACAGCAAGGTAATCTAAGAGTAGCTATGATGCTTCCTTATCCAGATAATGTGCAACCAAGAGTGTTGAGGGAGGTGGCTGAGCAGGTAAGTGAGATGTTAACGGATATTTTCAATAGTTCCCTGGAGTCAGGACAGGTACCGCAGGATTCGATAGTTGTAAATGTAACACCATCATTTAAGAAAGGATCCAGAGAAGAATTGGGAAACCATAGACCTGTTAGTTTGACTTCAGTTGTGGGGAAGGTGTTGGAGACTTTAATTCAGGACCAGATGAGGAACTATTTAAACAAATACAAGCTAATTAAAGTTAGTCAGCACAGGTTACCAAAGGTACTTCCTGTTTAACAAATCTTTTAGAGTTCTGTGAATCAGTGTCTGATTGGGTGGATGAGGGAAAGGCAGTGGACATAGTATATCTCGACTTTAAGAAGGAATTTGATAAGGTACCACATCGGAGGTTGTTAGCCAAAGTGAGGGCTTGTGGAGTGGCTGGTCAGGTAACTAATTGGATTACAAACTGGCTTAGTGGTGGGAAGAAAAGAGTGGCTGTGAGTGGGAGGATGTCTTTCTGGGAGCATATAAATCCTGGGGTACCTCAGGGATCAGTACTTGGACCATTACCATTCATTATTTACATCAACGATTTGGATAATGGGGTAAAGAGTAAGCTTTACAAATTTGTAGATGACACAATGCTTGGAGGTAAGGTGGATAGCAGAGGGGGTGGTGATCAGTTACAGGAAAGTATTTTGATACTTGTATAGATTGAGCAAAATATTGGCAAATGTAATTTAACCTGAGCAAGTGAAAGGTGTTGGGGATGGGAAAGAACAATGAAAATGGAGATTATATGATGTAAGGGGTAATTTTGGAGTGTGTCACACAGGAGAAGGATCTGGCGGTGGTCATAGATATGGGAGGTGAGCAGGCAGCACAGTGCCTGGCAGCTACAGGAAAAGAAAATAGGGATTTTAGGTTGTATTCGGAGGGGGATCATTTATAAATCAAAAGAGGTGGTGTTAACATTGTATAGGAATTTAGTGAGGGCCACATCTAGAATATTGTGTACAGTTCTGGTCATCACAGTTCCAGAAGGACATCGATGCCATAGAGAGGGTTCAGTGCAGGGTTACTAGATTGATTCCCTGCCCAGCTAGACTCAACTATGAGGAGAGGTTGAAGGAGACAGGGCTTTATACACTAGAAAGGAGGCAGTTACGAGGAGATATGATAGAGATGTTTCAGATAATGAAGGGTATAGATAAAATAAGTGAAGATGAATTACTCTGAGTAGACAGTGATAGAACCAGGGGTCATAGCCTGAGAGTAAAGAAGAGGAGAGTTAAGATGGTAGTAAGTCAGGCGACTTTCACTCAGAGAGTAGTTAATGTATGGAATGGTCTCCCTGGAAAGGTAGTGGCAGCAGAAAAAGTAGATAAGTTTAAATTAGAATTGGATAGATACCTGGAAGTTATGGAGATAGAGGGATATGGGGATGTTGATTAGACTTTTCAGTAATTTGAGCATTGATGGGTGATTGTGTACGGAGTGCTGTTGGTGGGGGGTCTTGTCAAGGGGGGTTGTGTGGTTGATGTGTGTTTTTAACCAAGCTCATGCCCCCCTCCAAGGGGAAGAAAAGGAGAAAAACGAACAAATAAATAAATTTTAAAACTTCAAAAAAAACCCCCAAAAACAAAACAAAACAAAAACCCCCCCAAAAACTCTCAAAAAGTTATTTCATTAATGAAAACTGTTTTTTTGTTGCATTTTCTTCCTTGGATCTTGTGTTGATGGGTTGGTGTGGTGTTCGTGCAGGCATGATGGGCTGAATGGCCTCCACCTGTTTTGGATTTCCTTGTTATTCCTTGTTATTCCTTGTTATTTCATGCAGAATAATTTTGATGAGAGTCTGAATCGTAATTAATGCTCCACCTCTCACTACGTTCCCTTCCCCGACCTCTCACTGTCTTCCCTTCCCCCACCTCTCCTCACTCTCCCTCCCTCCTCACTCCCCCAACTATGCTCACTCTCCCTTCTCTCTGACTTTGAGTGTGTGCACCTCTAGGCAATGCTGCCACCCCAGGTTTTGGCTCTTACACCAGAAGCCTTTTCTCAAAAATTCTTCCATATCTTTTGCAGACTTCACCTTCACGTATATGGACTTCACCTTTGTCCTTTAACGACAAATCCACATGCCCCAGTTACCAGGATCATGAAATTAAATGACGAAACAAACAAACAAGAAGTGACTCACTGATGTTTGAAACTGGCCTGTGTGTGAACCCAAATTAAATAGATTAGTTTGTGTGTTTAAATTCCAGAAAGCTTTTGAGTTAAAGATAATAATCTTGCTATGTACTTTTAGCCTTCACCAGATTGAGCATCTGGGGAAGCTCAAAGGATTACATCATGAAGTACAAAGGACATGCTAATTAAAGATGTAATTATTTGTCGACATTTAATGATTCAATGCAAAACATATTTAAGGTTGATCATGGTGATTGTGTTTTGGGAATTGTTTGGAGAAGGAATGTCAACATTTATTGGAGGAAAGCCATTTGAGCACCTTAATTGGAAAGCGTTTTCTGCCCCCAACATTTTCTTATTTATGCTCTGCTCTTATATGACATGATCCGTTTATGTTGTTTGTTGGTTGATGAAAGTGATAAGTCTATTCTGGAAGAAGTTTGTCCATCAATTCCTCTCCTTAAAGTCCTTACATGGCTGTTGCAGAGAGAATAGTGATGTCACAACCTTGTATCTAAAATTCTGGCAGGCCGTTATACCCATCGCTACGACTGCAACACGTCAATACTGATTTCCTTCCCAAGCCCAGCTGAGTGAGTATTGGATGAGGTTAGAATAGCTATGAAAGCAAACCCAACTGGCACAGCTCCGGTGGACCAATGTTGGCCGTTCTGTTGGGCCGACACCCATTTCACTATTGGTCGCCCCAACGTTGGTCCGTCGTGAGTGGACTACTGCCGATGTTGGCTGAACATCGTCAGTATCCACAAGGCTAAGAGGTCTCTTTTGCTTAAAAAGCCAATGTTGAAGTGACATTAGTGATGTGCTTATGACAAGCTGCAACAATGCCAACCCAAGCCCAACGTTGGTCCAAAATTGCAGTGCCAGCTGGCAAGCCTGCACCTTAACTCTCATCCTACCAGCAGGGGTCTTTTTGGCTCCTCGGCCTACATTTTATGTGTTATTTCTCTATTAGTTATACAATGTATTTCATGTTTTATTATTCTGTTTACCTGCATATATGTGCCCGTAATACATATATATATATATATATATATATATATATATATATATATATATAAATATATATATATATATATATATATATATATATATATATATATATATATATATATACATACATACATACATATATATGTGATGTTTTAAGATTCCACCTTGCTGCACAGAGTTACAAGCAAATCCTTTATGGGGTCCAAAAACACCCCAGTTGTTCTGGTTCTTCTTTTTGCATATATGATTACTTCACATGGTATTTGTATTGAGCAAGTCCTCTGAACTCAGTCCACTCAATCAGTGATGCCAGCAGGAAGGTCTTTGCTCATTCTACCACTCCTGAACTTAGTCCACTCAATTAATGATACCAGCAGGAAGGTCTTTGCTCACTCTACCACTCCTGAACTCGGTCTACTCGATCAATGATGCCAGCAGGAAGGTCTTTGCTCACTCTACCACTCCCCTCCTCCTATGGGCAGTTATTACAGCATACCTTACAGCATACCTTACAGCGTACCTTATTTTCAGCATTGCTTGAGCAAGTGCTCGGCAGGATTGCTCTGCAAATATCACCTGACCATTGTTTTGCACTCATCATTGTTTTGCATAAAATGAGGGTCCTCAGTGGGGAGTTTGTGCTGGCTTCATCACCACCTTTGTTTCAAACTTGTTACTTTCTTTTTTTGTAATTTCTCTTTCCCATCATCCTCTTTGGGTGGACAAATACATAGGAATCGACAGCTGAGGACGTCTTCATTTTGGTCCAGTTTTGTGGAGGTGAGTTTATTCTTTTTTTTCTCATGATTTTACGAACTTTACGCTTGTTTTTGTGCATGTAACTAAGGCCTTAGTTATTTTATAACTTGGTTTACAGATCCGCTGATGGTATATTTGCCAAAATGAAATATAAATATAAAACACATTTTTAGCCTTTTATATTTGTACATTTTCCGCCGAAGGTGCAAAAGTTTCAAAACCCGAAGTGTAAACGTCAGCATTTATTTTCAAAATATAATTTCGCGCGCGCGCCAAAATGCCGAGTCCCCTTGAACCAAACTGTGTAGTCGTCTTCGGTCATGGCGTCTGAGCAGTGGCCAGCGTGGTTCAGATTGACTGTGGTTTCTGGGGCGAAAGTGATTGTTAAGAAGTATGTCAGCGGTATAGATTTGAGTGATTGTATTGGTGATTTAATCACACAACATCTTGACGACGAATATTCTGGCCGAACGATTGCATCAATTCAGTGCAGCAGCAGGGATGATTTGCAGACTACTCTCGATCGTGCCGATTTTGTTTCCATCGAAAGTTGTACACCGCTGTTCGTATTGAAAGATTTCGGTGCCAAGTACGTCAAAGTTTCCCTGCGAGATGCTGATATTCCGCCTTCAACGGACTAGGAATCTACCTTTGATGTGCTCTTGGGGATGGGGAGACGGTACGATCAGATGCCCACTGAAAAGTAAGAGCTGGTTATGGCTCTGATTGACCGTTTTGAGTGTATTGACTCCGAGTAGACAACTTTTTTTAATCATATCCAGCACTATGCACTGGTGTGTACGCACACATCTACGACTTGGACGGTAATTTTCTCAGCATTGTTTCCATTTGTTTGATGATCCAGCAGGTTTCTATAAGAAAAACATGCCAGACTATATTGTAAAAACAAGTTTTAATCCTTCTTTATTGTTTTTCACATCAGATGATACAGTGAACATGGGCATCCTGCATTTGAATGGTCTTCCATCTTCAATGTTTTCTTAGATCCTCCTGGTTCGGGATTTATATTTATTTCCCCCCCCCCCCACCTACCCTTGTCTTTAACATGGAACATCCGAAAAAAAATCATAAAAACATATAATTTCTAAAAATTGAAATTATATTTAATAGTGCGGGCCCGTAGGTGCATGCCAGTATGTGCAGGTTCGTTTCCTTTGCTCTCGTAAACGATGACTGAATTGGGGCATTTTTTTCAATTAGATCGGACCAACCGTATCATAAATGGCCATAACTTGGGAAACACCTGGGAAACATACTCAGGTTCCCAGCGTCAATTGTGACGTCATATCAAACGAAGAAGAAGAAGAAGAATTGTGACGCCCCTCTCTCTCACTCCCCCTCTCTCCCCCCTAGTCTCGCCTCTCCTCTCTCCCCCCTCCTCTCTCCCCCTCCTCTCTCGCCCCCACTCTCACCCCCTCCTCTCTCCCCTCTCTTGAATTGTGACGCCCCCTCTCTCTCTCGCCCCCCCTTCTCGCCCCCTCTATGGCCGTAGCTTGTGAACAGATAAATGGCCGTAACTTGGGAACCGCTTATCCGATTAATATCAAACCTCGAAAAGGCACATCCGCGGGTCCCCAGCAATATTCCTGGCAAGTTTCAATCAGATCGGACCGTCAATCGTGCAAAAAAAAAAAACATTAATTGTGACGTCATTCGTGATGTCATAGCACCGTGTCCTGTCATTGGTCGACAGATAAATGGCCGTAACCTGGGAACCGCTCGTCCGGTTGACATCAAACCTCGAAAAGGCACATCTGCGGGGCCCCGGCAATATTCCTGGCACGTTTCAATCCGATCGGACTGGCGGTCGTCGAGAAACTGCGGTCGCAGACAAACAGACGGACACACACACACACACACACACACACACACACACACACACACACACACACACACACACACACACACACACACACACACACACACACACACACACACACACACACACACACACACACACACACACACACACACACACACACAGATTGCTGGAATTATCGATATGTATATATGTATATATATATATATTTTTGATATATATATATATATATATATATATATATATATATATATATATATATATATATACACATATGTATATATACATACACTTTGACGTTTTTGATTGTTTGTTTGTTTGTCTGCACACGAAAATCTCCTGAACGTTGAAAGATGGGAGGAAACCTCTGAAAGAAAAAATGTCGGGACGGGCCCCGGGAAGGTTATAGGCTCGGTGGCGAGGCCCCTCGGCCGGGGGGGGGGTGTTTCCCCCTCACCAACCCCCTTTGGCTATGACTGCCATGGCCCAATATGGAACTGATGCTGGACTCGCGTCAGACCTACTATGTACAGAAGATTCAGTTCATTCAAAAAGAACCCGGGCAATGCTGGGTGCATTCACCTCGCATATATATATATATATATATATATATATATATATATATATATATATATATATATATATATATATATATATATATATATGTCTTTTTATCATTTTTCCATCTTATATTTGTTTACGTTATCAATATTCGTTTGGTAATTGATGTGAAACTTTGGCGGATTGAGTGGTTTTGAGTCGGGGCTCGAAAAGACCCCATTTGGTAAGTTCCGTCGTAAAAATTAAGTTGAAAATGAGTTGTTCGTGCCCCAAAAGACCCAAGTTTTTTTTCGGTTATTTGAGTCCTTCACGTTTGTTTACTTTATCATGAAAACATCATCCAATCAAAATATGTTTTGTCACTAATGTAAAACTTCTGCAGAATGAATGAGATTTAGTGCTTCTGAGTTGCGGTTATAAAAGTCCGCAGTTGGTATTTTAATTGAATTTTTATTATTATTATTATTATTATTTTTTAAATGTTTGTTGACTTTCTCACTTAAAGACCATGTTTACTCATTGATATGAAACTTTAACAGATGTAGTGAAATTTAGTGGTATTGAGTTGGGGTCCAAAAGGACCCCAGTTGGTAAGATTCTGTTGTAAATAAGTCGGTAGGATGAGGGTTAAAGCACTCGAAATACACCGGGCATGTGATTTCAATGTCAGAAGTATGAAATTACAAACACACAAACAAGAAAGAACAATATTGATGCATGTTGTAGAAACTTCAATCGGTGATCCGTGGTCCTTTAATGCAAAACAGCATTTGTTCACAAGAAGGTCAAACAGAATTTTTTTTTTTGAACTGTGTCATAAAACTTTCAGAAAGATTTGCACAGAAAGCCATATCAACTGAATCGGGTACACAAGGCAGTTTATCCTCTATGTTGATTTAACTCTCAGTTAAAGAAGAAGAAAGTTACTCCATGACTGCCCCATCATGACATCATTATTTTGTGAACCACTTCAGCCGAATACTTATGTTTCTGAAACATTTTTTCAGATTACATCATATGCACACCTTTTATTTAATTTTGGTCAGACAAATTGGACAACTACCATTTTCATACTATTCTTCGACTACTTTGATGGCCATGATTTTGTATTTTGATGGAAATCTTCTCTAAGTTACAGTTCTGATCTTGTTTAGCTAAAAAAAAAATACGACATCGTTTATTCAGGTAGTGGACAAAAACATGGAAACACCGATATAAAGTCACTTTATAGGGCATTGGGCCAATACGTGTGGCCAGTACTGCCTGTATGTGCTGTGCCATGGACCACCAGCGTCAGGAATTCTGCAGGAGGAATGCAGCACCATTCTTCCATGAGAAAGTCAATCAGCTCACACCTGTATGATGGAGGTGGAAAACGTTGTCTCAGGTGTCATTCCAGAATATCCCACAAATGCTTGATTGGGTTCATATCTGGCAACTGAGTGAGAAGGCCATAACATATGGATAAGATCAGTATCTCATCATTACATTGGGTGACCACATGTGCTCTGTGGATGGTGGCATTTGGGTGGGGGGGGGGGGTCTTCTCTGGCAGCCATGCTTGCCATAATTAAAGGCAATCAGGCCTGTGCAATATTTTTATACATGACTCTAAGCATGCTGGGTGACTTATTTAACACATTATACATGTGACTTATCATTATACATGACTTAATTAACACATGGGCCACACCTGTGTGGAAGCCATTGCTTGGTGTCCCTCATTTACCCAGCTGTCTCCATTTTTTTTTTGTCCACCACCTGTACATTGGTTGTTTGGAAACCAAGGTGGGATAAAATTGTGTGTTTGTGCAACTAGGTGCTGGGAAGGTGGGAAGTGAGGATTTTAAAAATATTTTTGTATACATGGTCGAGGCTCATAGAAGTGTTTGTACAGTGAATGGATCAGGATGAAACACATAAAAACAGGATACAAAACATGCAACGGGAACAGTCGAGAGAGGAGGGACACACTACCAGCAGAGTTGAAGGCCAAGACAGAGGAGAACTTGGACAAACAATGGCTGTGGGGAGGAATGGGGGTAGGGGTGGGAGAGGATCAATGGGCAGGACAAGATGGATGGAGAGAAAAACTCTAAGGAGTGGAAACTATAAAATTGGAAGGAGGAGGGATTTAGGTGTTAACAACGAGGGTAGAATGAGGTTGTCATCACATTGGTAGAAAACAAACTTTGCAACATCTCGTGCATCTGCTTCCATAATTTTATTCTCGCCCCAAAGGGGTGGCGAGAATATTGTAACACGTGTGTGTGTGTGTGTGTGTGTGTGTGTGTGTGTGTGTGTGTGTGTGTGTGTGTGTGTGTGTGTGTGTGTGTGTGTGTGTGTGTGTGTGTGTGTGTGTGTCCCCGTCCGTCCACATCAATATATTTTTGCTTTTAATTTTGTTTTTGCTGCAAGTGCTTGTCCGATCAATGTGAAACTTTAAACATAGGAGCGACTCAACATGGAGAATATTTTATTGATAACTTTGATGTCATAGGTCACATGGCGTGGCAGCCATATTGGAGGAAAAAATTTGGATAACTCAAACCGCTCAACCCAAAAAACTAAAACTTGGCAGATGTCAGCAACTCCCATATATTGGGATATTATAGGGTGATAATGATGACATCATCAGTGAAGTGGTATTCCAGCCATAATTGGTTGAATCAAAATCCTTATCCGAAAAATCTGGAACTTCATATATCTGATCTATGACCCGATGTGAGTGAAGAATGAATTATGTCATCGGTCACGTGGTCTCGTGGCCATTTTTGATGGAAAATAAAAACTAAAAAAAAATCTTCTTCTCCAGAATCGCTTAACATATCAATGCAAAACTTTATGCACGTGATCAACTAGCCATAGGGAGTATAGTTTGAAATGTTTTTCATATTCACCTTTATTGATGCAATTTAGCCTTGATGTGCATAAAAGTAGTCGTTAATTATCCAAAAAAATCAAACTAATATGTAAAGAAGAAAGTTTGTGTTTGTTTGTTAATTTATGTATTCGGCCTTTGCAGGAACCAGCACAACCAAACTATGCATGGCCTCCTCTTTCATCCAGAGGAAGTTCGAGGGTTATGTTTGGATTTAAAAAAAAATTGAAAAAAAATTAAAATTAAAATCAGATAATTGGCCTCCAGGCTTTGATCAGGTCTTGTGCTGAAACACTGCCTGCAATTTTTTTCCCCGGGATGAATCAAGTAATATGTATTGTAAAGATCATAATTTGAGGTATGTTGTGATTTGTTGTGAACAACACAAATTTAATTATTATAGTGTTTCATGTGTGCCTGTTATTAAAAATATTGCTTTACACAGGTTTATTGTAACACCTCTGTGTTCAGGCCTCGAGTGAGTATGTACTGTATTGAATTTCCCAGGTAACGCCGGGTACTTCTGCTGGTAATCTACTTAGCTGCGGATAACGACAATGTATGTGACATAAACGGGTGCATGTATGATACGTGTATAATGTATATGGGCCATAATAGTCGCGTATTTATTTAACGATGCTGTTTTTGTTCAGAAGGAGAGCACAAGGTTAGACTATGTGCTCTCCCTAGTGCTGTTCTAGTTGTACCTTTCAACATATTTCATATTTAGAGGGTAGTGCTATAATGTCTATGTTATTGTCAGGGCCGGATTTACTTGCTTGTGGGCCCGAGGCCAAACCTTATCAGTACCCCCCCCCCCCCAAATTTTTATATATACATATATATATATATCTTAATATTGTAATGTAAAAAAAAAAGAATTACAACATAATGTAAAACATCAATAATTTTCAACCAAATTCGTTCCTTATCAAGTACATCAAAGTAAATCAAGTTCCATATCATATACATCTTACACACAGGAATAATGGAAAAATACAATGAAACTGAAGCATAATAAATTTTGCAAGCACAACTTATGTGAAGTTCAAAATGACATTTTCCTGCTTTTTTCTATGGCAAATTTGTCAATGATACTGTTTGTGTCAAGGGATTGTAGGAGGTCAGATTCAATGTGTAGTCATGAAAGTGAGTTTAATCTGGTTTGTCCCAAAGTTTATCTCAGGTGATTCTTCACCCTAGATAGAGTAGAGAAAGACCTCTCTCCTTGACAGTTTGTAATGGGGATGGTAAGGAACATTCTTACCAAGATACTAATGTTTGGAAAGGCAGTTGTCAAATTACCATCCTTAGACCTTAACAAAGTGGAAATGTTTGTCACTGACCTGTCAGATTCAGAAGACAAAATGTCTTTAAACTGCAAAAATTCACCTAAAACAGATGCTTCCAGGTCACTGGAATAGGTACTGACAAGGAGTTCTATTTGAGCTTTGAGATCATCATAGTTCATAAAAAAGGTTGTCAGCTTTGGAAGTGATTGGAGTTGTGCAGCTTTGTTTTCTTTCAACTTTCTCTTTTGTGAGCCACTCATATATTTCTTCTGGGACGACATAATTAATCTATCTCATGAGAATCCCCAAGATTCCAAGAATAATCTGTAAGCATAAAGTAATAATAAATTAGTTCAAGTCTAGTATAAGAGATACCAATATCACAAAATAAGAACACAAAAACACACGTAATATAACAATGAAGTCCACTAAATACAACACGTAATGTATATAATCTACAGATAGATAGATAGATAGATAGATAGATAGATAGATAGATGGTGGGAAACGGACATTTAAAAATGTACTGTTATATTTTTCGTTACCTTATTTTATTTTATTCATTTTACTGTAGGGCCTACTAGCCGACTCCTTGGCTGATCAGAGAACCCACAAGTCCCCGGTGGGCCCCCAGTTACTAGTGGGCCCTAGGCCAATGGCCTATGTTGCCTATTGGAAAATCCAGCCCTGGTTATTGTCATGATAGCTCGTGGTGACCGACATACATGTAATGGCACCAGCCCATGCATGTTGAGGACCCTGAATGCACCGATGTACATTTGTTTATGTAACAGCTTGCTCAAGCTCTTAGTTTCGAGAATTTTGTTTTCCTCCCTTCATCATATCTGTACATTACATTTATCTACTGTGATCAGGTACCATTGAAGTGCTGATTATTCATTGCTTATCTGAGCCTGATACTTGTATGACTTCCATGTAGTGCTGGTGGAGTAAACTGCCATTATCGACTCAAACAAATCCAGTGGCTCGTCTTGTAGTGTGCTTGACAAAGCATTGTATTGTTGTTGGTGATTATGTGCTATACAGTGTGGAATACGGACAGATATTTGACAGAGATGGCTCTTCATGCTATGTTGGCTTCATATTCGGCCCTCACATCAAAGGGCGGAGGAGCTCCTTGTGAGCCAACGGCCATCCATATCTAGTGCCCAACTGTGTCTGCGGACATCCTCCTGCAGTTGGGTTACTTCTTATTAGGAGATTGGTGGCAGGATTTGCACTCCAGCCACCGTAAAACGCTTCATTCCGCAAAACGCAAAAACGCAAAAAAATCTGAAAACCCACTCCGTGGGAGTACCTCCTGTGCAGCTTCCCTTCGCAGGGCAGCTCACCGGATGATGGGATTGGGGCAAAGCCTTCGGGACCCCCAATCTTTGATAGGAGGGAAACCACGGGGTAACATCCCTGGGTCAGATTGCGGGAGAGTGTGTCGGAGTGGTGCTGAGGTGTCGTCCACCAGACGGCGGTCTCCTTGGGTTAACCTGAGGCGGTCCCTTCGGGTGGGTGCCTGGAATGTCCTATCCCTAAGAGAGGATGATCACCTGTCTCTGTTATCATCTGAGCTCAAGCGTTTGGACATCGGGATTGCAGCTCTCTCTGAGGTTCGGAGACCGGATTGCGGCGAGATAATGGTGGGTGGTTACACCTACTATTGGTCTGGTCGCTCTGATGGTTACCATACCCAAGGAGTTGCTGTAGCTGTGTCCAATAAGCTGACCCCAATGATAATTGAGGTAACACCGGTCAACGAGCGTATTATGAGATTAAGGATTCGTCACTCCTTAGGTGTCATTTCCCTGGTCTCTATTTATGCTCCGACTGAGGCGAGTGATGTTACCGTGAAGGACACATTCTACGCCACACACGAGTCTGTGGTTGATCAGTGCCCCAGACGAGATACACTTCTAGTCTTGGGGGATTTCAATGCATCGACTGGAACTGATAGGGATGGTTATGAGGTGTGTGTTGGTCCCCATGGGTCAGGAACTATGAACCAGAATAGCACTAAGTTCCTTGACTTTGCAAGAAGTCATGGACTTAGGGTGGCTGGTTCATGGTTTCAGCGCCCGCAAGCTCATCGCTGGACTTGGTATTCCAACGCTGGCGGTGTGGCAAAGGAGATTGACCATGTCCTCATTGACGGTCGCTGGAGGATGATCCAGAACTGCAGGGTCTACCGGAGTGCTCAGTTCCTCAATACTGACCACAGGCTTGTTGTAGCAACTCTAAAGCTGCACCTTAAATCCTGGAGAATGGTACCATCCCAGCCTAGGCTGGATGTTGCCAAGCTCAGGGATGAGAGAGTAGCTGAGGAGTTTGCGAACAGGCTGAGAGGACACTTGGGGGGTCTGGGTGCTTCGGGGGGTCCTGAAGAGTTGTGGAACACCTTCAAGACCACCGTCCTTGATGTTGCCGGTGGATGCCTTGGAGTTCACCGCAGGGCAAAGAAGAATTTTGTCTCTCAAGGGACACTGGATACCATTGACCAGAGTCGCAGGGCCAGGCTGAATGGCAGAGCCGAGCTGTTCAGGGAGCTGAGGCGTAAAACTGTACGTGCACTGAGGGTGGACAAGGAGGCCTATGTGCGAGGAATCTGTGAGGGGGTAGAGCATCACCTGTGGACAGGTGATTCTCGTCCCGCTTACAGGGGAATTCGCGCATTACGTTCATCCAAGCCCATCCCTCGGAGCACTGCAGTTCGAGCAGAGAGTGGTAGGCTCTTGACAGAGGAGTCTGAAGTGAAGGCCCGCTGGGCCGGTTACGTCGAGCGGTTGTACCAGGCTGATCCCCCAGCTGTCGAGTTGGACGTCAAGGGTGTTACAATCCCTGTTGCTGACCCTCGAATCAACTGTGGTCCACCATCGCTTGTGGAAACACGGGCTGCGGTGAACCAGTTGAAACGGGGCAAAGCTCCAGGGATCTGTGGCATCCATGCCGAACTTCTCAAGGCTGGTGGAAATGCTGCACTCGCGTCGTTGCATGCAGTTTTGTGCTCTGCCTGGAACACAGGCATCATCCCAACTGACTGGAAGAGGGGCCTTGTTGTCCCTCTCTGGAAAGGGAAGGGTGATCGCCAAGACTGCAACAACTACCGAGGGGTGACGCTGCTCTCAGTGCCGGGCAAGGTCTTTGCTCGGATAATTCTTGATAGGGTTCGCCACCATCTGCTTGAGCACCAGCGTCCAGAGCAGTCAGGCTTTACACCAAAGAGGTCAACGATTGACCGTATCCTTGCACTTCGTGTACTCACCGAACGCAGACGAGAGTTTCGGCAGGGGCTGCTTGCAGCCTATGTTGATCTCTGTAAAGCGTTCGATTCAGTGAATCGGGATGTCCTCTGGAGGATTCTTGGTCTTCGTGGGGTGCCACCGAAACTGATCGATCTGATGTCTGAACTCTACTCTGGTACTGAGAGTGCTGTGAAGTTTGGTGGTACCGCCTCTGACTTATTTCCAGTTGTTACTGGAGTTCGTCAGGGATGTGTACTTGCCCCCACACTTTTCAGCACTTGTATGGACTGGATTTTTGGGAGGATGTCGGAGAGATCAAGTTGCGGTGCATCGTTTGGCAATGTCAAGATCTCGGACCTTGATTTTGCAGATGATGCAGTCATCTTTGCGGAGACTTTAGACATCCTCTTGGGGGCCCTCGAGGTGCTGAATGAGGAGTCGGAGCCGTTGGGATTACGGATTTCTTGGGTCAAAACAAAGATCCAGGCTTTCGGTGACATCTTGGATGCTGCTGTCCTGTCTGTGTCTGTTTGTGGTGAGGATGTTGAGGTCGTGGATAGATTCACTTACCTTGGCAGTGATATTCATGTCTCCGCAGGTTGTGAGCCGGAGGTCAATAGACGTCTGGGTCGGGCCTGGGGAGTCATGGATTCACTGGATCATGGGGTGTGGCGCTGCCGGTACCTGTGCGGGAGGACGAAAGTCCGAGTCTTCAGGTCCTTGGTACTTCCAGTCTTGCTCTATGGGTGCGAGACTTGGACTTTGACCAAGGATCTGAGACGGAGACTTAATTCCTTTGGTACCAGGTCTCTTCGGAGAATCCTTGGCTATCGCTGGCCGGATTTTGTGTCCAACGAGCGGTTGCTGAGAGAGACTCGGATGAGATTTGTTACCTGCATAGTCCGTGAGCGTCAGCTGCGGCTGTATGGACATGTGGCTCGTTTTCCTGACGCTGATCCTGCTCACCAGATTCTCTCAGCGAGGGAGTCTCATGAGTGGAGGAGGCCAGTGGGCCGACCACGTGCCTCATGGTTACAGCAGGTTGACCATCATCTCAAGGAGATGGGGATGGGCCTGGCATCTGCCTGGGGGATGGCCAGACGGAGGCCCCTGGAGTACCGGCGGAAAGTGGACGCAGCGACGCGCTGTTCTGGCACATGCTCCCATACCTGACCTGACCTGACATCAAGTAATGACCTGAATATGGTGGAGAAGGTGGAGGTAGGAGAGCATTGTAGGATAAGTGACCACATTGTAAGTGCAAGGATTCTGCTAAGAGTTTGAGTTTAGGATAGTAGAGTAAGGCTATTAGATGTAAGGAAGGCAAACTTTGAGGGTATGAGAAGTTCGGTGCTTTCGATTGGGCAATCAGCATTGCAGAAATGTGCAACCTTCAATCAGCAAATGTGCTCTTCTCTGAACTTAGAGTTTTCTTCGAGAAAACTGAGAAAATATTTCTGTTCCAAATCACTGCTATTGTTCACATAAATTGATGAAATAGATGAAGGTTTGTAAAATGAAATAAAATGTTTGCTTCACAAAGTTCACGAAAGGTCGACAGGCAATTCTGGCAGGGGAGTTGTGCTTGTAGATCGAGCAAGCGAGATGCAAATGGGCTGCAGTTTCACCAATAAACAAACAAAGCGGGAGCTTTTATGATGGCAGGGAAGCAAACACATTGCACATGAGCATTGCTTGTGTAAACATGTATACAGTCATGACGTAGGAAGGCTGTTGCCATCTGACGTAGACTCCTTGTAAATCCAATGCTGGTCACACGGGAAAGTGTTCATGAACTATCAAGCTGGAAAGGAAAAAGGGGAGGGAGAGGGGATTGCTTTATAGGTTTATATTGCTTCCGAATTTATAACTATTATTGTATTTTAAGCAGCAAAAGCAGCCGAGGAGCATTCAAAATTTCTTGGAAGCAAGGGAAGGGAAAGGGGGGTGGGGGGAGGGGGGGAATTTCATATATTGTGAACTGTGGTGTTTGTCCGTACGTTCATCCGTCTCCTGTCTCCGGCAGCTGCTTCCTGCGCTGCATTTGAAAAACTGCTGATTGGTTATTTTGCATTTTCATTTCATTTTTAGCTCACCTGGACTTTAGTCAGGTGAGCTTATGTGATTGAGCAGTGTCCATAGGTGAGTAAGTGAGTGAGTGAGTCATTGCAAGTGCAAGGATTCTGCTAAGAGTTTAAGTTGTCATTTGGTCCATAAACACTTCAGTCATCGCTTGACCCAAACACACAATTTTGATGAAACTTGGTCACAAGCTTAATATCTGATGCCTAATGAAGGTCTACCAACCGTATCACAATCTGCACTCATTAAAGGGGGGGGGGGAGTTGACCTCCCAAAATAGATATTTGCTCTCTTCTCCGAAACTGCACACACAATTTCGATGAAACTTAACCACAACCTTAATCACCCGTGATGTACCAAAGTGTATCAACCGCATCAAAATCTGTGCTCATTAAGGGGGTGTATGTGGAAGGGAGGGGGGGTGGGGTGAGTTGTCACCCAAAATAGATATTTGTTCTCTTCTCTGAAACTACACACACAATTTTGATGAAACTTGACCATCACCCGTGATGTACCAAAGTTTTTCAAGGCATATAAAAACATCAGGGTCGAAGGGGGTCTGGGGGCAGTTTGAGTGACTATTGCTCCTGATCCAGGTGAGCTTCAGGAGGTAGGGTCCTATTTTTATTGATGCAATGTAGTGTCACTTTCATTGTTCCTTAATCATATCATAATATCATGATCTTAAAAATCATAATGAACATCTGGATTAAAGTAGATTTTATACAGATCTTCATGGAGTAACACAATTTAAAATCGATATATTTTGCTCTCTTTTTAGACAAAATTAACCTCCACTGCCCCATGTTGCACCGCCTTTTCACGGTGAGTGGCATAAGTAGCTTAGAGCTTTGTCTCTGAGAGAAACCAAGAGCGCAACACAATTCATCTTTTAAAAGTTCATGAAATAATTTAAATTAATGAATTAAATGAAACTTCCTCTCACTGGGACAATTTCATTGAAGAAGTGTCTGTTTGTTTCTTTGGTTTGTGTGTGTCTTTGTTTGACTTGTATTCATTCTTAAACTGCTGGGCGAATGAGGGGAAAACTGGTGGTTGTACTCGTGGGGTGCATGGGGAGGTGGGGGGTAAAAGAAAATTGATAGTCCTGGGGGTTCAAGGTGGGGGTAGCACCCCAATCCTCTTTAAATATATATCTTATAGCACCACCTGGTGGAAGCCAGAGTTACAAGTCAAAATAAAATGACCACAGATCGACATCAACAAAATTGGGGCATTAACCTGTTTGTAAGGACCGATCTCACCTAGCATTTATACATGTGACAGAGTGAGACCCATTGAGAAAGAATCACAAAAACACCAACCAAGAGAGAGGATCACAAAAACACTAACCAAGAGAGAGGGTCACAAAAACACCAAGAGAGAGGGTCACAAAACACCAATACAGAGGGTCATGAAAACACCAACCAAGAATGAGGACCACAAAAACAGCAACCAAGAGAGAGATCACAAAAACACCAACCAAGAGAGAGGATCACAAAAACACCAACCAAGAATGAGGACCACAAAAACAGCAACCAAGAGAGAGATCACAAAAACACCAACCAAGAGAGAGGATCACAAAAACACCAACCAAGAGAGAGGGTCATAAAAACACCAACCAAGAGAGAGGGTCACAAAAACACCAACCAAGAGAGAGGATCACAAAAACACCATCCAAGAGAGAGGGTCACAAAAACACCAACCAAGAGAGAAGGTCACAAAAACACCATCCGAGAGAGAGAGAGTGGATCACAAAAACACCAACCAAGAGAGAGGGTCACAAAACACCAAGAGAGAGGGTCACAAAAACACCAACCAAGAGAGAGGATCACAAAAACACCATCTAACAGCGAGGGTCACGAAAAACACCAACGAAGAGAGAGGATCACCAAAACACCAGCTAACAGAGAGGGTCACGAAAAACACCAACCAAGAGAGAGGGTCACAAAAAAAACCCAACCAAGAGAGAGGGTCACAAAAACACCAGCTAACAGAGAGATCACAAAAACACCAACCAAGAGAGAGGATCACAAAAACACCATCTAACAGCGAGGGTCACGAAAAACACCAACGAAGAGAGAGGATCACAAAAACACCAGCTAACAGAGAGGGTCACAAAAACACCAACCAAGAGAGAGGATCAGAAAAACACCAACCAAGAGAGAGGGTCACAAGAAAACCAACCAAGAGAGAGGGTCACAAAACACCAAGAGAGAAGTCACAAAAACACCAACCAAGAGAGAGGGTCACAAAAACACCAACCATTAGAGAGGGTCACAAAAACACCATCCAAGAGAGAGGGTCACAAAAACACCAACCAAGAGAGAGGGTCACAAAACACCATCCAAGAGAGAGGGTCACAAAAACATCAACCAAGAGAGAGGATCAGAAAAACACCAACCAAGAGAGAGGGTCACAAAAACACCATCCAAGAGAGAGGGTCACAAAAACACCAACCAAGAGAGAGGATCAGAAAAACACCAACCAAGAGAGAGGGTCACAAGAAAACCAACCAAGAGAGAGGGTCACAAAACACCAAGAGAGAGGTCACAAAAACACCGACCAAGAGAGAGGGTCACAAAAACACCAACCAAGAGAGAGGGTCACAAAAACACCAACCAAGAGAGAGGGTCACAAAAACACCATCCAAGAGAGAGGGTCACAAAAACACCAACCAAGAGAGAGGGTCACAAAAACATCAACCAAGAGAGAGGGTCACAAAAACACCATCCAAGAGAGAGGATCACAAAAACACCATCCAAGAGAGAGGGTCACAAAAACACCAACCAAGAGAGAAGGTCACAAAAACACCATCCGAGAGAGAGAGAGAGTGGGTCACAAAAACACCAACCAAGAGAGAGATCACAAAAACACCAACCAAGAGAGAGGGTCACAAAAACACCAACCAAGAGAGAGGGTCACAAAAACACCAACCAAGAGAGAGGGTCACAAAAACACCAACCAAGAGAGAGGATCACAAAAACACCATCCAAGAGAGAGGATCACAAAAACACCATCCAAGAGAGAGGATCACAAAAACACCATCCAAGAGAGAGGGTCACAAAAACACCAACCAAGAGAGAGATCACAAAAACACCATCCAAGAGAGAGGGTCACAAAAACACCAACCAAGAGAGAGGGTCACAAAAACACCATCCGAGAGAGAGAGTGGATCACAAAAACACCAACCAAGAGAGAGGGTCACAAAACACCAAGAGAGAGGGTCACAAAAACACCAACCAAGAGAGAGGATCAGAAAAACACCAACCAAGAGAGAGGGTCACAAGAAAACCAACCAAGAGAGAGGGTCACAAAACACCAAGAGAGAGGTCACAAAAACACCGACCAAGAGAGAGGGTCACAAAAACACCAACCAAGAGAGAGGGTCACAAAAACACCAACTAAGAGAGAGGGTCACAAAAACACCATGCAAGAGAGAGGGTCACAAAAACACCAACCAAGAGAGAAGGTCACAAAAACACCATCCGAGAGAGAGAGAGTGGATCACAAAAACACCAACCAAGAGAGAGATCACAAAAACACCATCCAAGAGAGAGGGTCACAAAAACACCAACCAAGAGAGAGGGTCACCAAAACACCAACCAAGAGAGAGGGTCACAAAAACACCAACCAAGAGAGAGGATCACAAAAACACCATCCAAGAGAGAGGATCACAAAAACACCATCCAAGAGAGAGGATCACAAAAACACCATCCAAGAGAGAGGGTCACAAAAACACCAACCAAGAGAGAGATCACAAAAACACCATCCAAGAGAGAGGGTCACAAAAACACCAACCAAGAGAGAGGGTCACAAAAACACCATCCGAGAGAGAGAGAGTGGATCACAAAAACACCAACCAAGAGAGAGATCACAAAAACACCATCCAAGAGAGAGGGTCACAAAAACACCAACCAAGAGAGAGGGTCACAAAAACACCATCCAAGAGAGAGGGTCACAAAAACACCAACCAAGAGAGTGGATCACAAAAACACCAACCAAGAGAGAGGGTCACAAAACACCAAGAGAGAGGGTCACAAAAACACCAACCAAGAGAGAGGATCACAAAAACACCATCTAACAGCGAGGGTCACGAAAAACACCAACGAAGAGAGAGGATCACCAAAACACCAGCTAACAGAGAGGGTCACGAAAAACACCAACCAAGAGAGAGGGTCACGAAAAAAACCCAACCAAGAGAGAGGGTCACAAAAACACCATCTAACAGCGAGGGTCACGAAAAACACCAACGAAGAGAGAGGATCACAAAAACACCAGCTAACAGAGAGGGTCACAAAAACACCAACCAAGAGAGAGGATCAGAAAAACACCAACCAAGAGAGAGGGTCACAAGAAAACCAACCAAGAGAGAGGGTCACAAAACACCAAGAGAGAAGTCACAAAAACACCAACCAAGAGAGAGGGTCACAAAAACACCAACCATTAGAGAGGGTCACAAAAACACCATCCAAGAGAGAGGGTCACAAAAACACCAACCAAGAGAGAGGGTCACAAAACACCATCCAAGAGGGAGGGTCACAAAAACACCAACCAAGAGAGAGGATCAGAAAAACACCAACCAAGAGAGAGGGTCACAAAAACACCATCCAAGAGAGAGGGTCACAAAAACACCAACCAAGAGAGAGGATCAGAAAAACACCAACCAAGAGAGAGGGTCACAAGAAAACCAACCAAGAGAGAGGGTCACAAAACACCAAGAGAGAGGTCACAAAAACACCGACCAAGAGAGAGGGTCACAAAAACACCAACCAAGAGAGAGGGTCACAAAAACACCAACCAAGAGAGAGGGTCACAAAAACACCATCCAAGAGAGAGGGTCACAAAAACACCAACCAAGAGAGAGGGTCACAAAAACATCAACCAAGAGAGAGGGTCACAAAAACACCATCCAAGAGAGAGGATCACAAAAACACCATCCAAGAGAGAGGGTCACAAAAACACCAACCAAGAGAGAAGGTCACAAAAACACCATCCGAGAGAGAGAGAGAGAGAGTGGATCACAAAAACACCAACCAAGAGAGAGATCACAAAAACACCAACCAAGAGAGAGGGTCACAAAAACACCAACCAAGAGAGAGGGTCACAAAAACACCAACCAAGAGAGAGGGTCACAAAAACACCAACCAAGAGAGAGGATCACAAAAACACCATCCAAGAGAGAGGATCACAAAAACACCATCCAAGAGAGAGGATCACAAAAACACCATCCAAGAGAGAGGGTCACAAAAACACCAACCAAGAGAGAGATCACAAAAACACCATCCAAGAGAGAGGGTCACAAAAACACCAACCAAGAGAGAGGGTCACAAAAACACCATCCGAGAGAGAGAGAGTGGATCACAAAAACACCAACCAAGAGAGAGGGTCACAAAACACCAAGAGAGAGGGTCACAAAAACACCAACCAAGAGAGAGGATCAGAAAAACACCAACCAAGAGAGAGGGTCACAAGAAAACCAACCAAGAGAGAGGGTCACAAAACACCAGCTAACAGAGAGGTCACAAAAACACCGACCAAGAGAGAGGGTCACAAAAACACCAACCAAGAGAGAGGGTCACAAAAACACCAACTAAGAGAGAGGGTCACAAAAACACCATGCAAGAGAGAGGGTCACAAAAACACCAACCAAGAGAGAGGGTCACAAAAACATCAACCAAGAGAGAGGGTCACAAAAACATCAACCAAGAGAGAGGGTCACAAAAACACCATCCAAGAGAGAGGATCACAAAAACACCATCCAAGAGAGAGGGTCACAAAAACACCAACCAAGAGAGAAGGTCACAAAAACACCATCCGAGAGAGAGAGTGGATCACAAAAACACCAACCAAGAGAGAGATCACAAAAACACCATCCAAGAGAGAGGGTCACAAAAACACCAACCAAGAGAGAGGGTCACCAAAACACCAACCAAGAGAGAGGGTCACAAAAACACCAACCAAGAGAGAGGATCACAAAACACCATCCAAGAGAGAGGATCACAAAAACACCATCCAAGAGAGAGGATCACAAAAACACCATCCAAGAGAGAGGGTCACAAAAACACCAACCAAGAGAGAGATCACAAAAACACCATCCAAGAGAGAGGGTCACAAAAACACCAACCAAGAGAGAGGGTCACAAAAACACCATCCGAGAGAGAGAGAGTGGATCACAAAAACACCAACCAAGAGAGAGATCACAAAAACACCATCCAAGAGAGAGGGTCACAAAAACACCAACCAAGAGAGAGGGTCACAAAAACACCATCCAAGAGAGAGGGTCACAAAAACACCAACCAAGAGAGTGGATCACAAAAACACCAACCAAGAGAGAGGGTCACAAAACACCAACCAAGAGAGAGGGTCACAAAAACACCAACCAAGAGAGAGGATCACAAAAACACCATCTAACAGCGAGGGTCACGAAAAACACCAACCAAGAGAGAGGATCACAAAAACACCAGCTAACAGAGAGGGTCACGAAAAACACCAACCAAGAGAGAGGGTCACAAAAACACCAGCGAACAGAGAGATCACAAAAACACCAACCAAGAGAGAGGATCACAAAAACACCAGCTAACAGAGAGGGTCACAAAAACACCAACCAAGAGAGAGGGTCACAAAAACACCAACCAAGAGAGAGAGGATCAGAAAAACACCAACCAAGAGAGAGGGTCACAAGAAAACCAACCAAGAGAGAGGGTCACAAAACACCAAGAGAGAGGTCACAAAAACACCAACCAAGAGAGAGGGTCACAAAAACACCAACCAAGAGAGAGGGTCACAAAAACACCATCCAAGAGAGAGGGTCACAAAAACACCATCCAAGAGAGAGGGTCACAAAAACACCAACCAAGAGAGAGGGTCACAAAACACCAACCAAGAGAGAGGATCAGAAAAACACCAACCAAGAGAGAGGGTCACAAGAAAACCAACCAAGAGAGAGGGTCACAAAACACCAAGAGAGAGGTCACAAAAACACCAACCAAGAGAGAGGGTCACAAAAACACCAACCAAGAGAGAGGGTCACAAAAACACCAACCAAGAGAGAGGGTCACAAAAACACCATCCAAGAGAGAGGGTCACAAAAACACCAACCAAGAGAGAGATCACAAAAACACCATCCAAGAGAGAGGGTCACAAAAACACCAACCAAGAGAGAGGGTCACAAAAACACCATCCAAGAGAGAGGGTCACAAAAACACCATCCAAGAGAGAGGGTCACAAAAACACCAACCAAGAGAGAGATCACAAAAACACCATCCAAGAGAGAGGGTCACAAAAACACCAACCAAGAGAGAGGGTCACAAAAACACCATCCAAGAGAGAGGGTCACAAAAACACCATCCAAGAGAGAGGGTCACAAAAACACCAACCAAGAGAGAGATCACAAAAACACCATCCAAGAGAGAGGGTCACAAAAACACCAACCAAGAGAGAGGGTCACAAAAACACCATCCAAGAGAGAGGGTCACAAAAACACCATCCAAGAGAGAGGGTCACAAAAACACCAACCAAGGGAGAGGGTCACAAAACACCAACCAAGAGAGAGGATCAGAAAAACACCAACCAAGAGAGAGGGTCACAAAAACACCATCCAAGAGAGAGGGTCACAAAAACACCATCCAAGAGAGAGGGTCACAAAAACACCAACCAAGAGAGAGGGTCACAAAAACACCATCCAAGAGAGAGGGTCACAAAAACACCAACCAAGAGAGTGGATCACAAAAACACCAACCAAGAGAGAGGGTCACAAAACACCAAGAGAGAGGGTCACAAAAACACCAACCAAGAGAGAGGATCACAAAAACACCATCTAACAGCGAGGGTCACGAAAAACACCAACGAAGAGAGAGGATCACCAAAACACCAGCTAACAGAGAGGGTCACGAAAAACACCAACCAAGAGAGAGGGTCACGAAAAAAACCCAACCAAGAGAGAGGGTCACAAAAACACCATCTAACAGCGAGGGTCACGAAAAACACCAACGAAGAGAGAGGATCACAAAAACACCAGCTAACAGAGAGGGTCACAAAAACACCAACCAAGAGAGAGGATCAGAAAAACACCAACCAAGAGAGAGGGTCACAAGAAAACCAACCAAGAGAGAGGGTCACAAAACACCAAGAGAGAAGTCACAAAAACACCAACCAAGAGAGAGGGTCACAAAAACACCAACCATTAGAGAGGGTCACAAAAACACCATCCAAGAGAGAGGGTCACAAAAACACCAACCAAGAGAGAGGGTCACAAAACACCATCCAAGAGGGAGGGTCACAAAAACACCATCCAAGAGAGAGGTCACAAAAACACCGACCAAGAGAGAGGGTCACAAAAACACCAACCAAGAGAGAGGGTCACAAAAACACCAACCAAGAGAGAGGGTCACAAAAACACCATCCAAGAGAGAGGGTCACAAAAACACCAACCAAGAGAGAGGGTCACAAAAACATCAACCAAGAGAGAGGGTCACAAAAACACCATCCAAGAGAGAGGATCACAAAAACACCATCCAAGAGAGAGGGTCACAAAAACACCAACCAAGAGAGAAGGTCACAAAAACACCATCCGAGAGAGAGAGAGAGAGTGGATCACAAAAACACCAACCAAGAGAGAGATCACAAAAACACCAACCAAGAGAGAGGGTCACAAAAACACCAACCAAGAGAGAGGGTCACAAAAACACCAACCAAGAGAGAGGGTCACAAAAACACCAACCAAGAGAGAGGATCACAAAAACACCATCCAAGAGAGAGGATCACAAAAACACCATCCAAGAGAGAGGATCACAAAAACACCATCCAAGAGAGAGGGTCACAAAAACACCAACCAAGAGAGAGATCACAAAAACACCATCCAAGAGAGAGGGTCACAAAAACACCAACCAAGAGAGAGGGTCACAAAAACACCATCCGAGAGAGAGAGTGGATCACAAAAACACCAACCAAGAGAGAGGGTCACAAAACACCAAGAGAGAGGGTCACAAAAACACCAACCAAGAGAGAGGATCAGAAAAACACCAACCAAGAGAGAGGGTCACAAGAAAACCAACCAAGAGAGAGGGTCACAAAACACCAAGAGAGAGGTCACAAAAACACCGACCAAGAGAGAGGGTCACAAAAACACCAACCAAGAGAGAGGGTCACAAAAACACCAACTAAGAGAGAGGGTCACAAAAACACCATGCAAGAGAGAGGGTCACAAAAACACCAACCAAGAGAGAGGGTCACAAAAACATCAACCAAGAGAGAGGGTCACAAAAACATCAACCAAGAGAGAGGGTCACAAAAACACCATCCAAGAGAGAGGATCACAAAAACACCATCCAAGAGAGAGGGTCACAAAAACACCAACCAAGAGAGAAGGTCACAAAAACACCATCCGAGAGAGAGAGAGTGGATCACAAAAACACCAACCAAGAGAGAGATCACAAAAACACCATCCAAGAGAGAGGGTCACAAAAACACCAACCAAGAGAGAGGGTCACCAAAACACCAACCAAGAGAGAGGGTCACAAAAACACCAACCAAGAGAGAGGATCACAAAAACACCATCCAAGAGAGAGGATCACAAAAACACCATCCAAGAGAGAGGATCACAAAAACACCATCCAAGAGAGAGGGTCACAAAAACACCAACCAAGAGAGAGATCACAAAAACACCATCCAAGAGAGAGGGTCACAAAAACACCAACCAAGAGAGAGGGTCACAAAAACACCATCCGAGAGAGAGAGAGTGGATCACAAAAACACCAACCAAGAGAGAGATCACAAAAACACCATCCAAGAGAGAGGGTCACAAAAACACCAACCAAGAGAGAGGGTCACAAAAACACCATCCAAGAGAGAGGGTCACAAAAACACCAACCAAGAGAGTGGATCACAAAAACACCAACCAAGAGAGAGGGTCACAAAACACCAAGAGAGAGGGTCACAAAAACACCAACCAAGAGAGAGGATCACAAAAACACCATCTAACAGCGAGGGTCACGAAAAACACCAACGAAGAGAGAGGATCACAAAAACACCAGCTAACAGAGAGGGTCACGAAAAACACCAACCAAGAGAGAGGGTCACAAAAACACCAGCGAACAGAGAGATCACAAAAACACCAACCAAGAGAGAGGATCACAAAAACACCAGCTAACAGAGAGGGTCACAAAAACACCAACCAAGAGAGAGGGTCACAAAAACACCAACCAAGAGAGAGAGGATCAGAAAAACACCAACCAAGAGAGAGGGTCACAAGAAAACCAACCAAGAGAGAGGGTCACAAAACACCAAGAGAGAGGTCACAAAAACACCAACCAAGAGAGAGGGTCACAAAAACACCAACCAAGAGAGAGGGTCACAAAAACACCATCCAAGAGAGAGGGTCACAAAAACACCATCCAAGAGAGAGGGTCACAAAAACACCAACCAAGAGAGAGGGTCACAAAACACCAACCAAGAGAGAGGATCAGAAAAACACCAACCAAGAGAGAGGGTCACAAGAAAACCAACCAAGAGAGAGGGTCACAAAACACCAAGAGAGAGGTCACAAAAACACCAACCAAGAGAGAGGGTCACAAAAACACCAACCAAGAGAGAGGGTCACAAAAACACCAACCAAGAGAGAGGGTCACAAAAACACCATCCAAGAGAGAGGGTCACAAAAACACCAACCAAGAGAGAGATCACAAAAACACCATCCAAGAGAGAGGGTCACAAAAACACCAACCAAGAGAGAGGGTCACAAAAACACCATCCAAGAGAGAGGGTCACAAAAACACCATCCAAGAGAGAGGGTCACAAAAACACCAACCAAGAGAGAGATCACAAAAACACCATCCAAGAGAGAGGGTCACAAAAACACCAACCAAGAGAGAGGGTCACAAAAACACCATCCAAGAGAGAGGGTCACAAAAACACCATCCAAGAGAGAGGGTCACAAAAACACCAACCAAGAGAGAGATCACAAAAACACCATCCAAGAGAGAGGGTCACAAAAACACCAACCAAGAGAGAGGGTCACAAAAACACCATCCAAGAGAGAGGGTCACAAAAACACCATCCAAGAGAGAGGGTCACAAAAACACCAACCAAGGGAGAGGGTCACAAAACACCAACCAAGAGAGAGGATCAGAAAAACACCAACCAAGAGAGAGGGTCACAAGAAAACCAACCAAGAGAGAGGGTCACAAAACACCAAGAGAGAGGTCACAAAAACACCAACCAAGAGAGAGGGTCACAAAAACACCAACCAAGAGAGAGGGTCACAAAAACACCAACCAAGAGAGAGGGTCACAAAAACACCATCCAAGAGAGAGGGTCACAAAAACACCAACCAAGAGAGAGATCACAAAAACACCAACCAAGAGAGAGGGTCACAAAAACACCATCCAAGAGAGAGGGTCACAAAAACACCAACCAAGAGAGAGGGTCACAAAAACACCATCCAAGAGAGAGGGTCACAAAAACACCATCCAAGAGAGAGAATCTCAGGTCAGATATAATTGCACAGGTTTCATGCAATAGATATAGACAGATCTCCATTTTATTCTTCGCTGTTGGCTTGTTTCAAAAACGCAGTTTTTTGCAAATAATGTAGCCAAGACCAACAAAGCAAAGTTCCCAAATCAAGGAAGTAGACACAAAATAATCCTGTCTTAGAAAAGGAATACAATAAGAAATTTTAAGTGAAACTAAAGTCAAATTTCAAAAAAAAAGACTGACTCCACATGATCATGATCAACTTTTGTCTGCTTCAGGAAGAGGGTCGCACTAATGAGTGTGCTCCCCTTCAGAGATGTTAAATCGGCTGTCATTTTTACTAGCATTTATTTTTATGGATGTATGAAGATCTCGGGGAGAACTGTGGAATTGAGTACACCATTGTGTGCTGTTTCCCTGGCCATATTCTAAATCCTTGGCCTTATCTGTGAGCATCAGCATACCCCACATCAGCAGCATCGCTGTATTCACAGGAAACGATGCAAATTAGCAGCAAGTATCTGAAAATGCACGAATGATGAAATGTTTAGCAGCACGAGCTCAATTTGTGTCTCAAGCTCCATCGCATACCGTTTCTGAGAAGGAAACTGGTTCATCGGTTCTGATTGAATAGCATTGCCCGATTTCTGGAAGGATTCCATCAAACGCACCGATTTAACCATTGCTCCCCCAGGCCAGGTATCATTGGGTCTTGACCCCATTGTCCCTACTCGGATGGAAGTGTCCCGTTTGATGGCATTTGGGATTAACTCGTCGTTCCGTCTGCCTGCATTTATTGATGGATGTTAAAGTTCCCACTGTGTCCTTCATGAAGAGTAGGTGAGCTATCTCCGGTATCCTGAACAAATGATAAATTCCTGCTTTAACCTACAGGGCACAGTAGGGCACAGTACTGCAGTAGGGGCACAGCCGTGCTCCCCCCCCGTCCCCCCCCCAGCAAATGATGCCAACACGAAAGAAGAACCCTCTCTCCCAGGCTGTGTCCCTCTTCCCCAATCCCGCTTCACTCTGACCACCGATTCCATGCAACACCAGAATGGAGTCCATATGGAGTTCTTGGCATGCTCAAGCTGAGCGGAGAACACAGCGTTCTGCAGCTGGAAGCAGCCACGGGGTGGATCTGGCAATGAATAGTTATTTACTATTGTCAGAGTCGTTCTCTGACGTAGTGACCTCTTTAGCATTCTATGCATCATTCCAAATGTTGAATTTTCCTATCACCGGGTTGATATAATTAAGGGATTAGTTAACAATAATCCCTGGATCCCAACAGCGCAGGTGTGTGTCCGTGTGGGTTTGCAGGATGGCCGAGCTAGACCCTCGAGGTGTACACACTCTCTTCTGAGACATCCAGCCTGGGTTCGAATCTCGAATCGCGACCCGTCGCGAACCACGTTCCTAGTGTTTCACAGGCAGGTTGATTCATCAAAGCGCCTGCTGTCCCTCGGGTGGACGTTAAACATCCCACGTTGTCCTGAGCAAAGAGGAGGCGACCTGTTGCTGTATTCCAAATTCCTGCTCGAACCTACAAGGGGAACTGCACGGGCGACAAAGCTGCGTCTCCAGCAAAAGATCAGGGCCACTCCAACCATGTACTGTATGTACATACTGCAGAGGAAAGGAAAAGAAGGAACACGAACCTTGCCCGTGAAGCACCACCTGGGGACAAATGCCGTCACGTGGCTTTGTAACCAAGGAAACAGTTTCTAGTTATCCTAGAAACATCCATTCTCTTTGGGAGCAGCCGAGCTGAGTCGTTGGTGGGAGTGGAGGAGGGGAGTAGGGGGGGGGAGGGGGGAAAATATATATTTTGTGCCGTGGTTAAAAATCCTCCTGTCTCCATTAGAGATCAGGAAACAACTTGCACTGCGGTGTGTGTACAGGCGAAAATTGTAAATCATCCCCACCACCCAACCACGCACCACCCAACCACACACCACCCAACGATACACTACATGAACGCGGTGAAGGTGTTTGTGCCCATGACTTGACCCTGGGGACGACAAACATGTATCCAACATTTTATGGAGATTTTATCAATGATTTTGAGACGTACGTGAACACATGCACACACGCACAAAAACGCACACACGCACACACACAC
>NC_140973.1:7191915-7236915 GCF_056783735.1 Eptatretus burgeri | reverse complement strand
AATGGTGATTGGCTGTGGTGTGAAGCAAACCTAATGGTGATTGGCTGTGGTGTGAAGCAAACTTAATGGTGATTGGCTGTGGTGTGAAGCAAACATGGTGATTGGCTGTGGTGTGATGCAAACATAATAGTGATTGGCTGTGGTGTGAAGCAAACATGGTGATTGGCTGTGGTGTGATGCAAACATAATGGTGATTGGCTGTGGTGTGAAGAAAACATAATGGTGATTGGCTGTGGTGTGAAGCAAACATAATGGTGATTGGCTGTGGTGTGAAGCAAACATAATGGTGATTGGCTGTGGTGTGAAGCAAACATAATAGTGATTGGCTGTGGTGTGATGCAAACTTAATGGTGATTGGCTGTGGTGTGAAGCAAACATAATAGTGATTGGCTGTGGTGTGAAGCAAACTTAATGGTGATTGGCTGTGGTGTGATGCACACATAATGGTGATTGGCTGTGGTTTGAAACAAATTGGACGTAGCGAAATAAATCAGGAAGTTTTCTTTGTTGCCATTTCCAATATTTTCCCAAACTTTACACTGAGGTGCAGTAATTCTTTCCTTTGTTATAATTCCAGCAATACGAGTTTCATAAATCTGTTCATTCCTTTTCCCAAACGAAGCTAATAAGTTTTACAGCTGCACGTTGCACAAGATTTAAGTTATTCGGCCTCCAAGGCTTCCACTGTTTGTTGTGTGCCAACTTGTGGACCATGGTCTCCATGGGGAACTTGAACGATAGACCATCACTTGATAACACGAGTCGATTATTCTGGAGGAGTTACGAAAAGAAACGCTGCCATGAGAAAAGCACAGTTTTGGCGCAAGACGTGCACTGGAAAAGTACTGCGCCTTTACTTCAGCACAAAATTATACAAGTGTAATTATATAGTTTTCTTTTTCCAAAACCACATTCCTAATGAACCCTTCCTGTTAGGTCTCTCGGGCAGGACAATTGCTTGAGGCAGTTTACAACTATTGGCAAAAGCTGCTGTAGGTACGAATCAGGTTGTCCTCGTTCAGCTGGAGAGTTTTTATTTTTATTATCATCATCATTATTATTATTATTATTTGTCGTTGTTTATTGGCATCTTTGTTGCTCAGGTGAAGAGTTGAGCAGATGGTGCTCTGCATATTTAGACGGTGTCACCATTGATGGTAATTGTGTAAATATCATCTGCTCTCTTCCCTGAAAAGTGTCACAGGTCTTGAGGATGGCTAAGTCAATTGCATAAGTCAGTTTCATACCAGAAATGTGTGGCGAGTCAGCTGTATGGAGGTTAAAAAGTGATGGAGCAAGAAAAGACCCTTGGGGGGTCCTGTCTGCTGGCATTAGACACTGCACATTCTTAAGGGTCTTGGTCTGGCTGTGTAGTCCGTTTATCAGCACCCCAAAACAGTGGTTGGAGATGATCTTGTTGATGACTTGTACCAAATGCATGTCTTGAAGAGCATTACATATAGCTTGAGAAGCAGGCCACGATGCCATATCACGTCACAGGCAGATAAGAGCTCAATCATGAGTGCACGACATTTCTTGTTGGCCTCAAAAGTTTGCCTTTAAACCCCTTCGACCTTTTAAGGCCCCTTTAGTCATTTACATCATTTATACCCTTTGTAGACCGTATACATCCGTAAGACTGTTATACCCTAACTACTTTTGGAATCTACCCTTTAGACCTTTAGACCCTTTAGATCCCATCGACATTTAGACCCCTTATGACCCTTTACATATGTAGACCCTTGAGACCTTCAGACTTTTTATACCCCTTAGACCTTTTTTTAGGCCTTTAAAGACCATTGTAGTCCTTCTAAGACCCTTTCAACACCTTAGTCCCATTTAGATCCTTACAACCTTTCTACCTCTTTGATCATTTCGACCCTTTAGACCTCTTTGACTCTTCAGATCACTTTAAACCCTTTTACACCCCTTTAGGGTCTAAGAGGGTTTAAGGGTTCCTTCACTGGACAAAAACGAATGAAACGTTTTTCATCAATTCAGGACCAGCTCATCCTACATAGTTTTCACTGCGTGAATACAATCGTGTTGTCAGGACTTTCAGCCCCCGCAAGCCCATAATATTCCATCAAATCAAACTGAAAATCAACTTTATCACCGAATGCACACCAACTATGACCACCATCCACCAGGAGATGAGCGTTTGTCCCACCTGGGACTATTCGTTTTTATAATTTCGAGCTGGAACTTCTGAGTGAAACTGATTTTTAATAAACAGAAATGTAAATATACAGACAACTTTAATATCAAAAAGCATTCCATACAAATATTACCTGTTGCACACGAGTTCTCGTTATGAAATAATATATTGCCTGCACTTGTAATGAAAGATGCAATAGAAATGGTCAGATGCAAAACTTCAGCAGCATATGTGTGGAACATCTCCAGTAATGCGATTCGGTTCGTTCTATATAATCAAGTTTTTGATACAATCAAGTTCCATGTAATCAAGTTCTATATAATCAAGTTTTTGATACAATCAAGTTTTTGATATAATCAAATTCTATATTATCAAGTTTTTTGGTATAATCAAGTCCCATCTAATCAAGTTTTTGATATAATCCAATTTTTGTTTCCTCAGATCAAGTTCCATATAATGAAGTTTTTGATATAATCAAATTCTATATTGTCTATATTGAGGGTGTTTGGATATGGACACCCAGCAGGATTAAAAACAAAACCTGTCAAAGGGCGGAGGAGCTCCTTGTGAGCCAACGGCCATCCATATCTAGTGCCCAACTGTGTCTGCGGACGTCCTCCTGCAGTTGGGTCACTTCTTATTAGGAGGTTGGTGGCAGGATTTGCACTCCGGCCACCGGAAAACCCTTCATTCCGCAAAACGCAAAAAAATCTGAAAACCCACTCCGTGGGAGTACCTCCTGTGCAGCTTCCCTTCGCAGGGCAGCTCACCGGATGACGGGATTGGGGCAAAGCCTTCGGAACCCCCAATCTTTGATGATAGGAGGGAAACCACGGGGTAACATCCCTGGGTCAGATTGCGGGAGAGTGTGTCGGAGTGGTGCTGAGGTGTCGTCCACCATACGGCGGTCTCCTTGGGTTAACCTGAGGCGGTCCCTTCGGGTGGGTGCCTGGAATGTCCTATCCCTAAGAGAGGATGATCACCTGTCTCTGTTATCATCTGAGCTCAAGCGTTTGGACATCGGGATTGCAGCTCTCTCTGAGGTTCGGAGACCGGATTGCGGCGAGATAATGGTGGGTGGTTACACCTACTATTGGTCTGGTCGCTCTGATGGTTACCATACCCAAGGAGTTGCTGTAGCTGTGTCCAATAAGCTGACCCCAATGATAATTGAGGTAACACCGGTCAACGAGCGTATTATGAGATTAAGGATTCGTCACTCCTTAGGTGTCATTTCCCTGGTCTCTGTTTATGCTCCGACTGAGGCGAGTGATCTCACCGTGAAGGATGCATTCTACGCCACACTCGAGTCTGCTCACCAGATTCTCTCAACGAGGGAGTCTCATGAGTGGAGGAGGCCAGTGGGCCGACCACGTGCCTCATGGTTGCAACAGGTTGACCATCATCTCAAGGAGATGGGGATGGGCCTGGCATCTGCCTGGGGGATGGCCAGACGGAGGCCCCTGGAGTACCGGCGGAAAGTGGACGCAGCGACGCGCTGTTCTGGCACATGCTCCCATACCTGACCTATATTGTCAAGTTTTTTGGTATAATCAAGTTCTACATTACATAATCAAGTTTTTGATATGATCAAATTCTATATTGTCAAATTTTTGATACAATCAAGTTCCATATAATCAAGTTTTTGATATAATCCAATTTTTTTTTTCTCAGATCAAGTTCTATATAATGAACTTTTTGATATAATCAAATTCTGTATAATCAAGTTCGACATAATCAAGTTTTTGCAATAATCAAGTTTGACATGATCAAGTTTTTGATATTATCAAGTTTTTGATATAATCAAGTTCAATATAATCAAGTTCTATCGAATCAAGTTTTTGCTATAATCACATTCTATAGATATAAGTTTTTGATATTATCAAGTTCCATACAATCAAGTTTTTGACACGATCAAGTTCTATATAATCAAGTTTTTGATATAGTCAAGTTTTCATATAATCAAATTCAATATCATCAAGTTCTATGTAATCAAGTTCTCTAGAATCAAGTTTTTTATTTAATCAAGTTCTATACAATCAGGTTTTTGATACAATCAAGTTCTATGAGTGTATATAATCAAGTGTTTTTTTTTTAATAGAATCAAGTTCTATATACAGTAATCAAGTATTTGATATCATCAAGTTCTATTGAATCAATTTCTAGATATAATCAAGTTCTAAATAATCAAGTTTTTGATATAATCAAGTTCTAAATAATCAAGTTTTTCCTATATTTAAGTTCTCTATAATCAGGTTTTTGATATAAACAAGTTCTATATAATCAAGTTTTTGATATCATCGAGTTTTTGATATAATCAAGTTCTATACAATCAAGTTCAAGTTCTGCATTATCACATTTTTGATATAATCAAGTTCTAAATAATCAAGTTTTTCCTCTATTCAAATTCTCCAGAATCAAGTTTTTGATATAAACAAGTTCTATGTAATCAAGTTTTTGATATCATCAAGTTTTTTTTTTAATATAATCAAGTTCTATACAATCAAGTTCAAGTTCTGTATTATCACATTTTTAATATAATCAAGTTCTAAATAATGAAGTTTTTTCCTATATTCAAATTCTATATAATCAAGTTTTTTTATATAATCAAATTCTATATCATCAAGTTTGATCTCTTCAAGTTCAATTTAATCAAGTTTTTGATACAATCAAGTTCTATGTAATCAAATCATGTCTCCACAAGGCAATTATATTTATGTCGATATCCTGTCCTTTAACTTTTTTTTTTTTTTTTTTTTTACGAATTCTGAAGTATGTTTATCAACTCCATTGAAATTCCCTCATGTTTCTCGGCCGTACATTAATGGTAAAGTCATTTCCTGTGCATCAAAATAGGTTTGTGACGTTTTATGATGCATTGATCAAAGTTCACCTGTAAGTTCAGTGATAAACTCCAAGCATAGTTTGTCCACTTGTCAACATGTGTTGAACTTGTGTGCTTGTTTGAGTTAGTCATTTTTCAACAATGACTAAGGCTCATCTTTGCAGTAATTTGTATCCAGATTATATAGCAGACAAGGATATTATGACAGAGTGGACAAATTACGGTGGAATTTGAATCAGTGCTTTCTACGTACAGAGACCATCAGCCATTATTTTTTGACCCCACACATGTGAAGCAAAAAGTGGGGTTAAGCAATTGGTAAACTTTTGTCTGTCTGTCTGTCTACAAATGTCATTTTATGATCGAGGAACAACTTAATTTAAATTTCTGTTATATTTTGAACACAAATCGGAACATGAATCGGAAAACAATCCTGTGGTTTAATAGTACTTTGGTTCTGAATTTGTCCTAATTGCGCATGTGCAGAGAGGAGTGAGGTCTACAAGTCTCCAAGCAGGTCTACAAGAGCTCTGTGTGGTGGTTGCTGTGGTTCTTGTTAGGGGTCAATTTTTGAAATGTGCACCCATTGGTCAGACAGCTGACAGACCCGACCCACATTTGTCACTTGACTCCACCTACCATATGGCACCCAAACAAAATAATATGGCCACCATCTTGGTTTTCTGGTGGGCCTAAGATATCAGGTCTGTTAGCTGAATATACACTGCCCGGGTTTGTTGTGTCAGATTTCCATTGGCATTGTTTGGGTGGAGTGTTACTCACGATGAGGGACTCCGAAAAATCGAATCATATGTGTAATAAATATTATTAGTAAGGTTTAATCAAGCCCATCAGCATGCACGGTACGCACCTCCCTAAAAGTAGCATTATGTAATTTTTGAGCACCCCCATATTGGAGTTAACGACGCTGTGACCGTGTGACGAATCAACACATTCTCATATAACCATGGCGGAGGCTGATATGGATGAGAGGTGTAAAGTTAATCTTCTAATGGCGCATTCAATGTACGTTTCCCAATAGGCCCGTTACCAAGATTTTGTCACAGGTTGTGACCACAGTGTGGTTGTTTCTACAACCTTTAAAATCTTTATTTTATTTTACAGTACTTGAATGTTGAAGAACACAAATCGCCTTTTTGCCACTTTCAAAACCCTTTATTTTATCAGTACTTGGACAAAATATTACGGAATTTTATGTTATTACTACCAATCAAATTTGCCACTCGTAGACCTTGCCCATGTCCTTGTTTCTCAAGACTGCACAGGGTAAGGTGTTCTATGAACTCTCTAGTTGTTTTTTTTTGTGATTCTTTTTTAAAGTTTTTAACAAATATCTATACGGCTCATGTTGGAGTTTGTGCACATATCAAAAGGACATTGAGAGACATCATTTTACTTTTACATGTGTTACAAGGACGCCCAGTAGGAAAATGTACAAATGACGCAATCCAACGGTGTTCCGATGGGAACACCAAACAGACCAACCCAAACAGGCTAACTTTAGTATACTAACCAGACTATATCCTGTTCCTGCATGACTTCATCCTAAATGATGCTATTAAACTGTTTCTGTGACTCATACATATATCGTGCCTCCTTCACAAATTCTGTTTTGTTTGAAATGTTTCTGATTTTGTTCGCGATTTTGCATTTTATGAGGATTGGACTGCGTGTACAGAAAAAGGCCAATGGAACTCGGGTGGATGGCTTGGCAGCGTACCTGAGGCCTTATGCTCCCTGCTCGTACCTTGTTGTTTATTACTCATTGGGTCCTTAATCCGAGACGAGGACAAGAAACATCTGCGTGCATCAGTTTGTTCTATGATTGCGTTAACCTCGAGCATCAACTCGCAGCTGCGCTCTCCCAGCATTCTAGGACTGTCTTGTTTACAACATGGCTTGCTCATCCATTTTGCTATTAAGAACAGCTGTTGGAACGAAAGCCTGAAACCCTGGACTTGCTGTCCCTCCAAGCCATACAATTGTGGTGACCGTTCGTTGTCTGATGAGACTAGGATATATTCTCAAAGCACCATGGGAGTTTGGTGTTGGGAATGGTAAAACGCATGCTTCCCAGATCCCAGGGCCCTGGCTTATTTCTCCGAACCCTGACCCTAGCCCCTGCTCGGATGAAGAGCCCCCCCAGCTGCTGCACTATCTGCCCGAACGCAGTCCGAACTTGAGTCTCCAAGTAGTTTGTGTTACAGACAATTTGCATGCAGCAGATGGATTCCAGATGTATAATGAATGTATAACAAGGCATTTAAATGCTGATAACCGAGGGCCTGGGTCTGATTGTGAGAGCTCTTATTTTGCAAGTTTCTTCCAGAGCCACCAGTACTATTCTCCACTGCCAATTCACGAGGGTCCAATATTTAGTAATGGCAACACATAAGGGAATGACCTAAAGGCTTTGTATATAACTCTTAGCTTCGTTGGATCACACGTTTATTCACTCAGTCATTCATTTGCTGGTATGCTGTGCAGTTGCTTCACGTATTACGGTTTACTGTTAAGGTTCAACAACGGAAGGACTAATGATATATATATATATATATATATATATATATATATATATATATATATATATATATATATATATATATATATATATATATATATATATGTAGTATGATAAGGGATTTGTGGGATAGCTTAGAGATATCTGCACTCATCTGTGAGATATCCAGTCTGGTAACAAATGATGTCAACCCTGCCTGATAAATTGTCATCCTGGTGATTCGCATACAGGGCAATGCATCAATGTGTGCCCCATCTATCGGAAGGACATTGAACTGGGTGTCCTGTTTAATGAATTATTGGTTCTTCCAGAACTGGGTGAGGGTGGACGATAAAGATCTAAAGGTGTCTTTTGTGAGCAGTAGTCCAGTTTTCGTCGGCACCCTGAATTATTTCCAGAGAGGAATTAGCAACATGAGATATTAATCTCCCTTCTACTCTACCCGAGGGCTGACAGAATGGCCGAGAGGTGCACACACTTGCCTCAAAGCTATTTAGCCGTGGTTTGAATCCCGACCCAGCTGTAATCTGTCATCTCAGTGGTTAACAGGCAGGGTGATTCATCAATGTGTGTGCTGTCCCTCGGATGGATGTTAAACTGGGAATCCAGTCTGCAGGAATTAGTTGATAAATGTTAAAGATCCTACGCTGTCCTTTGCAAATAATAGGTGAGGAATCGCACCCTCAACGAATGACAAATTTTGCCTGAACGACTGCTCCAATGGCAATGGGAAATCCTTGGGGTATTTTGGGTCTTCTGGGACTTTTGTGTCTTTGTGTTACTCGGGGTCTTTTGGGTCTTCTGGGACTTTTGTGTCTTTGTGTTACTCGGGGTCTTTTGGGTCTTCACGATCTTTTGTGTCTTTGGGGTCTTTTGGGTTCTCAGGGTCTTTTTGCGTCTTTTGTGTCCTCTGGATCTTTTGGGTCTTCTGGGTCTTTTGGGACCTCTGGAGCTTTTGTGTCTTTAGAGTCTTTTGGATCTTTGGGATCTTTTTGTTCTTGGGATCTTTTTGGTCCTCAGGATGTTTTTGGTCTTTTGGGTCCTCTGGAGCTTTTGTGTCTTTTGGGTCCTCGGGGTATTTTAGGTCCTATTGGTATTTTGGGTCCTTTTGGTCTTTTGGGTCGAGATGACAGTCTTTTGACCGTGGTCAACACATGGTTGTGTTAAAAGAATGGTTTTTAAAATCCTACGCAAATCGTCCTTATGAAGGGGGACAGCCAAATACACACGTAGATACACACTGTTTTATATCGACAGATAACAAAGGATTAACTATGTCCTACTACATGAGCTGACATGTCGTGTCTCCGTATATCATGTGTGGTGCTCTTATAATGTACAATTTTACATAGGGATTCACTATCCGAGCACAAATCCAATCAGTGGCTTTGACAGATAAAACACTGTACTCCATCTATCCAAAGGCAACCTTTGGAGGTAATTAGTTAATCAGCTGTTGGGTGATCTTGTTTAGATCTTGCCCAGGCATGGAGCACCATCTCTGGGGTAGCAAGACTACCTTTTAAAGTATTTATTTTTTGCCAATTGAAATTGTGAGGATGTCAAAACAAAGTATGAAATATATTATGTTCTGTGACTCTTGAAGGGCTTAAATAGAGGGCCCCCTAAGCACTTGTTAATTTCAACCTGCCTGAGGCAATGTTTCTCTGGGAAACATTAATTATTTTTTACATACAAAGAAGGCCAGGGAGTGCGGGTTTGAACCAGTGCTTGCAAGAGGGGAAAAAGGGGAGAGAGTCAAAATGTCCGTCATCATTGTGTACATAACAGATGCATGCATGGTCCGACAGACCCAAAATGTCTTGATAGGTTGATGCGGAGATGACGCTCATCTTTGAGCTGTCGAATCAGGGTACGAATTCCGAGATGGACCCAAAATATAACAAGTAGCGGTACATTCAAAGTACACCGCCTCCATGCCAAATAAATAAATAAATCCTCCAGTGCGCGGCATTGCCGCCGTGCAGCACGTGGACACGGAATTGGGAGGGAACGGTGTGCTTCTGAGTTGAATGTGTACAAATGATACTTAGTTTATGTGTACAAATATACTTCAAAGGTAAATATGTACAAATGATAAATCAAAAATACTCTTCATAGCCAAATCACTTGGTCACTGTTTTGTCCAAATATCAGCTTCCTCGCTCAAAAGGTGCCTGAGATATTGCCCCAGATGAGGAATAAAATAAACAAGTAATTAATAAATCGATAATAATTAAGTAATTAATCAAAATTTTTTAAAAAATAACGTTTTTGCCGAAGCGTATCTTCACTTTTGTCTCCAAATTTCAGCTTCCGAGCTCAAAGGATGGCTGAGATGTCGCCCAGAGAAACGAGAAAACAAACGAACAAGAAAACAAACAAACAAACGGAGTAAAAACTGAGTACTCCCTTCCTCCAACGCTCAGTGATGACGTCATGCATCGTTCTTGATATGGAATTGGGAAGGAGCGGTGCACAATAATCTACTGCAATTATCAGTGGCCGGATATTCTCTAAAGTATATTCTTTGGACATCAATTCCTTTGACACCATTCAACCTCATTCGCCTATAAATAGTTTCCATAGTCATGTACTAATTTGATTAAACAAATCTAATGATAAACAAATAACGATGGAGCCCCAAACATCCAGCTACCTAAGTTTTGCAATCTATTTTGCTTGGTAGTAGGGCTAGATTGGGTGGACGTTAAACTGGCTGTTCCATCTGCTGGCATGAGTGAACTTTAAAGACCCCAAGGTTTCCTTCGCGAGGAGTAGGTGAGCTATCTCCAGCACTGTGACAAAGTTTCAAATTCCTTCACCGGGAGAGGCGATCCATCCCGGATTGTAACTCTCCCAAACCAACCAAATAAACCGCTTTGGTAGAACTGAGATGGTCCGTGAATTAATGAAGTCGGGGTGACCACATGATTTAAGTTTAATGTTTGCTCTATACCTATAAATTTGGAAAAGTTCAAAAGGCCTTAAATAGATTCCTGAAAATAGTAAACAACCAGAATGTTTTGGTGAATAGCATTTCTTGTCTAGGTATCATGCTATTTTATTGTTTAATTGCTTATTTATTTACTTCCAAAGGATATAATAAACAAGGAGCTGATACTCGGCGTCCTCTGCCTTTTGGTAGTATGCGGAATAGATCTGTGTAATATGAAAGCTAAATCTTGAACTGTTTTTGAAATATCACAAAAGTACACGGACTGATGAATGGTCGGTCTGTCGGGTATCAGTCAGTCGATCGGGACAGAGCTCATTTTACTGTGCCTGTCCCCGACCTTGTTGGAGGGACAGGGAACAAAAATATCTGTCTGACCCATTACATATGCCAACGGGAAAGCATCGATTCAACATTTCCTTCATCTGTTGCACAAGTTGGAGCATATATCATTCAGATATATGCTCCAACTTATGCAGCAGAGGAAGGAAATGTGGAGGAGTTCATGGAAAGTTGCAGGAACTGGTAGAACAATTGTCGAAAGGAGATGTTTAATTATAATGGGAGAATGGAATGCAAAAATTGGAGAAGCAGGAGCACCAGGGATTGCAGGAAAGCGTGGACTTGGGATCCAAAATGAGCCAGGGGAGCGAATGCTTGAGTTATGTTTGGAGAATGATCTCGTAATTGCAAACACCTGGTTCAAACAACCCAAGCACAGACTGTACACATGGACTTCACCTGATGGGTGACATACGACTCAGATTGACCACATTGTAATATATAGAAAATGGAGAAGTGCTGTGCAATCTGCCAACACAGTGCCAGGTGCAGACTGTGGGACGGATCATGAACTCCCTGTGACAAAGCTACAAATCAAATTGAGAAAGGTAGAATAAAATCTCTGATCAGACATGACCTGGGAAATATTTCTAAACAATCTGTACTTTAAGAGAGTTGTTTGTCTGTGTCTTTGTGTCTGTCTGTGTGTGCCATTTTTCTCAGAGACGGCTGAACAGATCTTTGTCAAACTTTCAGCGGTTCGTCAGTGAGTGCCAGGGAGTGTTTTGGCAAAATTTTTTGAAATATTTGAAAAAAAGGAAGATTTTTTGGGGGGGGATTAAAAAAAACACTCTCTTGTGCCAAAGCCTTTTTGATTAATGACAGTTATAGTCAAGTAAACAAACATAAATAAACCTCTTCCAGAAGGAGTTGAAGTTGGTGGTATGTACATCTTCTTCTTCTTCCTGAAAGGTCCCATGTTTATAGATCGGGGTCAAACTTAACCCAGAAACATCAACGGCACATTCACGAGCATCCATTCGATGAATAACATCTAATTCCACTTCTAAGGTAACACTTTTACAATGCCTCTGAGGCCAATAATCCACTGGGTGTTTATAAAGTCCTGTTACCCCCTCCGCAGGACCTGAAAAATGAACATAATGAACACACAAGAGGTATAAATGTAAACGATAAATATGCAAGATTTTATTGTCATAAAAATCGAACTATGAACAATAACATGAACATATATACACGCGAAACATATCAGGGCAGATGATGATTTGTGGGGTGTAGTGGGGGTAACGGGACTTTGTGACCACTCTGTAAGGTACAGTACACTTCTCTGTATGCGAAGCTGATTTTGCGATCTCTTGGTTTCAGGTCTCATGGTCGTGGTCACTTGACAATTGCAATTCCATGGAGTTTCCACAAATTTCATGGGATCATGAGGCAACCGTGACGGACCATTTAAAAATCTCTCTATGGTGCCGAAGCCTTTGTATATAGCTATGTGAAAGGTATTATTAAATGATCCCCGACCCCATTCCTTAGTGGGTGTAGGGAAGTGTTTTAGGCCCCCACAAAACATATACCAGACAATGCCGGGTACCCCTGCTAGTTGTAAAATAAGAGGCCAAAAATAAATCCCAAAAGCAAGCAGAAAGAAGAAGGCTAAATGGCTGTCAAGAAGAGGAAGAAGACATGTTGCAGATGGAAGAAGAGAGATGAAAACCAAAGGTGCATCAAGAGAGGACATTAAGTGGATAAATGCCAACTTCGAACAACAAGCTAGGAAAGACAAAGATAAATATTTCAGAGGCAAGCAGAGAGATTGAAAGTGACAACAGAGGAGGAACAAGACATCTTTTTTAAAAAATATCACAGAGATCACAAGAAAGTTTAGGCCGAGGATTGGGGTCCTTAGGAGTCAAACAGGAAAATATCTGACAGAAGAATCACAGGTGAAAGAAAGATGGAAGGTCTATACCGAAACTCGACACAAACGAGATAACAATGCGATGGCAACCTTCAAAGAAAGGGATATAGCTTGGTGTTGGCTCAGTGGTTAGGGTGGCGGCTTGGGATCCTAGGGTCCTGAGTTCAAGCCCCGTCAGCCGCTGAATTAATACACCAGGGGAGGTTGACTCAGCCTGTCATCCTTCTGAGGTCGGCGAAATGAGTACCAGTTCGTGTGTCTACTGGTAGAGGGGCGCTGCATCAGCGACATAGTCGCGCTTCAAGAAATGATAGCTACCTCGGCAGCTAAGCTGCCATACGACCACCACCGCAAAGAAAGGGAATATGAGCAAGAACCAAAGGTGATGGAATGTGAGTTATGTCGAGCGTTGGTAAAGCACCAGGTGCCGATGAAATTCAACTATAACTCTTTAAGGTAGTTGGTAGTTTGTTTAAAGACTTTCAGTGTAGGGTACTGTTATTAACAGCGCTGACATGGTTTGTTAAACTTTGTGATAATCCTCAGGTCGCAACTTAACACACTGTTAAACAAACTGATTCCATGTTGTATTTATATGCTTAAAACTTATCTCGTTTGGTATCATGCTCTTATTCTGGTTGAATGTTGAGCTTTGCCTGTGTGTGCAGCTGTTCAAACGCAGCGTGCGAAGTGACCACTGGAAACAGGAGACAAACGCACCGACAGACACCATAGTTAGCATTATATAATAGATCGCAAAGCTTTCGATTGTGATGATCATGATCATGATGTGAATGAAATGAAAGAAATGGGGATGTTGGAGCACCTGATATGCCTGTTAAGAAACCTGTACACTGAACAAGAAGCTACAGTAAGAACAGAGTATGGAGAGACAGAATGGTTTGGAATTGGAAAAGGGGTTAGATAAGGATTCGTCCTCTTCCCTTGCTTGTTCAATCTGTAATGAAGAAATCAAAGTTGGATGACATGGAGGTTGAAGTCAGGATAGGAGGAAGATGTATCAACAACCTAAGGTATGCTGATGATGACGATATCACTCTGTTGGCAGAAAGAAAAGAGGAATTGATAAAGCTGCTGCAGACGGTGAAGAAGGAAAGTGAAAAAGCTGGTCTTTATTCAAACATAAAAACGACGAGAATCTTGTAAACTGAGAAGATTGACGTGTTCAGATCGGGAGATGATCATGTGGAATCGAAGATTGAAGTGAATGGAGAATGTGGAGGAGAAATTAATGGACAGTTATCACTGGGGAGAGCAGGCATGTCAGGATTGATAAAGACGTGGAAAGACAAATATGTGCCAATACAAACGAAGAGGAGGCTTGGGAATGATCTGGTATTTCCAGTTACAATTTATGGACGTGAGTCATGAACCGTGAAAAATAAAGAAAGGAAGAAGATTGACAGTTTTGAAATCTGGTGTTCGAGACGAATGTTAAAAATTCCATGAATTACAAGAACAAACAAATCAGTGATTGAAAAAAAAAAAATGGACCAACATGTACATTATAACCACTGATGTTATAAAACAGAAACTGTGTCATACTGTGGACACATCATGCATGCCTGGATAAGTCAAACATGCTGGGTATGGTTGAGGGAAGAATAGGAAGAGGCAGACCTTGTATGTGCCTGATGGATGGGGTGAAGGATGCAACCAAGCCGTCTCTGCCAGGGCTTCGGGAAGCAGCGCAAGATTGGGATGTTTGGAGAAATCTGATCATGAATGGCACCAGAAGCCGGACGCGACTTGATGGCACCTTATTTATAAATTATATTATCTGTGTGGTTGGTCAATCAATTTATTTATGAACACAGGTCCACACAGTGGCAAAAGTATCAGAATATTAATGGTCTTGGATGCCATGAGCTCCTGTGTAAATGTGAACCAGGCTCACCGTACCTTCTTCCAGGTGCTGATCATGAAGCAAATTTTAAACCTTTGGCCCTTCCTAAATCACCTTTAAGAGGTGGCAGTCATCGCCTCGAGGTATGTGCACCCATCTTTGAGCTCTTAAGCAACAACCTTTAATAGCCTTGCACAAACACAAGATTTATCATCACATTAAATAAACTATAAGGGTACTCGGTAGAGCGCATACCTCTGCTACATAATGCCTGCTCCACGAGAACATATCAGGCCTAATACATGTTTGAAATATCATGCTATATATCGTTTTTGGCCCAATCTCTCAATGGTGAAGAATCACTTTAGAGATTAAATAATTCTCCTATCCAGATCCATATTCGGATCTTCACCAAAATCCAAACAACTCTTCGTGGTCAAACACCCAACTCATCCACCAAGTTTTATCCGAATCTGTCCACAACGTTTTTGAGATATCGTGCTATATATCGTTTTTGGCCCAATCTCTCAATGGTGAAGAATCACTTTTTAAATTCTAGTAGTCAGATACAGATCTGCATCTTCAACCAAATCTACTCAGTTCGTCCTTGTCACACACCCAACCTGCCCACCAAATTTAATCCGGATCCGGCCACAACTTTTTGAGACATCCTGCACACAAACAGACAAACAAACAAGAAGAAGACGTCGTGCAGAGCACAGTATTTGCAAAATCCATAAAACAATTTTTACCGCAAAAATATTTGGTGGTTGAATTTCAATGACCAAATATACAACTCCTCTTCCAATTTCAAGTCAATCGGATGAAAATTGAGGATTTTAGAAATCTCACCTAAACTTTGGCCTTTGTTGACTTTTTGACTTCAAAAACAATCAGCTTCTTCCTCATGACAAACTCTACCATGTGGTGAAGCTTTGTGAAGATCAGTTTGAATTAAAATTGTGACCTGTCGGCGATAAACAGAGGGACAAATAGAATAACAAAATCGACTGACCAATATACTTGAAAAATTTTTGATGTTGCAAGTAACAAAGAAACAGAGAGGGCTGAAAACATAACCTCCTTCACCTTCGGTGGCGGAAGTAATAAGTATAAATATTTAGACGATTTTTTACCAATTGCAGGATGTAAAATCTAAAATATGTTTAAAGGTTTTCTGTTGCATAATCTCTAACCTTTATGATGTCATGTAGTGTAATTCTCCACCCTTTATGACGTCATGTAGTGTAATTCTCCACCCTTTATGATGTCATGTAGTGTAATTCTCCACCCTTTATGATGCCATGTAGTGTAATTCTCCACCCTTTATGACGTCATGTAGTGTAATTCTCCACCCTTTATGATGTCATGTAGTGTAATTCTCCACTCTTTATGATGTCATGTAGTGTAATTCTCCACCCTTTATGATGTCATGTAGTGTAATTCTCCACCCTTTATGATGTCATGTAGTGTAATTCTCCACCCTTTATGATGTCATGTAGTGTAATTCTCCACCCTTTATGACATCATGTAGTGTAATTCTCCACCCTTTATGACGTCATGTAGTGTAATTCTCCACCCTTTATGACATCATGTAGTGTAATTCTCCACCCTTTATGACGTCATGTAGTGTAATTCTCCACCCTTTATGACGTCATGTAGTGTAATTCTCCACCTTTTATGACGTCATGTACTGTAATTCTCCACTCTTTATGATGTCATGTAGTGTAATTCTCCACCCTTTATGATGTCATGTAGTGTAATTCTCCACCCTTTATGACGTCGTGTAGTGTAATTCTCCACCCTTTATGACATCATGTAGTGTAATTCTCCACCCTTTATGACGTCATGTAGTGTAATTCTCCACCCTTTATGACATCATGTAGTGTAATTCTCCACCTTTTATGACGTCATGTACTGTAATTCTCCACCATTTATGACGTCATGTAGTATAATTCTCCACCCTTCATGACGTCATGTCGTGTAATTTTCCACCAAAACGACGTCAAAGGAAATTGCTGATGCACATGTCGTCGATTTTTCTTTGTAATTGTCACAAAAAGTGAGAGGCCTTGCAGTGAATTCCACCATGTAATGTCGTATTTGTACCTCGGCATGCGAAAGTAATTGGCCACAACAACTGGACCTTTAACATGGATAGATGGACCAGTACTTACTCGGCAAGTGACCCGTATTTTGCGGGTTTGACCCATTTTTGTTTTCTTTAAATCAGGATTAGTATCGTTAAAACCAATATTGGATGGAAAGTATGAACAATTTCAAAAACTCAATGTTTACCTTCCATTCCACTCTCATGGATTCACACACAGAGTGAAAGATCTGTCGCAATTTTTATTTGATATGCAAGGTACCGCTCTCATCTGACTCTCGTGGCTGTGTGACGTCATGAGCTTTACCCAACCGACCAATTCCTTCAATCCTCATCTGTACGCATCACTTCCTCTCGTCGACCATTTGTCGTCACCCTGAATCATTCGGTCGGCCAATTTGCTTTCCAATTCGCTCTTCGACTTCTTACTGTGATATTTATTGGTACTTTCGAGTATTTTGAATGGTAGGATTCGATTCAGATTGATTTTCATTTGTATACAGGGTGTCCACAAATTACTGTTCCAAATTCAAACAGTCATAAAAAAATTACAATGATGCGGTTTGATGCTTGTGAATGAACGAACATTTCTCAAAGTTTTATTATCAAGATTTGTCAAGATAATCATATCACAGTCGTCACCATTTATCACCACTGGTTTTTATTGTGGGGTTGCTATTTGCAGGAAATGTGACGTCACGTGTCACAGACGACAACTGGAAACGAAAAAAGTAAATAACTTTGAGAAATGTTCTTCGTTTGAGAAATGTTATGTTATGTATGTATGTTGTCTTACTTGGAATCTCCTTATCACGACTGATTAGTTAACATATCGAATAGCGTTTTTACCAAGTTTGGTTAACTCTTTGTGTGCTGCATTGTTTATGGCCGCATAGTTCCCCGCTGCTTAATTATTTTTTTCATAGGGCTGTGAATTTCAAGTGGTATTTGCAAAAAAAACACAACTTGGGTCTCAAGTTAGACGAATAATCAAAACTTTTAAAGAAAAATTTCTTTAAAAATTTTTTTTTTATCTTGACGCAAATCTGCGACCGCAGCACACAAAGGGTTAAAAAAAACAAACAAACAAACCCCGCTTTCGATTCCGAGCAACCCGTTTTTTGTCGCCTTCAACTTGCCATGTATGCAGCATATGAGAGTCTGTTTTCATAAAGTTCCATACATTCATCCCTAATTTTGTTGTTGTAATGTGTTGTTTATTGGCTGTGTTGTTTCGTGAATTATTATGCACCGACTCAAGATGAAAATATGACGAATTTAGAAAATTACAGCATCAGCTATGGTATGAACTTCAGGCTTCAAGAGGGGGAAACCAACCACCTTGCAACATGTACAGTGTGAAAATGCATCTTTAAAATGCCTCGCAACTCCTCAAAAATAGCACAACTACTCGTGGGGAAACTTAGCTAAATATAGCATAACAATTGTGCATTTTGTGAGGAAAGCACCAAATTTGGCACACTAGTAGCTGATCATATTATGAACAGATTTGGATATTTGGCCATCTCAAATTCAGCCGCTGATGGCTGTCGCAGCCATTTTTCAAAATGGCCGCCAGTGGTTACTGTTATGACACATATCTGCTTTACTGGAGAGGAATGCAGGTTGATAGTGAAAGTTTGTTTACTAATAACGGTCCAATAATGGTCAAAAAAAGTAACAATTTGATTTGGTTGAGAAAAAAAAAGTTAAAGTGGACTAATTAGTCTTATTAAGACACAGATTCTGAATGAAAACCAATGATAAACATTCATAGCACTATTGGCTTGGCACATGGTAGTAGAAGTGGTGTGCGTGCATATTGACCCCGGAATCACACACGGTTGAGTTGCCAGCTTACACTTGTTGACTCGATTCATTGTTATTTTGTTCTGTGCCCATAGAGTTCTCTATGCTATCCCATTGTTAACCGTAGTTCATCAAGTTGAGTTTGGTTTGCAGGGTGCAGTTTGGTCATAGGATTATCTCAGTCACGGATTACCGGATGACGAGGTTCTACATGTATTTACGTTCCTTCCTTCACGGCGCCAGTTCCAGTTTGCTACTGAGTTTTGAAGAGTTCTTTCCTTTGAAGAGTTCTCCAATGCCCAATCAGAGGCTCCTGATACCACCAGCCCTGTTCTTGATGGGGCAGTCATTGTCCAGATGCTGAAGTCTGCGGTAGCCAAGAACTTTGATGACTATGCCCAGGATGTCTTCATACCGTACCTGTCAACAAAGCTTCAGACTGTGTCACGCCTGGACCTGGTCTGGGACCGCTACGTTGCTGATTCACTGAAAGGCAGTGCAAGATCAAAGCGTGGTAAAGGAGTGCGTAGACGTGTGGTCAGAGCAGCAGTTATACCTGGAAACTCGCAGAACTTCCTCCGAGTGGACACCAACAAGACCGAGCTGTTCAAATTCCTATCAGAAGCTATCTTCAGTTGGTTTGACCAGGATGACAAGCAGCTGGTTATCACTGATGGAGAGGCAGTCCTGAGCAAGCCACCGCTGCTAGACCTGGCCTTGCTCGCCCCATGCAGCCACGAAGAAGGTGACAGTCGAATGTTGTTGCATGCATCCCATGCAGCCAACCATGGTCACCACAAGATACTGATCAAGACAGTTGACACTGATGTTGTGGTGTTGGCTGTGTCAGTGGCCCAGGGACTGCAACCACAAGATGAACTGTGGCTAGCATTTGGCACTGGGAAGAGTTTTCGGTACCTGGCAGCCCACTAAATAGCAGCTGGCCTAGGACCAGAGAAGGCACAGACACTCCCAATGTTTCACGCTCTGACTGGGTGTGACACTGTATCTTGCTTTGCTGGACATGGTAAGAAGACTGCTTGGACAATCTGGACCGTTCTGTCAGAACTTACAGACGCACTGCTGAAGCTATCCTCTGCACCAAGTGGCATACCAGACGATGTCATGCACACCATAGAGAGGTTCGTCATATTGCTCTATGACAGAACCAGCACGTGCAACGACATTGACAAGGCCCGGAAGAAACTCTTCGCGAAGAACAAAGTGCAGCTGATCCCGCCAACCAAGGCAGCTCTGGAGGAGCATGTGAAGAGGGTGGCCTACCAAGGAGGCCATGTGTGGGGTCAAACACTGCTACCAACGCCAGAGCTGCCTCCTCCATCCAGCTGGGGCTGGGTCAAGAATGACGAGGGGGTGTTAGAGCCACACTGGGCGAAGCCACCCAAAGCAGCCCACACCTGCTATGAGCTCGTATCGTGCAAGCGCAAGAAGAGGTGTCTGAAGCGTTGCAAGAGCAAAAAGGCCGCACTTGAATGCACAGCTGTGTGTGTGTGTGTGTGTGTGTGTGTATGTGTGTGTGTGTGTGTGTGTGTGTGTGTGTGTGTGTGTGTGTGTGTGTGTGTGTGTGTGTGTGTGTGTGTGTATGAGGGAGAGTGCTCACAAAATTGAGAGAATATTAACAGAGCAGACTGTGTCACTGATTCGGAACATTTAAATCAGACACCTCTCGATCAATTTCTATGAGTGAGATGTTGGTATTCATATGAATGAGACGCAGCTCATGATTCGTTTGCCACCATTCTCAACAACCACTGACTTTACATAAGCGATGTTGGTATTCATATCAATCAGACGCAGCCCGCGATTCGTTTGCCACCATTCTCAACAACCAATTTCTATGAGTGAGATAGTCGTCCGGTACAACAAATAATTAGCAGCCTGTGGTGAATTGAAGGTCGTGACGTGCGATCACATGTTGCATGGCTCGAGCACGGAATAGACAAAGCTAAGGTTCCGCTCGGTCGGGGGGATTGTCCCAGGGGCATTGTCGTTTACGGCGGCGGTTCACTTGGTGCTCGTTGAATGGTGAGAATTGAGAGTATATCGGACTCCGGGCTTATACTGATTTATTTTGCGGTGATTAGTTGCACGTGTATACCTTACTGCTTATGTACTCCTTGCTGCACCTGTATCCCCTGGTGTGCCCGTAGAAGCGGCTTCAATCAAATGGAATAAAGCCTACACTATGAAGGTTCTTCTGTCGTTTTCATTTCAATTTATTCCATTTGGTTTTCTCGGCTCTCTCAACCAACGATGGACAAGATCTACAAACCAGAGAGGTTCGACGCAGACCCAAACGCGACTGACTCAGAAATGAAATGGTCGCATTGGTTCCGTTCCTTCTCACACTATCTGACCATCATCGAAGAGGGAGCCGACAAATTGGCCGCCCTTGTGAATCATGTCTCGCCCAGCGTATACAGGCTCTTCTCGGAGTGTGACACCTACGAAGCAGCGATCGACGTGCTGCAGGCGCTCTACATGAAGCGCAAGAACGAGGTATACATACGACATCTTCTCAACACACGCAAGCAAGCAGCCGGGGAGACAATCGATCAGTTCCTGCAAGCTCTGAAACAGCTGGGAAAAGACGGCAGCTTCCGGGCCATAAACGCCGAGGAACACCGAAATGAAGCGACCCGGGAGGCATTTATCCAAGGACTCAGATCAGCCCACATACGGCAACGCTTACTAGAGAAAGCGCAACCCACTCTTGAAAAGGTAGTCGACCAGGCTCGAGCGATGGATACGGCTCAGCAGCAATCTGAGTCATTTGGGACACCGATGCTGCTAATGAACGCCGCTACGGTGGAAACTCAAGGAACCCCACAGACACAGACACAGCCTGACACAGGGGATGGAGAAAAACCCGAGGAGCCGGATACCCAGACCTCGTCAAACTCCTCAGCAACTACTCCGGTTGGTAAATGCTTCTTTTGTGGGTACAAAAGACACCCCGCCACAAATGCCCCGCCAGAGATGCCACATGCATGAATTGTGACAAGAAAGGGCATTATGCCAGGGTATGTAAATCTACTCTAAGGAGAAATAAACCCACTTCTGCGGCTCTCTACTCACAAAAGAAACTAACTGCAGCCTCACCGGGGAATCTATCCAAGGCTATCATCAACGTACGAATTAACGGGCATATGGCTGAGGCTCTGATTGATACCGGTAGCTCTGAAAGTTTCGTCAACAGCTCGCTAGTGAAGGGCAGGAAATGGAAGATCCACCCGACAGACAATACGGTATGCATGGCCGCCACATCACTACAGTCCCGCGTACGAGGGTACTGCAATGTTGAATTGGACGTAAAAGGGTACACACATCGGGATGTAAGGGTACTGGTGCTTCGTGATTTATGCGCAGACGTAATTCTGGGTCATAATGTCCTCAAGCAGCACACGAGCGTCGAAATACCCTTTGGAGGAAGCAAACCTCGTCTAATTTTAAATGCTTTGACCACCGCAGAGGTAACGTCCCCCCAGCTGTTCGCTAACTTGTCGCCAGTCTGCAAACCGATAGCGATCAAATCGCGGCGATATACCACTGCTGATATGAACTTCATCACTTCAGAGACCAAGCGATTACTGGAGGAAGGAATTATAGAACCGAGCGATTCGCCATGGCGCGCACAGGTGTTGGTCACCGCCAATCAGAATCATAAGAAACGAATGGTTGTCGATTATTCCCAAACGGTCAATCGTTTCACCCAACTCGATGCCTACCCTTTGCCGCGCATAGACGAGATGGTCGAACGCGTGGCCAATTATAAGATATTCAGCACCATCGATTTGCGAAGCGCCTATCATCAAATTCCCATCCGAGAGGAAGACAAACCTTACACCGCATTCCAGGCAGGGAGACGCCTCTACCAATTCAGGAGGATTCCGTTCGGTGTCACGAATGGAGTAGCTTGCTTCCAACGAGTAATGGACGACATCATCTCAGATGAAAACCTCAAAGACACTTTTGTTTACGTGGACAATGTCACAGTGTGCGGTAGGGATCAGGGGGAACATGATATGAATCTGGACAGATTCTTGAGCATTGCTAGAAAATATAATCTGACCCTCAACTACGAGAAATGCGTATTCTCGGCAAGGTCAATTGACCTTCTCGGCTACACGATAGCCAACGGCACGATTAAGCCAGATCCTGAACGATTGCGCCCACTTCGTAAGCTACCCCCACCTCAGGACCTGCAGACAATGCGCCGGGTGATCGGCATGTTCGCTCACTATGCAAGATGGATTTCCCAATACTCCGAGAAAATACATCCCCTAGTGCATTGCAAAAACTTCCCACCAGATGCCGCTGTTGTAACAGTTTTCCACAGCCTCAAAGATGATATCAGTAATTCCGTGGTATTATCGATCGATAGCTCGGTGCCCTTCGTGGTGGAAACAGATGCTTCTGATCACGCGATAGCTGCTACGCTTAGTCAGTCTGGGCGACCCGTCGCGTTCTTGTCGAGAACTCTCTCTGGAAGCGAGCAGAGACACTCGGCAATAGAGAAGGAAGCGTACGCCATTGTCGAAGCCCTACGTAAATGGAGACATTATTTACTGGGAAACCATTTCACACTCGTTACGGACCAACGATCCGTGGCATTCATGTTTGATGGGAAAAATAACGGGAAAATTAAGAATGAAAAAATTATGAGATGGCGGATAGACCTAGCCTGCTATAGTTACGACATAGTTTACCGGCCCGGGAGGGAAAACCCTGCTGCAGACACCTTCTCTCGGGTCTACTGTTCGGCGACAATCAGTCGGGCTTTGCAAGACCTCCATGTGTCTCTGTGCCACCCGGGGGTAACCAGAATGGCACATTTCGTGCGCAGACAAAACCTTCCCTATTCTATTGAAGATATTAAACAAATGAATGCTTCATGCCCTGTTTGTGCTGAACTAAAACCCAGATTCTATGGCGCGGCTTCTGGCAGATTGATCAAGGCCACTTCTCCCTTTGAGAGACTAAACATTGACTTCAAAGGGCCCCTGCTGACCGAGACAGCCAACAGATACATATTCACTGTTGTTGATGAATATTCAAGGTTCCCTTTCGCATTTCCGTGCTCGGATATGACCTCGGGCACTGTCGTGAAATGTCTGTCTGACCTCTTCGCTATGTTTGGGAAACCTTCGTACATACATTCAGACAGAGGGCCGTGTTTCATGTCGGCCGGGCTAAAACAATTCCTCTTAGAGCACGGCATCGCAACTAGTCGAACGACGGGTTACAACCCACAGGGTAATGGGCAGGTGGAACGATATAATGGAGTTATTTGGAAAGCCGTAACTCTGGCGTTGAAATCGAGAGGACTGGGCCCCGAGCGGTGGGAGGTTACCCTTCTCGACGCTCTGAATTCCATACGCTCTTTGCTCTGCACGTCCACCAATGCAACTCCTCACGAACGAATGTTTACTCACCAGCGGCGTTATGTTGACGGCCAATCGGTGCCCAACTGGCTAACCCATCCCGGAACAGTGTTCATGAAACGCCCGGTACGACAAAGCAAGTATGAACCCATGGTGGAAGAGGTCGAACTCATCGATACTAATCCAGAGTATGCTCATGTCAGGCTCCCGGATGGCAGGGAGACCACTGTGTCGGTTCGCCATTTGGCTCCCTCAGGTACTCCTCCCGCAGGTACACCACCATCTGGCACACCTCCCTCTGACATCCCCTCCCCAGGTGTTCCCCCCCCAGGAACTCCACCCGAGAATGGTGGCAACGGAGCTGCCGCGTTCCACCCGAGAGCGATCGGGGAGTCATCCCCGGCACGAATCGAGGCTCACCAAGAGGATCGGAAGCCTCCCTCAAGTGAAACCGCCATTTACTCCCGGAGAGGTCGACGGATAATACCCCCTCGCCGACTCAATCTGTAAAGGGGATTATCGGCATCCTCGATGCTCATGCTCCTATATGCTCGTTACATAATATATCGATGCTCATTACCATGCTCCTACAACTCAAAATAATCCTCACTGCTTGGCATGTATGCTTCTGTAGTTTAGATAGTTCGCATTGCTTGAAATGTATACTCCTGTAGTGCTGAAGTAATCATGGTGCGTTAGTTGGGCCTCTAGTTACATTTTAAAGACGGGGAGAATGTGGTGAATTGAAGGTCGTGACATGTGATCACATGTTGCACGGCTCGAGCACGGAATAGATAAAGCTAAGATTCCGCTCGGTCGGGGGGATTGTCCCAGGGGCATTGTCGTTTACGGCGGCGGTTCACTTGGTGCTCGTTGAATGGTGAGAATTGAGAGTATATTGGACTCCGGGCTTATACTGATTTATTTTGCGATGATTAGTTGCACGTGTATACCTTACTGCTTATGTACTCCTAGCTGCACCTGTATCCCCTGGTGTGCCCGTAGAAGCGGCTTCAATCAAATGGAATAAAGCCTACACTCTGAAGGTTCTTCTCTCGTTTTCATTTCACAGCCATCTTGTAAAATGGCGGCTATCTTAAAACTTGAGGTGGCTACAGGTTATGTTTTTCTTAATTCAGCTTTTAATAAATGTTCAAACCAATCTTAGAGTGAAATGATAGTAACCGCTAGTGGCCATTTTGGAAAATGGCTGCCACAGCCATCAGCGGCTGAATTTGAGATGGCCCAATATCCAAATCTGTTCATAATATGTTAGGCTACGAGTGTGCCAAATTTGGTGCTTTCCTCACAAAATGCACAATTGTTATGCTAAGTTGCCCCACTAAAGGTGTGAAAATCAAATTGAAAGTGTTTATCATTCTGGATACCAGTATGGATTTGACATCACGAGCGGGCACTCCCACCCTCCGGGCAAGAGTGCCCTCCTCGGCCCACCTTCGGTGGGAAATGTGCTGCGGCACAGTCTTGGAAATGCACTTTATTATTTTGTCATTTTTGCTATAAATTTTATTGATCACAACATATCGTACTCCATGTCATAAGATAAAGGAAGATGATTTGTAATAGCGAGTACCACCAAAGATGGCGATATTTCTGCCGCAGATCAATGGGAACTGGTGAGGGTGAGAGAGGGAGGAAACAATGCTATTGAACATGGTCCACAAAAAAGAGGTGATGAGACGAATGCATAAAATGATGTTGATGACCATCTAGCTGAGAGTGCACGTAAGAACAAGAATGATTGATAATTGAATGGAAATCCAGAGGTATTAGGTACAGTACTGTCGCATGTACGCTCCCCATCCAGAACTACAAGTGGTTGAGACAAGAACTGCACACACGTTGGGAATTAATACCCTGTGCGGATAGCCAGCTTGAGGCTAAATTTGGGCAGCACGTCACCTGAGCGGTTGTGCGATGCACTTCTCACACATGTCTAACACGTGCGAATAACCAAAGAGGTTATCCTAATTAATTTATTTCCCTCCAGGGGTTGTTAATCAACTGAAGGTCGATGCAGGAAAGATGGCAGGAACAAGACAAGTATTAGGACTTAGGACATATGATTTAATGGACACAAGACGGACGATAACAGAATCCTGGATGAAGGACAGATACAAAAACACAATAACTTAACAGATGAGCAAACTAAACCCCTTGGTGTCAAACAGTCACGTGGAACCAGGCCAAATGATAGTACTCCAGTGCCGTAACACGCCGGGCAGTCCAAAACTGAAGCTTGCAGGATGGCAACGAGGGCGACAGGAGAGCTGGTACAAAGAGGGTGAGCTGGCGCTCCCATGAGGACCCACCTGGAGGGTGAGCTCGATTTGGAAACAAAATGGAAGAGAGAGCCTCACCGTGCAAGATACAAGCTATATTTTTTTTTTTGATAAACCCTGCACCGACACAAGTTTCTGCCCTCGGGGCTTTCCCTGGAATTCAGCGATGGCGATGCGGAGTTGGAACCATCTCCCCATTGAGGCAGCCAGAACTCGTGCTTCTTTGCTGGCCTGAGCTTACCCCAAGGCCGGAAAGCATGTTTTGAGCAGCTCTTATCCCTGACCCGGTTCCCGGCCGGGTCCACAGAGAGAACGTGTTGGAGACATTCTTAACCTCTCTACACGTAAGTAGACCAGGCCCATCTCTCAGAAATGCCAACTTATCCTAAAATGTGTCCTTAATACAGAGTCCAAAAGTCCTATAAACTACACAAAATGAATGTGGTGCTCAAGGCTTAAATTCCAACAACAGATTCCTCTCCTCCAACTATAAACATAAACGTACTCCTCTATATTACCAAACAGATGGTGTGTGCAAGCTGATTGATAGTGGTCTGACCCTGGATATGTGGCATGCATTATTAGGAAAAATATAAAGAGTTATTTAACAAGCCTTTAATCTGAGAAGAATAGTCTTCAATCGTCCAGAGAACATTTGTACTGGATAATCGGCACAGCACGTCTGACATACCATCATTGTACAGCAAGTTCCTGGCACGGAATGATCAACACTTGCTTTGCCTGGTGCCAAACAAAATCACCATGGTGCATCTGACGTATCGAGTATTCCCATGACGGTTACCAAAAGGAACCTTACCGACCTTTAGTCAAAAAAAAAAAAAATCCATTGTCTATCTTGTCCGCTGATGCAGATTGACACTCACATACACTGATTACAATCATAATTTGAAGTGTTGCTTTAATTATTTTTTTGCAGCAGCTTTATATCACAAAGATATTTAACACTATAAAGGTTTAGAATCAAGTTTAGTTGTTATTGGATGTCTGTTTTGCAGGGTGTCTTCCTTTCTGTATTGTCATTCATCAACAATATCATGGTTATTTTTTTCCATTTTAATTGTGGGATGGTGGGATTTAATTTAACATGGTGGGAAACGCAACGCTTTACACCTGCTCCCTTTGCCATCCCTCTTATAGCATGTTACAAACTAGAACGGCACTTGGTAGGGCGCATACCTCCATTTGGCTGAACAGCAAACGTATTGTATTCCACGGATAGGTCAGGACTGCATCTAGATCTGAACCAAACTCGAATCGACTTGTTCTTATCACCGATCCAACTCATCCACCAAGTTTCGTCCAAATCCATTCACAACTTTTTGAGATATCCTGCTCACAGACAGACAGACAGACAGACGGAGGTAATTAGGTAGTGGAGGTAATTAGTTTAGTGACTGCTGGGCGATGTATTGTGTTTATTGTTTCTTTGAAGCTTGTAGACTTATTATTACCTCCGCCACTAATGGTGAAGGAGGTTGTTTTCATCCCCTTTCTGTCTGTTTGTCTGTTTGTGTACAGGATATCTCAAAAAGTTGCGGCCGGATCCGGATGAGATTTTGTGCACAGGTTCGGTGTGTGACAAGGACGAACTGATTAGATTTTGGTGAAGATCCGGATCCGACTTCTAGAATTTTTATAGTGATTCTTCACCATTGAGAGATAGGGCTAAAAATGATATATAGCATGGTATCACAAAAAGTTGTGCACGGATTTGAACAAAACTTAGTGGACAGGTTGGGTGTGTGACCACGATGAATTGATGCTGAAAGTTTGTGTGCCAATGGATATCGAAGCTGGTACACCAGGAAAAAATCACAGAATCGTCGGACAACATCCATAAATGAAAATATAAATAAACGAGAAGGGTACTCGGTAGAGCGCATACCTCCGCCATGTAATGCCTGATCCATCAGAACATATCGAGCCCAATATGTTTTTCATATTCCATGTGATGCAGCACGATATCGTGTTTGGCCCTATCTCTCAATGGTGAAGAATCACTTTAAAAATTAAATAATTCTCGTATCCGGATCCGGATCCGGATCTTCACCAAAATCTAATCAGTTCGTCCGTGTCACACACGGAACCTGTACACAAAATTTCATCCGGATCAGGCCACAACTTTTTGAGATATCCTGTACACAGACAAACAAACAAACAGACAGACATACGTGTGTGTATGTACTTAAACTGTATTACCACAATGGCACTTGGCAACAGTGTTTGTGTTGTTGGTTGTTGGTGGTTGGTTGTTATCTCCATATGTGGGTGGGTTTCAGGAGGTAAAACCGAGACCTACCAGGTCTGTGCGTGCATACGTGCGTGCGTGCGCGTGTTGTTGATTGGTATCTTCATATGTGAGTTTCAGAATGTAGAACGGAGTCCTCCCAGGGCGGGCTCAAAGTATCCACCTTCATTTCGGTAAGGGGGGTCACGATTCATGGACCAAGCTGTGAAGTTTTCTGTTCTAAAGGTTTTGTGCCGAGGGCTCTCTTCAGTTGCTGAATCCCGGACAGCTTCCAACTGCAGTTTGTTTATAGTAATATTTCCAGGGATGGTTTTTAATATCTCTGTGAGGTTCTTTGTCATCATTCCTGGAGCTCCAACTATCACTGGTACAACTTCGGCATTCTCCAGTTTCCAGGATCTTTTCACTTCATTCTTGAGGTCTTGGTGTTTGGTCATTTTCTTGATTTCTGCATCGTTACTCCAAAATCACTGGTATTAACACCTCACTTGGCCTTATTCTCTCTTTTTTTTTGTATGTGCAGTAAGTGTGATATCTGCTTGCAATGCTTTGTTTTCGACGTTCACTCTCGATGGGATCATTAGTTCGTACGTGAGCAATACTTCCATGTTTTCAGTCCATGTTTTTGGTTCATGTTCCCACAATTTTTTCTGGAACTGGGATATCAAAGTTTTTGTAGATGTGCCAGCGGTTAACATTATAAACTCTGTTGTGTTGTGTGTACAGCTGTTCTGACATGAGTTTTTTTAAAATTTGTTTTCAGACATTAAGCATCACATATCACTCTTTGCTACTGCCACATCCACCCCTCACCTATCTCTTTTTTTTCCTCCTTCCCCCTCCCCTCACTCTCTGTCTGTCTCCTCCTCACTTCCCCCTCCAAATAAAATGCAGCACTCTCCTCGCACATCTTCGACTCTCTCTCCGTCGTACCCCTCCCTCCCGCTGTGTATAGCAACGTTTCATGAGGTGTTGCTCTCCCCACCTCCACCCCCCTTCCTCGCTCTTCTCCCCTTCCTAGCTTCCCCTTCTTCACCTAATCCTTGCTTCCCTTCCTTCCTCTCCCCGCTCCTCCCTTCCCTTCATCCTCTCTGCCTCCACTCTCTCCCTCTCTCTTTCTCCACCCCCGTCGCCTTCACACCCCCGTCAGCGAAGCGACGGGTTGAATTTGCTCGTAGGTAATACATGATCGTTTGGTGGAAGGATGGTTTGGATGTGGAATGAAAAGGAGGGAGGGAAGGTTTGAAGGGGGTGGTGTAGAGTGGCGTTTTTTTGAGGCGAAAGGACAAGGAGAGGGGTTTGAGATAAAGGAACGAAAGGGCGTATTCAGGTGAAGCAAAGTTTCCATGGGAGTTATGGGGTTTGAAAGCAAACATGTTGAGGGACCGGCGATAGATGGGTAGCTGGAGTGAAAGAAGAGTCGAAAGATGGATTGATAGACGTCGGGATTAAAGAGGGATTGAAAGCTGGATTGTTGGACCAAAAATTGGGAAGTCGGGGGACATTACTCCAGGAATGAACATGCAAAACTCACAACTGCATCTCCCTCCAAAATTCCCTAGAAACAATGGGTAGGAAATCTACACAAGTACAAAAGTAAAGAAATATCTGTCCAGGGAGAATTGTACATTTCTCTCAATACATGAGGCTCTTTTCCATAACTGCAACACTACCCACTCCCATAACCACACTCGCTCTGAATCTGCCACCGCTCGTGTGTACTCTACAGGTGTTGGTCCCATGAGTACAGCTTACCTACGGATACCCGAGTTTGACATTTTGTTTGTACAAGGAAATTTCATCCATGTCCCCAAAAATAATAATAAAACCTAATGTGTTGTTTCCATTTACTCCACTCATTCAATCCGACGTAGTCAACTTACCTTAAACATTTCGAAATTCAATCACTATATCAAAACATATCCAGGTGGGCTCAAGCACTTCACACTATTCACACCCAACTCTGGTCCAGGATCTGCAAAAAAAACGAAATTAAAAGAGGGGAACGGGGACTGCCCCCTTTGGGCCACAAGTCGACTGCACATGGACCTTCAGTGTTGAAGACGGTCCTTGGGGGTGGGGCGGTCAGGTCAGGTATGGGAGCATGTGCCAGAACAGCGCGTCGCTGCGTCCACTTTCCGCCGGTACTCCAGGGGCCTCCGTCTGGCCATCCCCCAGGCAGATGCCAGGCCCATCCCCATCTCCTTGAGATGATGGTCAACCTGCTGCAACCATGAGGCACGTGGTCGGCCCACTGGCCTCCTCCACTCATGAGACTCCCTCGCTGAGAGAATCTGGTGAGCAGGATCAGCATCAGGAAAACGAGCCACATGTCCATACAGCCGCAACTGACGCTCACGGACTATGCAGGTAACAAATCTCATCCGAGTCTCTCTCAGCAACCGCTCGTTGGACACAAAATCCGACCATCGATAGCCAAGGATTCTCCGAAGAGACCTGGTACCAAAGGAATTAAGTCTCTGTCTCAGATCCTTGGTCATAGTCCAAGTCTCGCACCCATAGAGCAAGACTGGAAGTACCAAGGACCTGAAGACTCGGACTTTCGTCCTCCCGCACAGGTACCGGCAGCGCCACACCCCATGATCCAGTGAATCCATGACTCCCCAGACGTCTATTGACCTCTGACTCACAGCCAGCAGAGACATGAATATCACTGCCAAGGTAAGTGAATCTCTCCACGACCTCAACATCCTCACCACAAACAGACACAGACAGGACAGCAGCATCCAAGATGTCACCGAAACCCTGTTGCTGACCCTCGAATCAACTGTGGTTCACCTTCGCTTGTGGAAACACAGGCTGCGGTGAACCAGTTGAAACGGGGCAAAGCTCCAGGAATCTGTGGCATCCATGCCGAACTTCTCAAAGCTGGTGGAAATGCTGCCCTCGTGTCGTTGCATGCAGTTTTGTGCTCTGCCTGGAATACAGGCATCATCCCAACTGACTGGAAGAGGGGCCTTGTTGTCCCTCTCTGGAAAGGGAAGGGTGATCGCCAAGACTGCAACAACTACCGAGGGGTGACGCTGCTCTCAGTGCCGGGCAAGGTCTTTGCTCGGATAATTCTTGATAGGGTTCGCCACCATCTGCTTGAGCACCAGCTTCCAGAGCAGTCAGGCTTTACACCAAATAGGTCAACGATTGACCGTATCCTTGCCCTTCGTGTCCTCACCGAACGCAGACGAGAGTTTCGGCAGGGGCTGCTTGCAGCCTATGTTGATCTCTGTAAAGTGTTCGATTCAGTGAACCGGGATGTCCTCTGGAGGATTCTTGGTCTTCGTGGGGTGCCACCAAAACTGATCAATCTGATGTCTGAACTCTACTCTGGTTCTGAGAGTGCTGTGAAGTGTGGTGGCACCATCTCTGACTTATTTCCAGTTGTTACTGGAGTTCGTCAGGGATGTGTACTTGCCCCCACACTTTTCAGCACTTGTGTGGACTGGATTTTAGGGAGGATGTCGGAGAGATCAAGTTGCGGTGCATCGTTTGGGAATGTCAAGATCTCGGACCTTGATTTTGCAGATGATGCAGTCATCTTTGCGGAGACTTTAGACATCCTCTTGGGGGCCCTCGAGGTGCTGAATGAGGAGTCTGAGCCGTTGGGATTACGGGTTTCTTGGGTCAAAACTAAGATCCAGGCTTTCGGTGGGGAGGGGAGGTTAAAAAAAACATTCCAAGTGGTTGCAATCGGTTGGTGCCGCCGCGACGCAACTGATCGTTGGTGCAACAACGGTCCTATTGATGGCTGACAGCAGGTCAGCATGGCCACATTGCAAGTGGTCCTTGGCCAAATGATGGCAAGAGGCATGCAGGCACAATGGCGGCAGACAATGGGTGGGGCGACAGGCAAAGGCAACAGCAGTGCAGACCCGCCATGGATGGGGACACTAGGAGTTTACAAATAGCTGACGACCTCCATTGCCTTACATGGCATTTATTTAATACATTTGATCAGAGATTTGAACCCCAATGGACACCCATAGATCAGGAGCTGTCACATATTCGCCAACACTACCCAACACTACCCAACAATTGTTGATATTCGTTGAAACCCTTTTAACCCCCAGTGGGCGGTGTTTAGACCACTCTGTCCTCATTTGCCATGGCAGGTTAACCGCGGTGCCCGGGGTACCCAAGGTCAGGTCACGAGCACAAAATAATCCTCCAGGCGAGGATGGGGAGATGACTCGCGATTTCCGCCAGTAAACGGGGAATAGTGCGAATGTTTTCACCAAGAACCCTTACAGAAGGGAGCTTTTCGGGTATTGACTCCTCTTCTCGCTCCCGTAGGGAAACGGGTGTTGCTGTATGTTATTATTACTCGCAGAGTATCCACTTGACGGACGATCTTGTTCATAGCATGCAACACGTTCTTCTGTGGCGTAGTTTTATTTGGGCGGTGTATAGGCAACTGACAGCACTGTAGACGCAAAAAAACAATTATCCGGGTTATGTGCCTGAAGCAAAAACATACCGACTGCTTTTAATTCACAACACCTCACTGCAATGGAAAACGTGGGGACAGGAATACTGTCCTGTAAATGGTGGAGACTTGTAATACCCTTCCGCACCTGGAGGTGGCGCTACACGATACACATTTACATAGAGAAGGTGTGTCCCCCCCCCTGCTCTCCCAGCAACGATTAAAAAAACACCCGTCTTCATGAATTTGGGTCATGCTGATCCTCTGTAGCAAGTCTGGATGTAATGAGCCCAGAACTGTAGGAGTATCACGACAAACAAACACCAATCCATAAATTATCATGAGGATCACTAAGGAGATGTTTCTGTGCTTTCATCAAGCAAAGAACAACCACGATCTCGGAGGTTCCCTTCATACGCTGCCCTTTTGGCTGCTGGTTGCATCATTGGTTCGGGGCACAGCGATGCCGCTGATGCAGTGCCACGATTACCAATATACTGGTACTCATTTCACCGACCTCAGAAGGACGACAGGCTGAGTCAACCCCCCTGGTGTTAATTCAGCAGCCAATAGGGCTCAAACTCAGGATCCCAGGATCCCAGGATCCCAGGATCCCAAGCCGCCACCCTAACTGTTAAGCCAACACCAGGCTCTGTCTCCTAGGCGAAGCTTCATGTCAATCATTTCACCCAGATCGATCGATGACTTGGTGAAGTTTCTTATCGATCATTTCACCCGCATCGATCGACTTGGTGCAGTGTCAGATTGATCATTTCACCCAGATTGATCAACTTGGTGCAGTGTCAGATTGATCATTTCACCCAGATTGATCAACTTGGTGCAGTGTCAGATTGATCATTTCACCCAGATCGATCGACTTGGTGCAGTGTCAGATTGATCATTTCAACCAGATCGATCGATGACATGGTGAAGTTTCTTATCAATCATTTCACCCAGATCGATCGACTTGGTGCAGTGTCAGATTGATCATTTCACCCAGATCGATCGACTTGGTGCAGTGTCAGATTGATCATTTCAACCAGATCGATCGATGACATGGTGAAGTTTCTTATCAATCATTTCACCCACATCGATCGACTTGGTGCAGTGTCAGATTGATCATTTCACCCAAATTGATCAACTTGGTGCAGTGTCAGATTGATCATTTCACCCAGATCGATCGACTTGGTGCAGTGTCAGATTGATCATTTCAACCAGATCGATCGATGACATGGTGAAGTTTCTTATCAATCATTTCACCCAGATCGATCGACTTGGTGCAGTATCAGATTGATCATTTCACCCAGATCGATCGACTTGGTGCAGTGTCAGATTGATCATTTCAACCAGATCGATCGATGACATGGTGAAGTTTCTTATCAATCATTTCACCCAGATCGATCGACTTGGTGCAGTGTCAGATTGATCTTTTCACCCAGATCGATCGATGACATGGTGAAGTTTCTTATCAATCATTTCACCCACATCGATCGACTTGGTGCAGTGTCAGATTGATCATTTCAACCAGATCGATCGATGACATGGTGAAGTTTCTTTTCAATCATTTCACCCAGATCAATCGACATGGTGAAGTTTCTTATCAATCATTTCACCCAGATCGATCGGCTTGGTGCAGTGTCAGATTAATCATTTCACCCAGATCGATCGACTTGGTGCAGTGTCAGATTGATCATTTCATCCAGATCGATCGATGACATGGTGAAGTTTCTTATCAATCATTTCAACCAGATCGATCGATGACATGGTGAAGTTTCTTATCAATCATTTCACCCAGATCGATCGACTTGGTGCAGTGTCAGATTGATCATTTCAACCAGATCGATCAATGACATGGTGAAGTTTCTTATCAATCATTTCACCCAGATCGATCGACTTGGTGCAGTGTCAGATTGATCATTTCAACCAGATCGATCGATGACATGGTGAAATTTCTTATCAATCATTTCACCCAGATCGATCGACTTGGTGCAGTGTCAGATTAATCATTTCACCCAGATCGATCGACTTGGTGCAGTGTCAGATTGATCATTTCATCCAGATCGATCGATGACATGGTGAAGTTTCTTATCAATCATTTCAACCAGATCGATCGATGACATGGTGAAGTTTCTTATCAATCATTTCACCCAGATCGATCGACTTGGTGCAGTGTCAGATTGATCATTTCAACCAGATCGATCAATGACATGGTGAAGTTTCTTATCAATCATTTCACCCAGATCGATCGACTTGGTGCAGTGTCAGATTGATCATTTCAACCAGATCGATCGATGACATGGTGAAATTTCTTATGAATCATTTCACCCAGCTCGATCGACTTGGTGCAGTGTCAGATTGATCATTTCACCCAGATCGATCGACTTGGTGCAGTGTCAGATTGATCATTTCACCCAGATCGATCGATGACATGGTGAAGTTTCTTATCAATCATTTCTGTCAGATTGATCATTTCACCCAGATCGATCGATGACATGGTGAAGTTTCTTATGGATCATTTCACCCAGATCGATGTACATGTGTTTTCAATGTCACATTGATTTGACGTACGTTTTCGCTTTTGTTGGTCCCTCGGTGCCGTGCAGTGGGTGCCTCCGGAATTGTCTCATCCACTGAAAATGTACAATTTTATTTTTACAGGACATTGCCTTGTTTCGCCTTTTTGTGCCATCTCCGTTTGTAATCCACCTCTCACTTCGACATCATTACATATTAAACCACAAGGGCACTCGGTAGAGCGCATACCTCCGCCACATAAAGCCTGATCCACGAGAACATATCGGGCCCAATACATTAAAAAAAATCATGCAATACAGTGTTATATCGTTTTTGGTCCAATCTCTAAATGGTGAAGAATCACTTTAAAAATTAAATAATCATCGTATCCAGATCCAGATCCGGATGTCCACCAAGATCGAATCAATTCGTCCTTGCGATACACCCAACGTGTCCACCAAGTTTCGTCCGAATCCATCCACAACGTTTTGAGATATCGTGCTATATAGCATTTTAGCCCGATCTCTTAATGGTGAAGAATCACTTAAGAAATTCTAGTCTTCCGATCCGGATCTCGATCTTCACCAAAATGTAATCAGGCGACAAACAGACAAACAAAATCGACTAACCAATATACTTGAAAAATCTTCGATTTAGCAAGTAACAAACAGACAAACAGACAGACAGAGAGGGGTGAGAAGTTTAACGTCCTTCAACGTTTAGTGGCGGAAGTAAAAATGAAAACAAAAAAACATGTCGGGATGGAATCCCCCCAAAAAACAACCAAAGAAGGGAGGAAGGAATGACGAGGAATGACAAGGTAGGAATGACGCTTCAATCCTCGTATTGATTTGCCATCACGACATCTTTTGACATTATTCTGTCTCAATCCCACTACAAATATAATACACAATTACACCAACCCACACTAAAAATCTACAACGACCTCTAACATAGACACCTTCATACAATTGTTACTATAACCATCTACAACAAAAATGTCAAAAGATATCATGATGGTGATCCGTAAAAGGATTGGGATGTGCTATTGTGGTGTCATTCCTTCCTTCCTTGTTTGGTTGTTTTTTTGGGGGAATCTATCCAGACATGTTTTTTCATTTTTATAAAAAAAATGTTGTTTTTCTGACTTGGGTACTTCAGGATGCCCCCGAACATGACCATTCCTCGGGTTTTCTGCGCATGCGCACCGAGCATTATGGGGAGGATTATGTCATTTCAAAAGTTGTGTGTTATGATTAGTTTGTAGAGGGAGGGCTTTCAGAAATGTTCTCGAAGTAGGTGGTAATTGGTGAAGCAGAGAGATAGAGACAGTCATCATTTGATTGAATGCGTGTGATGCCACGCCGGTGTGTTCGTACGTTGCTTGTATTTTATCTTTTAAATAATTTTAATTTTGTACTACATCCGCCTGCTGGTTGGACATCGACTTACCAAAGAATATTGGATTTTGTGACTTAGCAATTTCATCCCTTTCTCACCCCTCTTGAGGGGGGTAGAGGTGCGATGGTGGCAGTGGTGACGTCATTGGTACCCAAGCACATGCTGGTAGATGGGAATGCCGGCTTCACGACCCCCCACGAAAGGATGGCATAGCTGATGATGCTATGCAACGTCTTCTCTGGCAAACATGTAGGTGGTCGGTAATAATCAAGTGGGGACTCAAGCACAGACTAACCTCCACATAAAGGTCTATACCTCTGAACGATCTTGCAGGCAATCCCTTAGACTCCCAAAAGGACATAAAAAATGCAGATGGTTTCAGAGAAAAAGAGAATGGGAAAGGACCATAAAGGAACATCGTCTAAAGATGAACAAGCACGTTCAAGAGCAGCAGGAAGTATATTGATCATCAAGCTAACCCCTCAACTGGTCCTCTGCAGGTGATGCAGGGCAACCTGAAGGTCATCGAAACCCTCGTCACACACGGATGAGTGCACGGCGTTCGAGATTTGCAAGGCCCTATGGGAATCAGATAATATAAGAACATATTTCTTGGAGCCAACTACAAACCATCTAAATTAATGGTACTTTGCAGGCAAAACGTCACGGAGTGCACGAGGCTTTCAGAGTGGACATTAAGATGGCTGTCTCATGGGCTTGAACTCGCTTGCGGATGATAAAGCGCTGGCCCTTACCATTCCAGAACCCTGGCCAGATCCCCAAGGCATCGGTGATGATGCAACCAGGAGAGGACTGCTCTTCCAGGCAAGATCCGCGAGTGAACAACTCTACAGTTCGGTGATTGCTGTAATATTGAAAATGTAAATTTTATTTAATTTATTTTTTTAACTTTAACCTTTAAAAATAGAGCTTAAATACGTTAATGCACCTGAGTATGTGTCCACAAAATCCACCTGGACTGTTTTTGACGAGAGAGAGAGAGAGAGAGAGAGAGAGAGAGAGAGAGAGAGAGAGAGAGAGAGAGAGAGAGAGAGAGAGAGAGAGAGAGAGAGAGAGAGAGAGAGAGAGAGAGAGAGAGAGAGAGAGAGAGAGAGAGAGAGAGAGAGAGAGAGAGAGACAGACACAGACACAGACACAGACACAGACACAGACACAGACACAGACACAGACACAGACACAGACACAGACACAGACACAGACAGCCATTCTCATGTAAAAAATGAGGATATTTTTTATTTTCCAGAAAGATGAGCTCAAGTCATGTGAAAGAATGTGTGTTGAGTGTGGGAAGAATTCGCGAAAGCACGTTCGGAGTGCCTGAGGATCTCCCTTGGATGAAATTTTAATGCGAGTCTGTCGTGGTATTAATCCGTCAAAAAGAAACTGAACGGATACAAAGTGCATAAGGAACATGAAGCTATGGATGGGGGAGGAGGGGTCAAAGGGTCAACTATTGGAGGAGCGAGATGTATGGATAATTATGGATGATGATGAGGAGTTAATGTTGCAATTGCGAATGAAGGGGTCGTATGAAAGAGGAGAGGATATTGGGGGAAAGAGATGAGGAAGGCTGGTATGTGGGTGGGCAGGGGGTATTGGGGACAGGATTGAGCAGCTGGATTATGTAATGGATTGAGAGTTTACCAGGAGGAGGGGGTGGAGGGGTAAAGAGCAGTTGAAAGAAAGGTCGATGAGGAAGAGTTGACTATGGTTGGGGACTGCGGACAGCTTGCAAAAACGTTGGGAGAATGAAGGATAGAAGGAATGGGGGAAGAGAAAATGAGAATGTAATGGTGAGAGACAGCGAGAAAAGGGGAGTCAGAGTTGCGAATGGAGGGAAGAGTAGGGGGAGCATGGAAGGCGTGAGGCAGAGACTTGAATGGCTGGAGGAGTGTGAGGACCTGGGTGGGGCATTGAGGGGACGATCTGACAGCGGGAAAACTGCGCCTTGCCCTGCCAATCGCCCGTGGCCGGCATTCCGGCTTACAGGCACCGGAGTTCTTGAAACCACCGGTACCTTCTCCAAACTCGATCATTATCTTTCGAACAAGGTTCCATTGCGGTCTCGCCGATACACTCGGACGATGCTCCGCAGCGCTGACCGCATATCCCGGTCCGAGCTCTTTGGGCTTCTCTCGTTCTCTCCTCCTTTCGTTTCTATTCCATTCTAGAGTGCAAACGGTGGCGAGGCAGAGACCGCAAGCTGAACCAGTTTGGGGCCTTTCATGGCCGATACAGGACCCCTCAAGCCGCCCCTGCGCCGCTCGTTCAGCGACCACGTCCGCAGTTCCACGGCCAGAGCGTGGGACCTGATCTGGCGTAGCGTGCGGGACAGGCGCCTGGCCGGTGAGCCGCTTGGGGGCATTACTCATGGAACCACATTCGGGGAGCAACACCTGCATAACACCACTCGATAGAGCACCACTGACCGATCACTGAGCGCAACACATGAAAGCCCCACCCATGCTGATCTCACATTCTGAGCGGGTTACGCGGTCTCACTCTCCTCCGCACATTGCTTGATACATGCTCATGCAGTGTATATATATATATATATATATATATATATATATAAATATATATATATATATATATATATATATATATATATATATATATATATATATATATATATATATATATATAACTATCATGTCTCGTGCGGCCATCGATAAGCAGAAGTCAAGTGGTCACATAACGTTAGGCAGGTGACCATCAGAACAGGTTTTACTTAATTATACCAAATATTACAGCAAATAATTTCCTTTTTTTTTAACCACTGTTTGCTATCCTGAGTATCATTGTATCAATTCGGGTGAAGACATTACATACAGTTGTCTAACTAAACCCTAACTCTTCTTCAACAAATGAGTGCAAAAAATAAACTGTTTGAAATAATGACGTCACTACTTTTGAATTCGAGGACAACGATCTCATTAGCTTTTCAAGGCATTTTCAGGTAATTGTCCTCGACTCCTCCAAAGTGGATTAGAGTTGACTCTCGATGCAGGTTGGACAAGGAACATCTCCACGAATCCCGTTAGTCCGAGAAGATGTTTCCCCGTGTTATGGATTTGGGGAATTCATAAACAAAACGGATGTTTCTCTTGTCATGGCAAGGAATGTTTCGATGAGATGCGAGGAAGTCTCTCGGCTTATGCTTCGTGGAAGGTCATCTACCCTTTGTGCTCACCTGTCACACATGAAGGAAAGTTTACCCACCTGAGACGTGGCTCATGGTATGCTTGCTTGAGTGTACCACTCTGAACCAACTTGGGTAGCACTTGGGAGGCTTTCGTGTGAAAATGTAACAGACCATTTTGAGCAGTGGTCCCATATTTTATAGTATCAACATGTTTTATCCTGAAACCCCGTCCCATTACATATACATATATATATATATATATATATATATATATATATATATATATATATATATATATATATAGATAGAGATTGAGGTTTAAAGTGTTTTAATGAACTATGATCAAATCTGTGAAGTTTTGGCAACAGAAATATTGCTTGTCATGGTAATTATTGGCATTCAAACCGAAATGAGCCAAAATAATGAGAATATGGGGCAAATGGCATCCTGGGAAGGAGGAGAATATTGGGACCACACTCTGTGCAGAGCGTTGGTGCTGCAAAAACAGTATCCTTGGCTACTGGGCACAACCCTGGACGGGCCACCACTCCGACACAGTATACCAGCATGCTGGTACTCATTTTGTCAACCTCGGAAGGATGACAGGCCAAGTTAATCCCACCTGGTATTAATTCAACAGCTGAGCGGGATTGGAACTCGGGACCCTCGGATCCAAACCCCAACACCCAAACCATTAAGCCAACACCAGGCATATTGTCAGGACTGCTCTAATAGTCCTATACCCAGCATGGAATTGCGTCCTTGAAGCCTCAGGAAATAATGATTTGCTTTATGTGTCGCCCTCTACTGATAAGGTTGCTGTAATCTCCATCCTGGAAACAGCAACATTCTTCATAAGACTAAAATCAGCATCACCACCCATCCCGATAGAGATAGAGATAGAGATAGAGATAGAGATAGAGATAGAGATAGAGATAGAGATAGAGATAGAGATAGAGATAGAGATAGAGATAGAGATAGAGATAGAGATAGAGATAGAGATGGAGATGGAGATAGATTTCTGCATCGTTTGGTGGATTGTTCTCAAACTCCTGCAAAGTACGTTGAGGGATTTCTGAGCTCTTCTCATGTTCGGTATATATAGAGGACGTGCAGTGAGAGGCGTCTGTATAAGACGGATTTCACGGATCATAAGGTATTAGGGCGCTCGAGAACGTTACGTTGTCAAGGTGCTCAACCACATTATGGGAGACGTCCGAGTTCGGCAGATTTACCCGATCGGGTGTCCTTTGACGGAATGCTGGGAGAATGTTAAATGCATGATGGGAGAGGACAGGGTATATGCTATATAAGGGTGTGCATGCTCTTTATTCAGGGCACATTTCTTGATATACGACATCTGTGCTTTTATAAGCTGCTCTCAGCATTGGATTACCCATCTTGGCCTGCCTGTGAAAGTCGTTCTGAATCTTAATTTTGAAAACAAAATCAGAGTTTAAATGTCTCCCTGGTTAACATCTGGGAAAACGTTTCCCAGATATTTGCTGTTCCCATTTCAGCACATAGCTCATAATGCTGTACAATCTAAATGAAATAACACATACAGTATGTAAGTTGATTTATTCATTGCCTCCTGATGTTTTTTTTATCTTCAGTAGACGTGACTCCACCTGCCTATTACTGTTGGTACACGACAGGGTGAAGGCCTCCCTCAACATCCTCCATTCCCCTCTGTCCCCCTGAGATTGTGGCCGTTGTACTCCGGAGGGTTTTTCGATTCATATCTCTTTATAATCTTAGATCTTCCTCCGTTTCTTCAAGGTCTTTTACTCGGTTACCACTTTGTAATTGTTGTCGGTCGTCCGTTATTTTTTATAACAGAACTTCCTTTAGGAGGAACTTCAACACTTGAGGAGGCCATTCGACCCATCAAGCCTGTGCAACGGTTGCCAAACTTTAAAAGTTTTTTTTTTCTTTAAAGTATTTGGAACGACTCAGCCGGGGTTCGAACCGGTGACCCCCCAGACTCAGAGCGGACGCTCGAACCATTAGGGCCAGCAAGGCTGGTTCCAAAGCAGGTGTTTCCACGTGTCCAGTCCGGTTCCAGTCATGTCCTGGTGGAATAGTTCTGTGTTTGATATCTGCAAGCTCCTCTTTAAAGCTTTGACAAGATAGGATTAAAAAAAGAGCACAAATGTTCAATATACTCTGTGGATTACCGCACGTCGAGAGGGACATGACGGTGAAAAACATAAATTTGGACCTTAGTAATGGTAACTATGTTGGAAAAAAAATATCTTCTTTGAAGTGGATTTGCAGAGCTGGCTTTGTGAGCCAGCAGTGCATAGCTGTGTTTGGAATAGTGGCAGATCGGTGGCTTGTGGAAAATGCACACCCCTAATTTGGTGTCTCCAATGGCACAGTATCTCCCAGTGCATTGGAGCCAAGCATTTCCACCTAACTCACCCTCCGCCACCCTCCTTCACTTCCTCCAGCAACCCTCCTCCAAACACATGACTACAGAGTCTTGCGCAACTCCCTGGGAAGTCAGGGCACTCCCAGGCTCCGGTTTTCCTTATCCCAGTCTGCCTATACAGGCCTTGTTTGGTGTTATGGTCCTTCCTGTTGCTTTCATGTCGCTCAGTTCGCGGTGCTGTTTCACGTGGGAGGCTGGGACGACGCTTTGTTAAAGGAGCGAAGCACGGTGGCTCAATGCCTTCCAGATGGTGCGGAGGTTCTCCCGACGAGGCGAGTCGAGCAACCCAAGGCAAAAGAAATTTCGTCCCTGTTTTGTCCGTGGGAAAGACAACAAACGTTTATCCTGTTTGTTCTTCTTTGATCTCTCCTGCTGTTTTATTTTTTTTTATATAAACTCCACCAGAAAAGGGACGTCATTAGGATTAAGCCTGAGTGGCAAACAAAACTTCACACTCAAACAGTTTTGGCCAAACGTATACATTCTATATAAATGACAACAATCTCCATGCAATAAAATTTAAAGGATTGCTGTTAATGATTAAATTTCACAACATCCTCGATTCAACTTAAATTTAAATTGTAAACCTCAAAACATAGTTCCCTTCCCTAAAGTAAGAACCTTAACCTGTAAGCAATTGAATGATTTTCCCATTGCACGGATCATCATCATCAGCTGGTTTCGATCCTTTCAGCCCAGAACCTCGGTTCCAAACGGCAGATACACAACCTCGGTCACGGATCCACATCAGTAGATTACCTACATCAGTATAGACACCCACACACGATTAACCACCAAACATATAGGAGGACATTGTGACCATACTCTGTGCAGAGCGTCGGTGCTGCTTAAGCAGTCTCCTTCGCTATAGGGCACAATCCTGGACGGGTCGCCACTCCGATACAGTATACCAGCAAGCTGGCACTCATTTTGCCGACCTCGGAAGGATGACAGGCAGTGTTCACCCCACCTGGTATTAATTCAACAGCTGAGCGGGATTTGAACTCAGGATCCTAAGCCCACCACCCTTACCATTAAGCTAACACCAGGCATAAAGTATATAACTATAGTGTTTATTGTATGTACAATTAGTAATGATTGAAAAAAAATATATACATATTCAAGAAGCAATTCATTAAAGGAAACAAAAACGATTGTTGTAGCAAAAACAGCTTGACTGATTTAATGCTAAAATCAACACCAATGAATGTGCCAAGTAATTCCTTTGCTCTGAACCAAAGCTGGATTCCGATTGTCTAGTTAATCTCATTTTGCTCCAGCCTGTTGCTTCACATGCATATGATATAACTCACTTGCACGTAGTTACCGTACGTTTTGGCAAAACACCCTGCGTGGAGAGGGATATGACGCCAAGTGCGAGTCCACAGATGAGGTTCCATGCTTCTCTTGGCTCCTTCTCCATTGTGCACATACCTCTGCTGAATGAGGCCGCTGCTTCCCCAACCCAAGCAGTCAGCCCACAAAAACAGTTCAGTAAACTGGAGCGGGACACAGACAGAATAATAGAAAGCCGTTGCCACGATAAAGCGATGGAAAGAACCAACATCCACAAAAATTCAGAAAATGATGGTAACCTTTGACTGGATGAGGGTTAACGACCAACAACTGGAGGATTTTTTTTGTGCGAACGTTTGTTGCTGAAAAAGCACAGTCCGGTGGGATTATATGATTCTAGGTGGTCATCGCATTGTAGATGGATGGCACGATTCAAGGTGGCCATTATATTGGTGGATCATACAATTGTAGGTGCACGATACAATTTGATAAGTCGCAATTCCACCATGTTTGAGTACGTGATCAGTAGATAGCCAATTACAACTTGGAGGAATCATTCATTGTGGTTTCTCTTTAAGTTAATGTAGTTTACTCTGAAATTTGAAACCAACAGATGCATCTGTAGCTCAAAGTTCAAGTGTCTTACATGTGCAGGCTTCTTCAACACTCCACTGATGGGACCATTCTGCAAACCGACCGCTGGGTGATCTATCGCACAGGGTAATGAGTCTGTTATGTGCAGGCGACCGTTATCGTGTGATAAGGCTGGAATTTTGCAACGAAAATAAAGGGCAAAAGGGTACACAGAGCCCTGACTGCAGTGTTGTTGTCGCAGCCGTGCGTCCGTTAACATTCAGACCGAGTGTTGCCGCGGGCTTCAATTGAAAATTTGCTATAAACAGCAAAGTGTCCAACGTGCTAGTTGTTTTGGCAGATTATTCGATCTGTTCGTGAGGAATGAAACCAAAGAAACTGATTTTTGTACCAGAATGGGAGTGAAGCACAGGCTTGCAGGGCAGTAAACTGCGGCCAGAATGTCCGTCAATGTGCGGGGCAAGTGAAGAGGGATGGGCTGTTGTTTTTTTCCGTGCACGACTGCTTGTTAATCCCAGAGGCATCCTCTGCATTCCTCTGTCACTCTTCCCGACGCAATGTGCAGCGCAGTGACGTCACGGAGTCACGTTCCCACAGCTCAGGCACCTTAATTGAGTCCAGGCTCAAACTCGTATTGTCACTTCAAAGAATGTCCATTTTGTT
>NC_140973.1:7179415-7189415 GCF_056783735.1 Eptatretus burgeri | reverse complement strand
CCAGTATTGGAAATGAAGAAGCGTGATTAGAACCTCAAAGCAGCGGTTCCCACGGAACCCTTTTATTATCCCACGAGAGCAGGAACCTTTGAGAATAACGCACGAAGAAGATGAAGGGAGTACACAAAATTATAGAAATTTATGGATTTATTTCATTCTTGTGTGTATTGACTGACTGCCTGAACGCAATGGAGGTTGTCGATCTACTGATGTCGGTAATCTACTGATGTGGATCTGTGACCGAGGTTGTGGATCCGCCGTTTGGAGAGGTTCTGGGTTGAAAGGATCGAAATCTCAAGGAAGAACAGTGCCCAGCTGATGATCATTGTGGTCAGGAAAATGTGTGTGTGTGTGTGTGTGTGTGTGTGTGTTTGTGTGTGTGTGTGTGTGTGTGTGTGTGTGTGTGTGTGTGTGTGTGTGTGTGTGTGTGTGTGTGTGTGTGTGTGTGTGTGTGTGTGTGTATGTTTTGTTCTGACTGGCTTCCTTCTTGGGACTACGGTGCAGTAATTGATCTTTATTTTGAATGCAGTAATACTTCTCGAAGCAATAGAAAAATATATAAAAGTGCATGGAAGGAGCACACAAACAACAACAACAACAACAACAACAACAATTACCTTTTTATAAATTATCCATTTTTCACATGTTTCAGTTCATTTTACATTCTTATTGAGATTCACAGCCGAGTTGAGTTGTGTTCTCCGTCCGTTTGAAATGCCATGACTGCTGAGCACATGTATGACAGCGATTACTACATTTACATTTGATTACCGTATATGGAATGCGGAATGCCTAAGTGTGCAGTAAATTGGATAAATGACTGCATTGTGTGAAGAAAAATGGAAGTACACCTATGATGTAAAAAATCATAAATTATAAACCACCACCCTCCATGAAGCGCCTCTTCCCCAGGAAGGGGTTGAAATAAATAAATGGCCAGGGTGTTTATCGCTAAGATTGGCCAAAGAATTGTGACAACCTTTCGGAGCAATCATCACCAGACTGTGCAGCAAAGATCATTTCAAATACCTCGATGCAGTCTGTTTACCAGATATTTCCAAATTATTCACCGCTCCACCCTGTCCATTATATACATTGGCCGCCATCTTGATTTTCAGCAGGTGCGCATTCGAGGCAGGTAAACATGTGGTTCTGGGTAATTGTCACCATCTTTGTAATACTAAAACTCTCATCTTGTATGTATGTATGTATGTATGTGTGTATATTCCCGAAATACAGCCAAAACCGTACACGATAGCGCAAAAACTTTAGGGCCACCTTACTCACCATTGTCCTGCGGTGTGCCGTATCAAGTTTCGTTAAAATCGGGAAACAAAAAAATTATTAAAAAATAAATTTCCGATTCAGTCAAGTACTCTTTGGAAGAATTTGATCGATGCAAACAACCTCAACGGTATAGTTCACTGGAGCTATCTTATATATTTTTTTGAAATGATTTTTTTAAAATCAACCGCTGTCACAACGGGAACCCAACGGGTTCAAGGGTCGTCTAGTGTGATATAAAACTCTCTCAAAAATTATTACCCAAAATATATTACTCTATATATTTTTTTTTTTTAAACTTATAACCACCCTCACATAACACAGTACTAATGGTCCTGAGCTTTTCTTGCTTGACAAAACACCACAAGAGCACAACCCGACTACTGAAATGTGGTGGATTCTTGTGATTCTTTTTTTTCACTTCCCAACCCGCACTGTGCGATAAGTCTGTGTCAGGGCAAGCAAGTCAGTAGTCAACATGTCCAGTTAAGAGTAGATTCCAATCATTACTGAAGCATATTTTGCCTCCACAATGAATGGGGCGACCAAGAATGCACCAACAGCACTGGTGACCTGAGATGACCTCTTAACAAATTGCTTGCGGTTGACTTTTTGCCCTGGACATACATTAACCGCTAATCTGTGCGCGGTGTGCGTTCCTGCTGTGACGCCCCCCCCCCCCTGATGCCTTCCCTGTCCCCGTGTACCTCCCACTAGCTCACTGAATGAAAGATCCATTTGCTGGTGAAACACAAACAGGCATTGTGAAAGGAAGAAGCGTGTGCAGAGAAATTAACCATACGTTGGTTTGAGAGATGACGGACAGAGCTGTTACTTCGGGCCACCTGTTTTGTGATAGGTTGTTGAACATCTTTTAAGATCAAAAAAGCAGAAAGGAAGTTGGAATGGATACATATCGTAATGAAATAGTGTATCAACAGAAACAGCCTGAAAAACATCACGTAACGGTTTTTATTTTGATGTGATGGGGCTGGTAAGATAATCCAGAGGTACATGTTCTCACCTCTGAGCCATCTTATCTGCAGGCCAGCTATAAACTTCCGACCTGGTGTGTCCCATCAATGTGCGTGCCGTCCATCAGAAGGATGTTAGGCTGGAGGACCCGTTGGTGGACGTTGAAGATCATCTCCGCAAGGTGTCTTTCATGAAAGGTCAACGAGGCATCGCCGGTAAGCTGAACAGCTTACAAATTATTGCCAGTTGAACGGCAGGCCTGGCCAGCTAGTTCGTGAACGACCTTGGCCAAAAACGTTCCCTGGCCGACCCCACAAAAAAGGTGGGAATACTTGGGGTCTTTAAAGAAGTTAATAGTTTTTTCACATTGAGGCGACGTACCAATCTTTGGGTTTTAGATCGATTATTATAATCTGTCCACATCGATCATGTCGTTTTCAGCGATTCATACATGATGGTCCAAATGGCCAATATCTGCATTTGAAATCCCAAGTATCAGCCGTCTTTACTTTATCCTCAAGATAATCTTGTTTATTCGGTCACGATCACAAGAACTCCTTAAACATGCTTTATAACCAGATCAATTTTTTTTTCAATCAAAGTATCAGAAAGTTGAATGAGGACGTGTAAAGAGCTTATCACCAGGAAATTGTATTAACAAATCTTTACTCTCAATTCGCCAGGGATTCGAATTGAGCTACTTAGACCCGGTTTAGAAGATTGCCCACTTGATGTCAAGCCACCCCTGAAGTGGGAAATATTTACAGTTGTGTTTGACCTTTGAGCACGGATCATGTGTATTGCTCACAATGATTTTATTTTCCCTCAAACGTCCCCACCCCATGACTTCCAGGAACTTTTTCTTCCTCCCAACATCCTCTGGTATAAACTTTTGCCTTATCCAACAATTCGTGTCATTCCAGGCCGGTCGGACTGTCTTGCTCCATTGATGTACCCTGGCTGAACCGTCATGTTTGGGCCGAATGGCGTATCATGAAAGGTTGCAGGTCCGATGTGGTGCAATGATGGTGATTTGAGGGTCACCACTAGAAGTTCGACAGTATGTGCCCCACAGCTGAATAAGGCATGAGCTTTTTATTTACCCCACGCACGCAAAGTGAAAAGTGGGGTTGAGCAATTGGTTCATTTGTGTGTGTGTGTGTGTGTATGTATGTGTGTGTACAAATGTGAGTTAATTGTTGAGAAACTTAATTTAAATTGAAAGTTATATTTTGAAAACTATTCGGTACATGAATCGGAAAACGAACCTGTAGTTTAGCAGGACTTTGGCTCTGAATTCTCCTGATTGTACATGCGCAGAGAGGAGTGAGACAATTTTTTTTACTCTGTCTGGCTGCCTGGGAATCAGACAAAATTTTTCAAAATCATTCCCATCAGGAAACGAAGTGATTTTAAGGATGTTATAAAGGACACAAAGAGGCACGAATAACTAATGTAACTTGTTGGATAAGATGATGTAAAAGACACTGCATCAATGGTGGGAACTTGCGGAATTTTTTTTTTTTGCAACCTTTAAAATATTTTATTTCAATTGAATTATACTTGAAATTTCAATTGAATCAATTGAATATTTGAAATATACTTGAACACTACAGAACACAAATCGCCTCTTTTTTTAAAAAAACTTTCAAAAACCATCCATTTAACAGTACTTGGACAAAATATTACAATATCTTACGTCATCACGAATGATCAAATTTTCCGCTCGCAGATCCCGCCCATGACCTTGTTTCTCAAGACTTTGCGGGGCAAGGTGTTTATGAATACTTCACTATGTTTAGGTTTTCAGTGATAACTCACCTATTCTTCGCTAAAAAGAAAACGCCGTGGGATCTTCAACATCTGCCGGTTAATGTTAGTAGATGCGTTTCTCCATTGATGGTCCTGTTACAAAAATTAACAAGTTACCATTTTAAAACACCACCCTTGACGGTGTATGTCGATCACAGTACATCTGAGAAGGAATTATTATCTATATTGAAGTAGATATGCGGACGGACTCATACACTCACCGATACACAGACCAATTGCAACAGCTTCTCCCATTTCTTCGGTAACGTGCAGGACTAATTATCTATTTTAACCTCATAAACATTGTGTAAGCCCCCCCCCCGTTGCAGAAATAATTTTAAATAATAATTTGGCCGAGCGAAGCATGGTCCAGGTGATTGTTTCCTGATATGTGAAACACCCTGCGACCCACGCCTTCAGAACATGGATTTTTTTGGAACGCTGGCCACATTTTACATCCAATCATCATGTAAATCTGTTTAAAAATTCTCCACGGCTAGGCACTCCTATGTTGAAAGTTTTGTGTCAATCGCTCAAGCAGTTGTGCTGAAAACAAATTTAAAAGCGAATAAACAGTGAAAAAGTGAAAATCTCAGCTGACGTTCCACAACATGGGAAAGGATGGCTGTGGACGCCTATTATTAGTAATTCCAGAACACTTAAGGGTTTCCTTACTTGTGTGGAGTTTAAATTGTTCTGGGAATGAGATACTGACAAATAGTCCAAGAAACGCGAACGATGCTTCATTTTTCAATACAAGTGTAAATAATTAAGAAAATATTTTCACAGAAATCTTACCACCATCAACCCTCCCCCACCATCATGGAACACAACAAGAAGAGGAAGGGGAAAGTGGATAGGAAACAGAAAAGGAACAAACCAAAAGGGGTTGAGGGAGAGGGGAAATCGCAATGACCTGGAAAAAGTGAGTGCTTGGGAATGGGATCATTTGGGGCTGGACAAAAGAAGGGACTACGTGTAAATAATTATGACAAAGACATATCCTGTGCAAACAGCTGAGCAAGAAAGGATTACATCCAAAATCCAAATTGATCAAGTTATACTACTGAAGAAAGTGAAGAAAGCAGCAATTTTTGAATTTTTTCAATTCAGTCTTTCTGTTTATGCTTGTCAACCTTTCCCTGCCCCCCCACCCCCAATCTCCCCCAGCCCCTCAACCCCCACCCCTCCCATGACCACATAAATCCTCTCTGAATCATCTCCAATCCTGGAAATGAAAGCAAATACTTTTTGAAAGGAAGCCTACTTATTAATAGAAAGTTCCAAAAATTATTATTTTGAGAAAGGTGATCACGACTTCCCAAAACCTTGCATCATACACTCTTAAAGGCATGAATGTTGTCACCTGTCAGCACAGGTAAACCTTTAAGAGCAGATACGTGCTGCATATAAATATGATTGATGAATAATTACTCCATGGACTTCATATCAAAGGTTAATATTACTGTATAAGCTTCTCTCCTTCTCGCTCTCTCTCTCTCTCTCTCTCTCTCTCTCTCTCTCTCTCTCTCTCTCTCTCTCTCTCTCTCTCTCTCTCTCTCTCTCTCTGATGTACCATACTCTTCATAGAGCGTTGGTGCCACCAAAGCAGTTTCCTGAGCAAGGGTTATACTGGCTGGTTTGCTATTGACTTTTCAGCAGGAGTTAGGGAAGGAATTTGTAATTTCGCGAGAGCTCACCTACTCTTCACAAAGGACACCATGGGATCTTTAACATCCACCAACTAATCCTGGCAGAGGGGATGCCAGTTGAAAATCCATCCAAGAGACAGCACACACATTGATGAATCACCTTGCCTGGGATGACAGGGATGACAGTTTATACCTGGGTCAGGATTCGAACCCAGGCTTGACAGCTTAGAGGTGAGTGTGCATACCTCTAAGCTGTCCTGACAGCCATACAAGCTACTACCTTTGCAAATATGAAATTTTACAAAGCCATAGCGTCATTGTCTTGGTTCTTTCCCTAACCTAATAATGTTCTTGTATAATGTTATTGGTGTATCAGTTTCATTACACACTGTCTGCAAAGCATCCTTGGCATAGCTTTAACCAGTATTGGTCCAACATCAGACACGTTTGGTCCTGCTTATGCTTTGTCCTCAGTGTCTGGGCCTGGCTGATCAAATAAGTTGAATAGCATTTACAAGCTGTGACGTACCTCCGTTTTTAATGCAGTTGTGGAACCATTAAACCTCGTGTACCTTTGGTGCTGGGAGGTGATCCTGCAGGCTTTTTTATTGGGTCATTTGGAGCACGAGAAGGTGAAGGGGAGAGTGAAAGTGGCTGCGGTGGGCTCGTTAGTTCAGCTTTTGGCTTGGTGAGGCCGGACAACATCTGCGCTGAATAAGGCGCAGCACGTTTATCGCATTCTGGCCCAACATCTCGCCTGAATCAGCTTCTTTTCTGCAGCCATGGATGAACTTTGGGTGAACGGATGAACTCGTGCCAGTCAAATGCAATTTTTTCCACTTTTTCCACCATGGATGCTCGACTAACACTAGTAGATACGTCTGATCCATCCTTTCCCTCCTTCTGCATCTTTACAGTCAGTATTATGAATTATCAAGAATTTCTTTTTTGTATTACTGAATCTAGTGGGTATAAGCCTGGTGTTGGCTTTGTGGTTAGGATGGCTGGCTTGGGATCTTAGGGTCCTGAGTTTGAGCCTGTTTGCCACTGAATTAACACCAGTTGGGGTTGACTCAGCCAGTCATCTTTCTGAGGTTGGTGAAATGAGTACCAGTGTACTGATACAGGGGCACAGCATCAGCAGTGTATTCACACCCCAACAAAATGATAGCTACCCTGCAGCCAAGCTGCCCGATGCAATAAAAAGATCTAATGGGTACTTCCACCCAGACACCCTCCAGGTGGGAGTGCTCTTCCTGGCCAACTCTTGGTGGGCAATGTTCTGCTGCACATTCTTGGAAACGCACGTAATCATTTTGGTCAAATATGAAAGAAATTTTGTTGATCACGACAACAAACTCCATACCATAATTTTGAGAATTATGGTATGAATTATGGAATGGTTAATTTGAAAGATTCATTGCAATCCTTCCTTTCACATACAATTTACTGCAATACACAAAAACTCCAAAAAAACATTTTGCAGAAAACCTAAATAGGGACCCCCTGAGCATACCCTGAAAATTTGGTGTCGATCAGCCCAAGGGTCTTGGAGTAGTTACCAAACAAACAGCCAAACATAAACACAGACACCGCTCTGTTATATATATATATATATATATATATATATATATATATATATATATATATATATATATATATATATATATATATATATATATATATATATATATATATATATATACAGTATTAGATATTGTCTTAATCTATGACTCATCATAATAAAAAATAATAAAACATCTTCATCACTAAAAGCGATTTTGCTTACCATTGATGATTTAATCTGATCTATCAGATCCATTGGAGTCTCAGCATCTGTAGATTTTGAGTTGAGTCTGGGTTCGGGATACGAGTCTCGTCTGCCAATACCCGCTTGTGGACATGACATACCCTGTGGTGCATTTTGAAAAGAGTATGCTATTGCTTGTCGGCACCTTGGCCTAACTGAAAATCCCTGCCCTAATTTATGAGATCGGCAATCAGTCGCTTGGTCATGCTTTGGGGAAGATGAAACCAGCAGACAAAATCCTTAATCGTGCGGAATATGCATTCGTGAGATAGAGAAGGAATATTCTGATATCTCTCAAGGAGGCCACTTGACATATAATAGAGAAAAGTGGTCTTGATACCACCTCAAAGACCTCCACTAGTTTAAAATTGAAATATCATCATCTTTATAAGAAAGAAACATCTGTTGGCACTGCCACCCTGCGTGATAACTTAGTTTACCTATTGATAACTTAATTCAGGAAGTTGTTCAGAGCACCAGTGGTCACTTGTCGTGAATAAACAGTCACCCCCTTACCCTCTCCCACCCAAAACTTATGCTTACAGTTAAAACCACTTGCCAGAGTCATGCTGATTTACAATAATGGTTGGAGCTCATGGAAGAACAAGATCGTGGTTGACAAGTCAGCAAACATTCCTGAATGAGATGTTTGTTGACATTTCGTTGATTCACGCGATGCCACATCATTTCGCATTCAAATTTCCAAAAGTTCCCTCGATGAATCAAGCATCGGCGTGTTTATGACTTTTCCTGGAATTGAACCACTACAGACAGCTGCTCCATATTTGTACTTTGTGATGTTTTTGGTGAAAATAAGTCATTCTGGTTCTTTTCTCCAACTTCCCTTTTGCCCGACTTCTTACGTTACTCTTTTAACTTTCCTTCTTCGGTTTTGTGGCATGGGGTGTGTTTGCACTGTGCCTAAGTTTATTACAATCCATTCCCTGTGCATTCTGTTACAATCCATGCTTTGTACCTTAGTTGCAATCTCTGTTTTTGGCTCAGCCTCCATCAACCCTCCTTCATCTGTAGCAGCTTGTACCCTGTCTGTAGCTCCGCTCATTGGCGTGTGTAGGGCTTCTGTTAGCGAGAGCCTCGGGGTCTGTGGGAAACAGCTTTATCCGCCCCAGCTCCTGGCCTGCTATCGCTATTTTGTCCTCGTGGCCGAATGAGTGTGAACTGTGTAGTTTGAGTGAGTGGCCCAACTAAAAATGCTTTGATGTTGGAAGGGTGGGTGAGGAAGGGGGATTTCAAATCATGGGTGCCGTAGAGGATTCTTATTCTGTCGGGGTTAGATTATGTACTTTGTGGTGGATGTTAAAGATGGAAAAACTAATTTGCCAATACCAAGCCAATGTTAAGTGGTTTTCATGCTGGTGTTTTTTTTTTTTTTAACCATCAGAACAAGCCTAATCCCTGCCATTACTAATGGGCAAGACGTTACTTTCAAACCTTTTACCATCCATTTTTCTGGCATAACAAATAGATGCCAGAATATTTTGCTTTCAAGAAATGTTGACGCATTCTTGTTACCATGCACATATCTTAGAGCTCCAAATGGTTATAATTTAAATATGCTCCAAATTATTGGCAATTATCGAAGATGTGACTCTTCTTACTATTATTATTGTAGAAAATAGTAGCAATCTCCTTAATCTGCTTCCTCGCATTACAGTGAAATGAGATGAGGTTAAAGGAAGTATTTGATGATAAAACTCTTAACGTCCTTCACTTTTTTTGGGTCAATCTACATTGACCTTAATTTCATCGAACATATTTTCTTACAACAAGTAAAAATTACCTTTATTAGCCTCACCTTGTGCCGGAGGGACTGAAAGGCTATTGCAATCGGTTTGTGTGTCAGTGTGCGAGTCCGCACGCAGATCTATTTTAATATAGAGCATTCATTATCAAATCGAATGTCATCGATACACATACACTGGCAACAGTCTGCACTTCAAAATCCTTTCTATTTTTATTTTTTTATTTTTATCAATTATGAAATTGCAAAAAAATTGTTGCATTGGCTTATCGTTCCCAAGGTACAAACAGGACTTCACAGTGGAATGGAAACCGATTCTTAATCATGAAGTCTAAGTGTCGTTCTGCATTGGCTTACAGGTAGAACAACAGGTGGACTCGACGGAATGTTGATCGGAGTACACTAACCGCCATAGGAAGAAAGCAGAAGCTAACGTTTCACGCGTAAACCAATCATCAGAGCAAAACAGGCTTTACAATGTGGAATATAAACCATAACACCACATACACATTTATGTGTAAAAGCATCTGATTATAAAGCGTCTCAGTTCTGTCGCACTGCGGTATCCAATGCAGTTTGTTATGTTGAAAATTCTCCCCAAAATTCAATCTGTTAGCACTCCAAGCTTCAGTAATATAATCGGACAGCAATGTGGTTTGAACCACAGGCCCCTTGTAAACGCGTGAACGTTCAGCACAACTCATA
>NC_140973.1:7146915-7176915 GCF_056783735.1 Eptatretus burgeri | reverse complement strand
GGGTCTGTAGAAGAAGATTTTTCAAGGGATTTACGTGATTTTCCCCAAAATGGACTAAGTCGGCCATTTTGAAACACTTCCGGTCATATGATCGGCGTGACCTCCACAATTTAACATCCCTACCATGGCCTAATGTTGGAACCCAAATTTGGTAGCATTCTGACTGGTGAGGCTGAAGAAGAATATTTTTGAAGAAATTTACTAAGTCGGCCATTTTGACCTACTTAAAGTCATGTGACCGGAATGAGCTTCGTAATTCCTATTACCAGCCAGGAGAGGAACGTTGTTGCCAAATTTCAGCCGGATCAACCCAGAGGTTTGGCCAGAGAAGTGGAAATAGGAGACGGACGGACGGACGGACGGACAGTGCGCGATGACAATACCTTATCTGGAATTAATTCCAGAAAAGCTAAAAATTATACAGAAAGATAATTGGCGACCATAATAAACCACGACCTGTTGGACATCCACTTCCTGTTTGTATCATGTTTTCCATGAATAGAGTTCATGGCATGAAGAACTAAATATTCCACTATTTGAACGAGGTAATGAATAGATATGGAATGACAAAATGACAATTTGACCTTTCACTTTGAAGAATGCAAATAATGGGGGAGGAGAGTGTTATGTGTGGTTGGGGACTTTGGGTGATGAGTTTGTGTGAAGACAGATTCCAATCTTACAGCCGCCATATTGTGCTCACTGCTATGTGAGGCAAGGACGCCTCGGATCTGTCACATTCACAATCGCCATGTACTCCCTCTTCGTGTTCCCTTCATTGCAAAACTAACAACTTTGTTCCACAAGAGAAACAAGAAAGTATCTGAAAATGCAAAGCTCGTCCACTTTGTATTCGGACTTCTACTTCCGTATGCCAAAGGGTACAATGACTTTTCCACCTTATTCTTCATTTGTCTTCTCAATATTCTCATAATGAAGCTTTGTTGAAAATTTGATGACAAAAGCTCAAATGGTAAAAAAAATTTTTACAGCCCGGACAGACACACACACACACACACACACACACACACACACACACACACACACACACACACACACACACACACACACACACACACACACACACACACACACACACACACCCACACACACCCATGAAGTTACCTGCATGAAGCAAAAACATACCTAGCCTCCCCCACCTGGACGCGTTGCTACAAGATACACATTTACATTGATAATTTGCGTCCCTCCCTGACCACCAGCAAAGATAAAAACACCCCCCCATGCCCCCCTCCCCCCCTCCGATGCACATGCTGATCCGATATAGCAAGTATGGATGTAATCAGCCCAGAACTGTAGGAAGAGTAGTGTGACAAACAAACAAACACACAAACTCGAGTCCATGAATTACAGTAAGGATTGCATCTATCTATAATTCCAGCAATCTGTGTGTGTGTGTGTGTGTGTGTGTGTGTGTGTGTGTGTGTGTGTGTGTGTGTGTGTGTGTGTGTGTGTGTGTGTGACCGCTGTTTCTCGACAACCACTGGTCCGATCTAATTGAAACTTGCCAGATATATTGCTGGGGACCTGAGGATGTGCCTTTTCAAGGTTTGATATTAATCGGACAAGTGCTTCCCAAGTTATGGCCATTTATTTACCAACCAATGATAAGACACATTGCTGCAGCCATTTATTTACCAACCAATGATAAGACACATTGCTGCAGCCATTTATTTACCAAACCAATGACAAGACACGTTGCTGCAGCCATTTATTTACCACCCAATGATAAGACACGTTGCTGCAGCCATTTATTTACCAAACCAATGACAAGACACATTGCTGCAGCCATTTATTTACCAACCAATGACAAGACACGTTGCTGCGTAGGCCGGTGCGCGGCCGGCTGACGATGATGTCATGGTCCGTGTCAGTTACAATGGGATTGGTGCCTTAGTTACCATGGCGTGGGAGTGACAATGGTCAATGGCAGCGAATGTCATGGCAAGCAAAGACAGGGAGGTAAACTTGATTTTAATCTGGATTTTAATTAACTCTTTGTGTGTAAGTATCACAGCAGTTGATACTTCAATGCAAGCGATAATTATTCGTGGAATGTTTGTGAACATTCCGAACGGGCACGCACCACTTCCGGATAGTGATGACAATGTATTCTAATAATTTCTCGATTTCTTATGCGCATTTATAGATAAACACAATGCCCCAATCCAGTCGTCGTTTACGAGAGCGAAGGAACGGCCTGTGTGGTTGTTTCTGGCTCGTGGTTTGAAAGTTTTTTTTGGGGGCGGGGGTGCACATACGGGCCCGCGAGAGCTCAGGAACGGCTTGTGTGGTTGTTGTTTCTGGCTCGAATTTGAAAGTTATTATTATGATTTTTTTTTTGCACGTACGGGCACGTACTAGTATATGACTAAAAGGGAAAGTGTGTGTGTGTGTGTGTGTGTGTGTGTGTGTGTGTGTGTGTGTGTGTGTGTGTGTGTGTGTGTGTGTGTGTGTGTGTGTGTGTGTGTGTGTGTGTGTGTGTGTGAGATAGAGAGAGATTTCCGCCACTTGCATTATCAAGAAATGGTACAAACCAGACTCCTCTCTTGCACGGATACTTCTCGTATTGCTATATTTCTATGAGTCTAATTTGCATCCAAGATCAAAATAGTTGTGGTTAACCATTTTGAAATTGCCACTCTTGTTGTTTTTTTGCTGAAAATTGCTTTTGAAAGACTATTTGAACCGGAGAGTTCATAGAACACCTTAACCTGCGCTGTCTTGAGAAACAAGGACTTGCGCGGGGTCTACAAGCAGCAAATTTGATTGGTCCAAATGATGTAAAATGCTGCAATAATTTGTCCAAGTACTGATAAACGCGTTTTAAAATTGCCAAAAAAAAAGCGATTTGTGTTCTATAGTGTGTAATTCAACTTAAATTAAACAGAGATTTTTAAGGTTGTAGAAAAAAAAAAACAAATTCGGAAGTTGATCGCAATTGATGTGGCGTCATTTACACCACCTTATTGAACATGTTACATTAGTTATTGTGTCTGTTGTTTGTGTTTGTTGCAGGTGTCCATTATGACGTCCTTAAAAACAGTAAGTTTCCTGTTTGGAATGATTTTCAATTTTTGTTTGACTTCCAGACAGACAGACTAAAAAAATTATCTTGCTCTTCCCTGCGCATGCACCATCGGGACAAATTCAGAGCCAAAGTACTGTTAAACTACACGTTCGTTTTCCGATTTATGTTCCGATTCGTGTTCACAATATAATATTCAATGAAGTTATCAGTTTATGATCAAGAAACGTTTGTACACACACACACACACACACACACACACACACACACACACACACACACACACACACACACACACACACACACACACACACACACACACACACCGCATGTGTGAAAGGCCTCATTAGCATTCATACGTCATTTTGAAAGTTGCGCATTGTCACATGTCAAGGAGCATGAAGCATTGTGGAAATCAGAATTATTATACTGAACAACCAAAGGAGCTGTGAATTTTCGTGTAAATATATTTGTTTTCCAATTTGAATAACAAAGGTAAAGGCAGTGTGTATCGTGCTGTACCAGGTACTGTGTCGTTCACATAATGTGTACAGTCTGTGTGGGGGTATTCGATAAGTCATTGGAACGAGATGCTCACAATGGTCTATGATTCATTCATGAATGCATCTCGTTTGGAAAACCTTTTGAACGCCCTTCATGGAAGCTCTCTTGAGCCGTTGCGTAACCTGGGTTTGATTCATGCATTGGACTCGGTGAACCGTCCATCCTGCAGATGCTGAACACGGGGGTCGAGCGCTGCGTCAAAGCGTCCGCTATTCTTTGGGAGGAATGCTCGAAGCCGGCTGACCTGCGTCCGAGCAATCACCGCCATGAAAACAATTGACCCCACAGCACCTTTCGCAAAGAGCATGCCATTGGGTGCCACCACCAATGGCCAAATTCCAAATTAGTGTTCTAAACTACACGGTGCGACGTCACATCTACCAAACGGAAAAAGGCATGATGCATGCAACCAGGAACAGATGAAATTCCCAATCGAATCTTGGTCCAATCAAAATTACACATTCACTAGATGGCTCAAATGTGCATTCCAATGCCAAGATGGCTGCCATAGCATCAGAAATGCAATATCTTGAGATGTCGCGCTTGTCCTCCAAAAAGGCTACGTGGCGTGTTGAACCTGTGCCGAGCGCCGTGCAGGAGTGCAGAGTGCACAAATTAGGTTTTATACTCAATCGGGAAGTTTGTGCATGGATGTGTTGTTTGCTGGAACATGCTCAGCCAGGAAAAAAAAAAAAAGAAAGAAAGAAAGAAAGAAGAAAAAGCCATTTGGAGGCATTTTAAAGTGCTGGCCCCATTTTGTTCCAAGTTGAAAGTAATACAATATGCTGCCTTGGAATGCCAGAAAAAAAAAACAATCATGCTTGCACCCATCCCTAATGTACATAGCGTCCTTTGCTTTGAGCTAAAACTTTGTGGATGAAGTTGATTTATTATTGTTATTATCATTACAATATTATTATATTGTTATGATTAAAAAAAAAAAAAATTTACAGCAATCTTCAGCCCTTGGAGGAGCTTGAATGGTACCCCGTGTAACAGGTCAAATGCATGAGTTGATCTCCATGCACTTTTTTACATAAATTGAGGTATATACAGGATTTGAACCTGGTTTTCCTATCGTCATGAGCAATGGGTTCATCACAACACGATGACGCTGTTACGGTGGGGAGGGCATGTGTTGTCACAGTTCAAACAATTCTATAGGTCATGTGTGCAAATGTCCAATGTTGCGAGGATTATACAAGGAATTAGTTATTTATTTACAATCTCTGCCTTAAACTCATTATTTCCCTCCCTCGATATTACCGATATATTCACAAAGGTGCTTTCATTCAGGTCCACCTTTTAGATTGTTGTGAAATGCGCAAAACTTTTTTGTATGCAGTGTCAAGGCTCGTGGGGGAGGTAGAACAGAACAGATCACGACTTAACAGAACAAAAACTAGAAGTGCACTCGGTGGAGCGCATACATCCGCCCCGTAAGGCCTGATCCATGAGAACATATGTGGCCCAATACATTTTTGAGATATCATGCCGTATGTCGTTTTTGAGCCCTATCTCTCAATGGTGAAGAATCACTTAAAAACACAAATTAAATAATTCTCGTATCCAGATCCGGATTCAGATCTTCACCAAAATCGAATCAATTCGTCGTGGTCGACTCACCCGACCTGTCCACCAAGTTTCGTCCGAATCCGTCCACAACTTTTTGAGATATCCTGTACACAAGCAGACAAACAAACAAACAACCAGACAGACAGAAAGGAGTGAAAACATAACCTCCTTCACCTTTGGTGGTGGAGGTAATGATGGTAGAAAGTTTGGGGGGATGGGTGTTAGAGGGTCAAAGGGCAGACGCTGCAAGTCAGAGAGAGAGAGAGAGATCGATAGATAGATATCGCTGACCTATCTGTGATATGAAAGTAATTGGCCCAGAGACTTGGTTTCATCATGGGAGATACCAATGATGAGCAGCTTGATTTCCATGACATCAGGCAAAGTAATGTATGAGACAGGGTGTTGGTACCCAGAGTAGAGACAGTACACAATCCGGCTGCAGGTGTAGGTCATGTAGATAGATAAAAGTTCAGATGAGCCAATGAAAGACTTTGCATGACAGAGGATATCTAGTTAGAGGCTGGCTTTAGAGGCAAACTTAGATATGTGGTTTGCCGAAGAAGGATCGTGGCTGATAGTGAGACCCAAAAGTTGACTGACTGAACTTCCTCAAGTGGATTGTAATGACCAATGTTCCTGCGAATGATGGGGGAGGGATGTTTGCCAGATAGTATTTTTGGGAGACACAATGAGAATATGTGATTTTTCAGGATTGAAATACATTCCAATTGTATGACCAGTTTGTGATAACTTTTTTTCTTCTCTTAATCGAGGTCTGAGGAGAGGGAAGAGGCTGCAGCCTGCTCGTCTGAAGGATGATGGATGTCATGACAGAGGGTAGAATCATCAGTAAATATATAAAGAGAATTTTCCAGATAGTCAGAGAGATCATGGTTGAAGATCAGGAATAGCACTGGACCCAAAACACTGCCTTGGGGCACTTCAACCTTGACGGGGAGAAGGGATGAAAGGATTCCGTTGAGAGCGACATGTTGGATACAAGAGTAGAGGAAGTCAGAAAGCCATGTGTGGAGTTGTCCTTGGATGCCATAGACAGAGAGTTTGGAGAGCATGGCGGGATGTCAGACTGTATCGAATGCTTGAGAAATGTCAAGAGAGACGGCCCTGATCTCATGTTTAAGATTGAAGGCCTCCATCAATTGTTAGGAGAGTCGAAGCAGCAATGTCCAGGGTAGATTGAGCCGGTCTGAGTCTGGGCTTATGGTTTGAGATCAGATTATTGGAGAAAAGGAAGGATTTCATATCAACTGCAAATATGGATTCCATGTCTTTGCTGATGATTGGATGTAAGCTGATAGGTCTGTAGTTATTGGGATCAGTTTCTGCACCATGTTTAAGTAATGGGGTGATGTTGGCTTGTCTTCTAATCAGCTCGTAGATGACCTAGGGCATATGATAGGGTGAAGAGAGCAGAAATAAGATGTGCAAGAGCAGCAGAGCAGGTTTTAGGACATGTGATAATCCCATCCGGGCCATTTGCAGAATCAGTCAAGGGTTGCCAGAAACTTCTCCACCTTCTCGAGGTGCAAAAGACAAAGTCCAGCAGCAGTTGGGTACGACTGACCAGACCGACCGGCATTGAGGCAGCTCTGAAAATAGTGGGAACGTTAGTCATCACCAGGTTGAGAAGGGAGGATTTGCCATTTGGAGAAATCCCAGTTGGAAAGTTTACAGATTGAGTCAGTCCCATGGAGTCACAAAAGTCCTTTGCTGAAGTCCCATGACTGGTGAGAGAGGTACCAACGCCCACCCAAGTTGCGACGGTAACAATTGAAGTCACTATCTGTGAGGACGAGAGAGTTGGGATGGGTGGTAATTATTGGTCCACGTTGGCCGAGAGAGATTTCGGTCGAGTCTGAGAAGAAGAAGAAGAAGAAGAAGAAGAAGAAGAAGAAGAAGAAGAAGAAGAAGAAGAAGAAGCATGGACCAAGTAAAAAAGGACATGTGGGATGTTCCTGAAGGAGAAATAAGGCAATTGAAACAATTTTAAATGTTATTAAAAGCTTTTAAAGTAAGAAGGAAATTATTTAAATTAGGAGGAATGTTCATTAAATTGGGAGCTATTGAGAATGGAAGGAATTATTAACAGGCATAAGGAGTTGGTGATTATTTTTTAAAACATTTTTTGGCTTGAAAGAAATTTGTTTTTGTTTTTTTAAGCAAGCAGGCGAAATTGATTTTTTTTTTTTTTTTACAGAAAATAAGATAAAGTTTAGGAGCATGAAATTTCCTGTAAAATCTCACACTCTCACTATGTCTCTCCGAACGGACTGTTTGGAAAACCTCCCCATCCACTTTCTCAACAATCCTCTGGAAGAAGTCCTTTCTTTCAAGTTTCTGGGTCTCACTATCTGCCATGACCTTTCCTGGGAAAGCCACATTTCCAACCTCTCCTCCAAAGCCAGTCGCCGACTGGGAATCCTCCGTCGTGCAAAGTCCTTCCTCGGCCCACCTGAGCTCCTGACCACACACAAAGCTTTCGTCCGCAGCCTGATGGAGTACTGCTCTCCACTCTGGGCTGGTGAGTCATTCCACCTCATATCAGCGGAGGCCTCCCAGTTGACCCCCTCAGATTTACTTTACACTTTCATAAAATAGTTCCCAGGTATCAAAATGAAGCTGCGTAAAATTTTAGGTCCATAGATGCGGTCAAGTCCGAGATATTGAGGGTTGAAAATGTGGTTGTGGCCCTATTTTTATGGTCGTTGCGAGCATCACAAAATGAACGGCTACTTTTAAACTCCCACAACTTTTTAAATATTAATGCTAGAGCCTTAAAATTTTCAGAGATTATTCCTCTATAACTGCTCTGTAAGAAACAAACATAAAACGGAGTATACCTCTATTAAATTTTATGACCTGATCAGTTGAAATCCAGAAAAAAAATGTTGGTTTTGTATGAAGACCCAACTTTGAGACCCCATATATTTTTATTGACCCATCCCAGAAGCTTGAAATTTTTTCAGGTAATAACTGTATGGTAGTAGTTTTCAAATACATGTTCACTTTTCTTAATCAGTCATATATAATACAGTCATGATCCCTCAAAAATTGAAAATTTTCATTTTTCCCAAAATTCAGGTGAGGATTGCAAATATATGACAAGTTATACCACTTCAAATTGTTCACCATTGGAAAGAGCATTTTCAAGTTTACAAAAGTGTTAAATATCAATGTAGTATAATGTTTCTATCAATATTTCAACAATATTTGAATAAATGATGTTCTGCCAGTGCTGTGCGCGTTGTGTGTGCTATTTAATGAACAGTCCTTTTACATGTAGTACATATGTGTAGTACATGTATATATAATGTACATACATATCATCTGCTATTAGGATACCATGAACACAATACTTTGAAATTTGAATTTGTAATTCTTTGTTTCTCATTACAGCGTGTGCACCGTATACAATTGCACCGAGTTTGAAATGTCCCCGGTGTCTACCACGTCTCCGGTGTCCCCCCCCCCTTCCCACGTGCATCAAGACAGCCAATGACGGCCGTCCGGTAGATGCAGTGCGTAACCTCGACGGAAATAGCGAGAATTGACGGAAATACCCGAGTATTTCAATGGAAATTTGTGAAACTAATGTGTTATATATGTGAAAACCATTTAATTTATTGCTTGACGGGAAAAAACCAAGAAACGCGCCCCTCTCATGTACGAACGAACGAAAGACGTCATTTCCGCCCACCATCGCATTTCGCGCCGAAAGACGTCATTTCCGCCCACCATCGCATTTCGCGCCGAAAGACGTCATTTCCGCCCACCATCGCATTTCGCGCCGATCGCCGAAGTTCTTATGCTATCATTCTTTTGCGGCCCCCTGCCACGCTGTTAGAGAACATTGTACTTTACGGTACTTCTACATATCGACGGTCCCCTGTGCCAGTGCGCATGTGCAGCCTGAGCCGGAGCCAGGGATGTTGTGGGCGTTTCAACCTGTTCAATACTTGTTTGATTATTGTCGTTCCACGCTAATAAAGTGGTCGAACAAATTGAACTCTTTTCTTATTTATAATCAAACAACTTGATGCAGTCGAGTAAGGATCGTCGGTGCTGAGGAGGACACGACTGGGTGAAAACGGACCACGAGAACGTCGACAGTGAGTTTGGATTTCTCGGGTACTGTACCCAATCTTCGCCCCCACGACACTGTACACACGTGTGCATCACCGAAAATAGAACGTTTACTCCAGAATAACTGTTCCTATGGCGCCGGTGGAAGCAGAGTGCCCGATCGAGGGTTGTGACTATATGGCTACACACGCAGAGGCGGCAGTGGTGGCCGCCATGTTGAGTATACACGCCACTGTGCACGTCGCCGCCCCCAGGGCGGCGAGCTCGAATGCCAAGATGGAGAAACTCAAGCGTCCCTCCATAGCACTGGCCGGAACGGGCGAGGCCTGGTCGTACTTCATAACCCGCTGGGGCGAATACAAAACAGGTACGAAGCTTGTCGGACCCGACATAGTCGCGCAGCTCCTGGAGTGATGTGAGGAGGAGCTGAGAAAGGACCTCACTCGCGCGGCGGGTAGGAGCCTCGTGGGCAGCGATGAAGAAGACGTCCTCGTCGCCATGATGGCGCTCGCCGTCCGGATGGAGAACACGATGGTAGCTCGAGTGGCCCTGTCTAACATGCGGCAGGGACACGAGGAGCCCGTCCGGTCGTTCCACGCCCGCATCAAGGGCCAGGCGGACACGTGCAAGTATGAAATGAAGTGCACCAAGGCGGGGTGCGATCAGGTCAACGACTTCACGGAAGAGATATTGCGCAACGTGGTTGCCCGTGGCATCGCGGACCAAGCAGTACAACTTGACCTACTCGGTGAGAAGAACCAGGACATGCCATTAAAGGACATGATAGAGTATCGAGGCCAAAGAGTCTGGAAAACGCTCGGCATCGCGCCTGCTTGACACTCAGAGCACGGACGCGATCAGTAGTTCGTATTGGCGGGGAAGGCAACAGGACGTCCGTGCCAGAGTAGGAGCCAGGCCGGAAAAACGGAAGGCCAAGCCCGAAGGAGTAAGCATCTACAGCGGCGAGGTGGGCCACGGCAAAACGCCTCAATGGCGCGCCAGACGCGCCGAGTGCCCCGGATACGGTAAAAAGTTCCAGAAGTGTGACCGCCAGAATCACCTCGACAAGGCGTGCCTGGGCGGCCGATCGGCAAGACCCCCATCTAAGGAGACCGACGGGATGTACGACGAGCAGGCGGCAGCCTTCGTCGAGCTAGGCACGGTCACCATGGCCAGCACAGAGGACGAAATGCGCGCGCTTCCCCTCGCTCACCACCTGTACGATGATATGTGCGATAAGTGGATGAAACGCATATCCGACCTGCAGCCATACGTCAACCTCACTCTCACCAACAAGCGCGAGGATTACAAAGTGCTGGGTTTTAACCTCCTGAAACACACCCGCACGGTAACCCTACCCGCTATGGCAGACACGGGGTGCCAGAGCTGCCTGATCGGCATTAAAGTCGTCCAACAAATGGGCTTGAGTACTGAGGACCTCATACCTGTATCCATGACCATGAAGGCCACAAACAACAAAGGAATTCGTATCCTCGGAGCCGTGGTAGTCAGATTCGCCGGTAACAGTGACGACGCTCGGAGATTGGAGACGTGCCAAATCGCGTACGTGACGGACTCTTCAGACCACATATTCCTCTCCCGCGTGGCCTGCATGGACCTGGGAATGATCTCGGACAGATTCCCGACACTCGGAGAGGTGAATCTGACGACCTCGGAATTGTGCGACTGCCCGCGACGCGCGGAGCCGCCGACAAAGCCGACCGCACTCCCCATGCCAGCGACCGAGGCCAACAGAGAGGCACTACAGTCACATTTACTCAGGATGTATGCTCAGAGCACATTCAACACGTGCCCACACCAGCCACTACCGAGAATGACCGGCCCGCCACTACGTCTTATGCTCAGTGAGAACGCGAAACCGGTTGCCCATCACACTCCCATCTCCGTGGCCATACATTGGCAAGATGAGGTAAAAGCAGGCCTCGACCAGGACGTTCGGCTCGGCGTGTTGTAGGAAGTACCCGTCGGCACGCCGGTGACATGGTGTCACCGCATGGTAATTTGTGCGAAAAAGAATGGCAAGCCGCGACGCACCGTCGACTTTCAGGCCTTGAACAAGCATGCGTTCCGCGAGACCCACCACACCCAATCCCCGTTCCACCAGGAGAGACGCGTACTTAACGGGAAGCGCAAGACAGTATTCGATGCATGGAACGGTTACCATAGCATCCGCCTACACGAGGACGACCGCCACAAGATGACCTTCATCACTCCATGGGGGCGCTACCGGTACCTATCTGCCCCACAAGGGTATATGGCATTGGGGGACGGTTACTCACGACGATACAATGAGATCGTCGCGGACATTGGTAACAAGACCAAGTGCGTAGATGACACGCTACTATGGTCAGACACAATTGAGGGGAGCTACTTCCAGGCGGTCCAATGGCTGGATTTATGCGGCCGGAATGGAATCATCCTCAACCCGGAGAAGTTTGTCTTCAGCGCACCCACGGTGGACTTCGCGGGCTTCACCATCACCATGACCGACGTGCGACTGTGCAGCCGCTACCTGGAAGCAATCCACGATTTCCCACAACCGCGTAACATCACCGACGTCAGATCGTGGTTCGGGCTTGTCAACCAGGTGGCATATGCCTTTAGTATGGCCGAACGAATGCAGCCATTCTGGAAGCTCCTGAAAAGTGGAGAACGCTTCCAGTGGTCCATGGAGTTAGAGGACATATTCCGCGAGTCGAAAGACGTGATCGTACAAGAAATCGAACACGGTGTCCGCATATTTGACAAAACGAAGCCAACATGCATCGCCACGGACTGGTCGAAGGAGGGAATCGGATTCTGGTTGCTTCAAAAGCACTGCTGATGCGTGCCAGTTAGACCATTCTGCTGCACTGATGGATGGAAAATAACCCTGGTCGGCAGCAGATTCACACACGCGGCAGAATCCAGATACGCGCCCATAGAGGGCGAGGCTCTCGCAGTCGCGGACGCCTTGGACAAGGCGCGCTACTTCGTACTGGGCTGCGAGAACCTGATCGTTGCGGTAGACCACAAACCACTGCTGAAACTCCTTTCGGACAGAGCACTTGACGACATACCCAACCCCCGCCTCAGGAACCTCAAGGAGAAGACCCTGCGTTATCGCTTCTGCATCATACATATCCCGGGCATGAAGAACAAGGCGGTAGATGCCATGTCGCACAGGCCGGTCAGCACCACGCGACCTCCACTCATGAACCTTCCAGATGACAATGCCACCATAGCGATCCACCTCCAACCAAGCACGCACACCGACGTCCTGTCCCTCCTACGCCAAACTGAGCCGGAGTATGACGACGACGTCGAGGAGGACAACCTGGCATGGTGTGCCGCGGGCCTCGAATCATTGCGATCAGTAACATGGGATCGCGTCAGGGAAGCGATGGCGATATGCACATATTGGAGGGAATAACAATGAACGGCATCCCCGACTCAAAAATCGAGATGCCAGAGACAATTCGCGACTATCACCAGTACCACGAGAACATTACATCGACAGATGGAGTGATCCTATACAAGGACCGAGTAGTCATACCACCCTCACTCCGCGGCGATGTGCTGAGCGCCCTACACGCTGCCCACCAGGGCGTATCAATGATGACCGCCCGCGCAGAATCCTCTGTATTCTGGCCAGGCATGTCGGCCGACATCAGCGCCACTCGGAAAAACTGCGAACACTGCCACCGGATGGCACCATCACAGCCTGGAGCGCCACCAACTCCACCTATCACGGTCGTTTACCCCTTTCAGGCAGTGTGCTCGGACTTCTTTGTACACAGGGGTGCACACTACCTTGTGACGGTGGACAGATACTCGAACTGGCCGATCATCTCAAAGTCGACGGGTGGCGCCGCCGGACTCATAAACCACTTACGTCGCGCCTTCGTGACGTACGGGACACCAGAAGAGCTCGCGTCGGATGGGGGACCGGAGTTCACCTCCACCGAGACCAGGTCATTCCTGCACAGATGGGGCGTACACCACCGCTTGTCATCGGTGGCTTTCCCTCACAGCAACTGTCGCGTGGAGATTGGAGTTAAGACAATGAAACGACTTATCACGGACAACACCAGCCCGCAGGGAGAACTTGACACTGACGCTGTGCAGAGAGCGATACTACAATATCGTAACACGCCTGACCCTGACACGAAGATCTCCCCGGCAATGTGTGTCTTCGGCCGCCCGATACGCGATTTCATCCCAATTATCCCCGGGAAGTACAGACCGCACGACACTTGGCATGAGACCCTGAAAGCGAGGGAGGAGGCCCTCCGCAAACGTCATATCCGCACAGCCGACACCTGGGCAGAACACACCAAACGCCTTCCGCCACTTGCTGTAGGGGACCTAGTCCGCGTACAGAACCAGACAGGATTCCACCCCAAAAAATGGGACAAGACAGGCAGTATCGTGGAGGTACGCCAACACGACCAATACGTGATCAAGATCGATGGCTCGGGCAGAGTCACACTTCGGAACAGGAAATTCCTGCGCAAGTTTAGCCCAGTTCGCAATGACCAGCTGCCACCCCGGTCTATCTATGATGATCTAGCAACCCGCATCACTGTACCTGCACCCGTTGTAACACCGCAACTGCCTGACCTCGACAGCGAACCCGTGACATCTGCGACGCCAACGGGGCCCACGCCGGCACTGACGTCAGTATGCACACCCCGGCGCAAGACCACACCCGTTTCAGACACGCCAGCAGCACCAGGACGAGGAACACCGAGGCGCGCGATCCTTCAGACGCCATCATCGGCCCCTGAAACCCCGAGAGCCCCATCCCCACTGGGGCCCGATGTGACACCACCAGCACCAGCGATAGGTCAACGCCGATCCACCAGAGCGACCAGCGTGCCTGCCTGGCACAAGGACTACTCCATGGAATAGTCACACGATGGGCGATATAAACTTTTGTTCATTCATTAAACTTAATATTTTCTCAGCCTTTATCTATTAACATAATAAAGACTCGGAGGGAGATAGAGAACATTGTACTTTACGGTACTTCTACATATCGACGGTCCCCTGGGCCAGTGCGCATGCGCAGCCTGAGCCGGAGCCAGGGATGTTGTGGACGTTTCAACCTGTTCAATACTTGTTTGATTATTGTCGTTCCACGCTAATAAAGTGGTCGAACAAATTGAACTCTGTTCTTATTTAGCTGTATCGAACGATTTCATTCCTTCTGTTATATATAAAGGCGCTTATCACAATAATAACAAGATTTTTACATTTCAAATATTAAGTACGCTTTTTAATTGTTTTTCAACTGAAAAAGCATAAATTACATATTTTAACATTAGTGTACTCATTTGCTTCACCACACGCGCTGTATTGAAGGAGTTCACTTGTTTGTAAATAGCAAGAGCTTAACTCATCTGGCTGGGGATAAAATTTGAACTCAGGAATAGTTGCTGATCTGCTGATGTCAGCAGTGTATGTAGTTACATTCAAGGGAGGACATTTGTTGGGTTCCTTTGGTCCATGTGATGAAAGTTATTGATGCTCCCCTAACGTCAACTGGGAGGCAGTCCAAGCTCGCACCTGACTTGGAAAAGCAGATCAAGGACCTATTCAAATCATTTACGTGAAATGTTTTATTGCATTGTTATTGCAGTATGTGATATATTTTTGTATTATTAATTTGAATCATAGAACTAATCATTCATGATTACCATGGTGCCCACACCATGCACACACTTCATTGTATTCACGACTGTGTTAACAATAGTTTAAAAAAAAAATAGAAAATATATATATTTTTAAAAAATACCACTTTGATATTTGACACTTTTGTAAACTTGAATATGCTCTTTCCAATGGTGAACAATTTGAAGTGGTATACCTTGTCATATATTTGCAATCCTCACCTGAATTTTGGGAAAAATGAAAATTTTCAAATATTTGAGGGATCATGACTGTATTATATATGACTGATTAAGAAAAGTAAACATGTATTTGAAAACTACTACCATAGTTATTACGTGAAAAATTTTTCAAGCTTCTGGGATGGGTCAATAAAAATATATGGGGTCTCAAAATTGGGTCTTCATACAAAACCAACATTTTTTTTCTGGATTTCAACTGATAAGGTCATAAAATTTAATAGAGGTATACTCCGTTTTATGTTTGAGTCTTACAGAGCAGTTGTAGAAGATTAATCTGAAAATTTCAAGGCTCCAGTATTAATATATTTTTACTTTTTAAAAATTTTTTTGTATACCTTGTCGAGGCTCGTGTGAGAGCTAACACACAACGCACGTCAAGGGGGGGGGGGGCATAAGACAGGAGGGGAGGGAGTGGGAAGGACAAAACAGTGGGAAACAGAGACATTTGGAGATCTGTGGAAGGGAGAGGAATGGGACGGGGAACATGGGGTATAGAAGACGGACATTACAGGGACTTTCAGGAAGGAAAGCAGGGAATTTGAAGGAGGTGGGCTTCGGTGGATTATCGGGGGTAGAAAAGATCGAGGATTTGGATGGGGGATGATAAGAGGTGGTGGTGAACAGCTGTTTTGAAGGCCTGGAGGGAAGAATGGGAATGAATAGAGTGAGAGTGTTTATTCCAAAGGCGGGAAAAAAGAGGAATGAAAGAGTGAAGGTGAGCAGTGATTCATGATTTTGGTAGTTTTACCAGAAGGGGGTTGTTGGCGGACCTTGAGTGCCCTGCGGAAATGTGGTGGGGACAAATCGCACAGAGAGAGCAGGGGGGGGGGGGCGAGGCTGGAGAGGAGACGGTAGAAGACAGAAAGACCACCGACCAACCTGCGGTGATTGAGTGAGAGGCCCAAAGACTCAGCCTCATTGCGGGAGATGCCAATGATCCGAAATGCCCTGGTTTCTACAGCGTGGAGCCGAGAAAGGTGGGAGGCAGGATCACCAGCCCAGAAGGGAGAGCAGTACTCCATCAGGCTGCGGACAAAAACTTTGTAAGTGGTCAGGAGCTCAGGTGGGCCGAGGAAGGACTTTGCATGACGGAGGATTCCCAGTCGGCGACTGGCTTTGGAGGCGAGGTTTGAAATTTGAAATGTGAAATATTAAAAAAGTTGTGGGAGTTTAAAAGTAGCCATTCATCTTGTGATGCTCGCAACGACCATAAAAATAGGGCCATCAGATCCAATCGAACGTCAGGCCTGGCTCGCCAATTTGGGAGACTTTTGGCCCAAAAACGTTCCCGGCCGATCCCACAAGACGGTAGAAATTATTACCTCTCATACCGAAGGTGGACAGAGGCTATGTTTTCACCCCTGTGTCTGTGAGCCGGATATCTGAAAAAGTTGTGGACAGATTCAGACAAAACCTGGTGCACATGTTGGGTGTGTGACAAGGACAAATTGATTCGATTCCGGATCTGGCTTTGAGAATTTTTCATTTGTATAAATTCTCTGTTCTTGCATATGGCGGCTTGGCTGCCAGGTAGCTCTCATTTCTTGGAGCACATTTGTGCCACTGATGCTGTGCCCTCCACGAGTACACCGGTACCCATTTCACCAACCTTGGAAGGAGGACGGGCTGAGTCGACCCCACCCGGTGTTAATTCAGCAGCCAACAGGAAATCGAACTCAGAATCCTAAGCCGGCCACCTTAAACTGCTAAGCTAACACGAGGCTTACAATCATGTCAGTAATTCTTCCCCCATTGAGAGATGGGGCCAAAATAATATGTGGCATGATATTTCAAAAAGTTGTGGACGAGCTATGACAAAAGTAGGTGGATGAGTTTGTCGGTGACAAAAACAAGCTGATTAGATTTTGGTTCAGGTCCGAATCCAGATCTGGCCTATCAATGGGATACATGTAAACTTTTCCGCCTGGCAGAGGTATGTGCTCTACCGATTACCGTTGTTGTTGTTGTTGGGTTGTTAAGAGTGGTGGTGGTAATCATAGATTGATCACACGAGGAAGTGTATATACATACATGGAATCGTGCATGAAATTCGCAAATTCCAATTGAATAACTTCATTTCCAGACTCCATTACAAAAGGCTGTCTCATCCACTGTGCAAGAACATTGCATATGGGAGTTTTCAGGGTCACAAGTTCATGGGAAAGTGTTCTTTCTGTCTGTATCTTCGTGACACACATGAGACCATTTCACGAGAACTGAGGGAGTGCAGAGAAGCAAAGCGAGTAAAACACACACTTGTAATCCGTGGCATGACTTTGGCTGAAATAAACCTTTTAAATGGAGCAACGTGGAGAGATGTTGCTGCTATGTGGCCTGGGAATTCTGTACTTCTGCCCAAGGTTTGTCATTTGCTGGTTTTATATCTGAAAGGCTTTCGGATTTACAGCCAAAGTCAGCAAAGATGGGCGAATGCCGAATGTAAAGAGAAAGAGAGTTTTTAATCTGAAGTATTACTCTCTCATTGTGCAGACTAACCCAAGTATTTGAGTGTATTGATATCAGGGGTAGCGTAATGCCTGGTGTTGGCTTAATGGTTTGGGTGGTGGGCTTGGGATCCGAGCCTGGTGTTCGCTTCATGGTTAGGGTGGTGGGCTTGGGATCTGGGCCTGGTGTTGGTTTAATGGTTAGGGTGGTGGGCTTGGGATCCTAGCCTGGTGTTGGTTTAATGGTTAGGGTGGTGGGCTTGGGATCCGAGCCTGGTGTTGGTTTAATGGTTAGGGTGGTGGGCTTGGGATCCGAGCCTGGTGTTGGTTTAATGGTTAGGGTGGTGGGCTTGGGATCCGAGCCTGGTGTTGGTTTAATGGTTAGGGTGGTGGGCTTGGGATCCGAGCCTGGTGTTGGCTTAATAGTTATGGTGGTGGGCTTGGGATCCTAGCCTGGTGTTGGCTTAATAGTAAGGGTGGCGGGCTTGGGATCCGAGCCTGGTGTTGGCTTCATTGTTGGGGTGGTGGGCTTGGGATCCTAGCCTGGTGTTGGCTTAATAGTAAGGGTGGCGGGCTTGGGATCCGAGCCTGGTGTTGGCTTAAAAGTTAGGGTGGTGGGCTTGGGATCTGGGCCTGGTGTTGGCTTAATAGTTAGGGTGGTGGGCTTGGGATCCTAGCCTGGTGTTTGCTTCATGGTTAGGGTGGTTGGCTTGGGATCCTAGCCTGGTGTTGGCTTAATATTAAGGGTGGTGGGCTTGGGATCCGAGCTTGGTGTTGGCTTAATAGTTATGGTGGTGGGCTTGGGATCCGGGCCTGGTGTTGGCTTAATGGTTAGGGTGGTGGGCTTGGGATCCGGGCCTGGTGTTGGCGTAATGCTTATGGTGGTGGGCTTGGGATCTGGGCCTGGTGTTGGCTTAATGGTTAGGGTGGTGGGCTTGGGATCCTGGCCTGGTGTTGGCTTCATGGTTAGGGTGGTGGGCTTGGGATCCTAGCCTGGTGTTCGCTTCATGGTTCGGGTGGTGGGCTTGGGATTCGGGCCTGGTGTTGGCTTCATTGTTGGGATGGTGGGCTTGGGATCTGGGCCTAGTGTTGGCTTAATGGTTATGGTGGTGGGCTTGGGATCCTAGCCTGGTGTTCGCTTCATGGTTAGGGTGGTGGGCTTGGGATCCTAGCCTGGTGTTCGCTTCATGGTTAGGGTGGTGGGCTTGGGATCCAGGCCTGGTGTTGGCTTAATGGTTTGGGTGGTGGGCTTGGGATCCGAGCCTGGTGTTCGCTTCATGGTTAGGGTGGTGGGCTTGGGATCTGGGCCTGGTGTTGGTTTAATGGTTAGGGTGGTGGGCTTGGGATCCTAGCCTGGTGTTGGTTTAATGGTTAGGGTGGTGGGCTTGGGATCCGAGCCTGGTGTTGGTTTAATGGTTAGGGTGGTGGGCTTGGGATCCGAGCCTGGTGTTCGGTTTAATGGTTAGGGTGGTGGGCTTGGGATCCGAGCCTGGTGTTGGTTTAATGGTTAGGGTGGTGGGCTTGGGATCCGAGCCTGGTGTTGGTTTAATGGTTAGGGTGGTGGGCTTGGGATCCGAGCCTGGTGTTGGCTTAATAGTTATGGTGGTGGGCTTGGGATCCTAGCCTGGTGTTGGCTTAATAGTAAGGGTGGCGGGCTTGGGATCCGAGCCTGGTGTTGGCTTCATTGTTGGGGTGGTGGGCTTGGGATCCTAGCCTGGTGTTGGCTTAATAGTAAGGGTGGCGGGCTTGGGATCCGAGCCTGGTGTTGGCTTAAAAGTTAGGGTGGTGGGCTTGGGATCTGGGCCTGGTGTTGGCTTAATAGTTAGGGTGGTGGGCTTGGGATCCTAGCCTGGTGTTTGCTTCATGGTTAGGGTGGTTGGCTTGGGATCCTAGCCTGGTGTTGGCTTAATATTAAGGGTGGTGGGCTTGGGATCCGAGCTTGGTGTTGGCTTAATAGTTATGGTGGTGGGCTTGGGATCCGGGCCTGGTGTTGGCTTAATGGTTAGGGTGGTGGGCTTGGGATCCGGGCCTGGTGTTGGCGTAATGCTTATGGTGGTGGGCTTGGGATCTGGGCCTGGTGTTGGCTTAATGGTTAGGGTGGTGGGCTTGGGATCCTGGCCTGGTGTTGGCTTCATGGTTAGGGTGGTGGGCTTGGGATCCTAGCCTGGTGTTCGCTTCATGGTTCGGGTGGTGGGCTTGGGATCCGGGCCTGGTGTTGGCTTCATTGTTGGGATGGTGGGCTTGGGATCTGGGCCTAGTGTTGGCTTAATGGTTATGGTGGTGGGCTTGGGATCCTAGCCTGGTGTTCGCTTCATGGTTAGGGTGGTGGGCTTGGGATCCTAGCCTGGTGTTCGCTTCATGGTTAGGGTGGTGGGCTTGGGATCCAGGCCTGGTGTTGGCTTCATTGTTGGGATGGTGGGCTTGGGATCCGGGCCTGGTGTTGGCTTAATGGTTATGGTGGTGGGCTTGGGATCCTAGCCTGGTGTTCGCTTCATGGTTAGGGTGGTGGGCTTGGGATCCTAGCCTGGTGTTCGCTTCATGGTTAGGGTGGTGGGCTTGGGATCCTAGCCTGGTGTTCGCTTCATGGTTAGGGTGGTGGGCTTGGGATCCTAGCCTGGTGTTCGCTTCATGGTTAGGGTGGTGGGCTTGGGATCCTAGCCTGGTGTTCGCTTCATGGTTAGGGTGGTGGGCTTGGGATCCGGGCCTGGTGTTGGCTTCATTGTTGGGATGGTGGGCTTGGGATCCGGGCCTGGTGTTGGCTTAATGGTTATGGTGGTGGGCTTGGGATCCTGGCCTGGTGTTGGCTTCATGGTTAGGGTGGTGGGCTTGGGATCCTAGCCTGGTGTTCGCTTCATGGTTCGGGTGGTGGGCTTGGGATCCGGGCCTGGTGTTCGCTTCATGGTTAGGGTGGTGGGCTTGGGATCCTAGCCTGGTGTTCGCTTCATGGTTAGGGTGGTGGGCTTGGGATCCTAGCCTGGTGTTCGCGTCATGGTTAGGGTGGTGGGCTTGGGATCCGGGCCTGGTGTTGGCTTCATTGTTGGGATGGTGTGCTTGGGATCCAGGCCTGGTGTTAGCTTAATGGTTATGGTGGTGGGCCTGAGAGCTTAGTTTGGTGTTTGCTTCATGGTTAGGGTGGTGTGCTTGGGATCCAGGCCTGGTGTTAGCTTAATGGTTATGGTGGTGGGATTGAGAGCTTAGCTTGGTATTTGCTTCATGGTTAGGGTGGTGGGCTTGGGGTCCAAGGATCCTGAGTTCAAATCCCACTTTGCTGTTGAATTAATACCAGGTGGGGTTGACTCTGCCTATCATCCTTCTGAGGTTTGCAAAATGAGTACCAGCATGCTGGTATACTGTGTCGGAGTCGCGACCAATCCAGAATTGTGCCCAATAGCCAAGGAGACTGCTTCGGCAGCACCAATGCTCTACAGAGTTTGGTCCTGATGGATGGATGGATGGCAGCAGAAGCTGTGGGAGGGTTATCTGCTTATTGGTGTTTGAGGAGGTGAGGGGAGGACTGGCTTAAGGTGGTGATGTATTAGATAAAACAAAAAAATTCCCAAAAACTTTTTCGTTGACAGAACTAATAATTTCTTCTGGGAATCCAGGAAAATCTTTTCTCTCGTTCTATTATGTGGGGACCATTGTTTTGTTTTAGCATCAATTTCTTCTCCATCAGTGTTCATTCTCCAACGATAATACAACCAGGAACAGGATATTCATGAAATGTCTTTTGCTTTGTATGAAAAATAAGTTTACCAATTACAGGACAGTCGAGAGGTATGCACACTCGCCTCTAAGCTGTCTAGCCTCGGTTTGAATCTCGTCCCAACTATAAACTGTCATCCTGGTGTTTCACAGGCATGGTATTTATTTATTCGTATGTAGCCTGTGGCTGCTTGGCTGCATCATTTTCATTTTCTGTGCCGCTGATGCAGTGTCCCTGTTACCAGTATGCCGGTACTCATTAATTTTGCCGACCTCAGAAGGATGACAGGTTGAGCTTACCCATCTGATGTTAATTCAACAGAACGATAGGGGCTTGAACTCAAGACCCTAAAATCTTAAATCTTCCACCTTTAACTGTAAAGCCAACACCAGTCTTACAGACGATTCTTCAATGTCTGTGCTGTCCTTGGGATAGACGTTAACCTGGGCGTCCAGTCGCCGACACTAGTTGGTGGAAGTTAAAGACCACAGTGTCCTTCATGGAAAGTGGGTGAGCCATCACCGGCATCCTAAACAAATTATAAAATCCTCCTATAACCAGCAGAGGGCGTTGCATCAGTGGCATGTCCACACCCTCAGCCAATGGTGCTACCCCACATTCATGTGCTGCATATGAAAGGAAAAGTAGGTGGGTTGCTTTACGTTCAGCATTTAAAAGGTTAATATTAAATAAGAGCACTGATATAATCCCCATCAGTTGGCATCCATAGGGAAGAGGAAATGCCTCGCTCATGTGGTGAGAATGGCGGTGCCATCATTGTGATGTCACTGTCAACCAGAGTTCCCTGGGAGGTGTCGTCACTTCCCTCAAGTTCAGTCGCTGTGTTTGTGTCATCTTAGCAGTCAGTCTTGTGTTGCGTCCTGCGTACTCATCTACATGTCCACATGTGTGAGTGGCAGCTCCACTACGAGCTTTAACTGATAACCTGCAAATAAATAAGTACATTTTAAAAACCTAACAAAATGTCGAAACTATGTTAAGGAACCCAATTTATGTCTTTTTAGCTTAGGGACCATTTTTAAAATCTGTGTACATAATGGTGGGTATGGTGATAACTCCTCATCATATTTGTATCAGGAACCACCCAGACTTCGCCCCTCCTGTTTCCCCTCCCATACCTTCTTGAGTACCTCATTCAAATGACTCCTCGTGATAGCAATTTTATTTGGAGTAGCTGTCCATTGAATGCATCAGCGCCATGTTACGTGAACACCGACACCCACTTTCCTCTACAATTGGACAATCACTTTGTAGAACGCAACCGATACATCCAACAATCCGAATTGATGCTCTTGTACAAATATTCTCGGTAGTAGCCATTCCATAAAGGATTCCAACTGGCTATTTCACTACATATACTCAATCAGCATGAGTATCGTTTTCCAACGTAGGCTACTGTACCGTAGGAAAGCAAAATTTAAACTCGGGAGCTTCGGGGTCGAATCTGGAATCCCCACCTCTGGTGCCACCGAGCGATCAATTACCTGAGCGTGTCCACGATTTCCCATTTTTGAGAAATCCGACTCACGCGGCAAGACGGGAATCCTTGAGGTAATCCATTAATTCCAATAGAAATTGCCGAAATTGTTGGCTGGAATGTGGATTTGGTCCAAAAGCATTCCTGTCGAGTCGGGGACAGAGCTACATTGATTCCGGAGCTAAACTTGATTTGCTAAGAGTTAAAGTAAATCTGTAGGTTGGTTTTGTAGTCACAAAGCTGTATTTTTTGTGGGTTTTTTTTAAAATCACAAAGACGACCTTTGACCCAAAAATGGCTGAAATGTCTCGGCGTCTCCAGTTCTTATTGCTGAAACGCTTGTGTGACTGCAATCTCCTCCAGTCACTCTTCTCTCCACCCTTTATACTTCACGTGTATTGAAGTGCTTCATCTGGCTGTCAAAGGTGCAAGTCTCAAGTCATGAAGTCTCCAACATTGTTGATCCAGATTCCAGTGTTTTAATTTCACATTTTTGCAAGCAGCCTTATTTTCCAGCTCTCAGACAGTGTCGTGCTTGTTGAACACTAGGCGTGCCTCCCATGGCTTCACTGGCGGCTTTGATCAAAAGACCGTATGTTGGAATTCACAAACGTATTGCATGTCTCTCTGTGAATCTCAATGAAGATGTAAAATGAAGTGAAATATGGAAAATGGAGCTTTTATGACACAAAGGTATTGTTACTCCGCACCCGCAAAGTGAAAAGCCTGTTTAAGCAAATGTTTCATGTCCGTCTGTCTGTCTGTCTTATCAGTTCATGATCGCCAGTTTATGATTGTGGAACAGTTTATTCAAATTTAATGTTATATTTCGGACATTAATCGGAAAACGAACCTGTAGTTTCACTCTACTTTGGCTCTGAATTTGTCCCGATCGCACATGAGCAGAGAGGAGTAAGATAATATTTTTACTCCGCCTGCCTATTTGGGAATCGAACAAAGTTTAAAATCATTCCAAACAGAAAACTTACTGTTTTTAAGGACATCATAAAGGACACAAACAACAGGAACGAAGAACTGATGTTAACGTGTTAAATAGGTTGGCATAATAGACACTGCATCAACAGTGGTAAAACAGCGGTAAATTCTGGAATTAACTTATTTATACAACTTTTACAATCTCTATTTTATTAAATTGAATTATATACTTTAACACTACAAAACACAAATCACATTTTTGACACTTTCAAAACCCTTCCATTTCGCAGTACTTGGACATGTTAAATAGGGTGGTGTATAAGTGCTTCATTCGCGCTAAACTTCTGGAATTTTTTTAATGTCTTTAAAATCACTACTGCGTGGCCGTACGTGCAAAAAAAAAAACCTTTCAAACCGCGTGCCAGAAACAACAATCACACAGGCCGTTCCTTTGCTCTCGCGTGCCCGTACGTGCGTGGCCGTACGTGCGTGGCCGTACATGCAAAAAAAAAACAACTTTCAAACAACCACACAGGCCATTCCTTCGCTCTTGTAAATGACGACTGGATTGGGGAGTTGTGTTTATCTATAAATGCGCATAAGAAATCGAGAAATTATTACAATACAGTAAATCATCACTATCCGGAAGTCCATACGTTGTAACCCGAAATGGGGAACGCGGCTGAGGATCTCATACCCAACGGCCACACCTACACAGCAACGTGTCCTGTCATTGGTAACTAAATGGCGCCCTTCCCCCATCGGCCATGCCTACGCAGCAATGTGTCCTGTCATTGGTTTGGTAAAAAAAAATGGCCATAACTTGGGAACCACTTGTCCGATTAATATCAAACCTTGAAAAGGCACATCCTCAGGTTCCCAGCAATATAGCTGGCAAGTTTCAATTAGATCGGACCAGTGGTTGTCGAGAAACAGTGGTCACAGACACGCGTTTCATGTGTCAAGCGAGCAGCTCGTTCTTCATCCGTTTCAGCTGCACGATGCCTTGTCACACGCATAGCGTCTCGTGTCAAGTGAGCAGTGCGTGCTTCGTTAGATCCCATTGTGCGTGCACGACGCGCAGCTTCGTTCCTTCGCTCTTGTAAACGACGACTGTCGATAATTAATTTATAACTAGTACGGGCCCGTAGGTGAGTGCCAGTATGTGCAGCCCTCTCTCGCCCCCTCTCTCTCGCCCCCCTCTCTCGCCCCCTCTCTCGCCCCCTCTCTCGCCCCCTCTCTCGTCCCCCTCTCTCGCTCCCCTCTCTCGCCCCCCTCTCTCGCTCCCCTCTCTCGCCCCCTCTCTCACCCCCTCTCTCGCCCCCACTCTCATCCCCCTCTCTCATCCCCCTCTCTCGCCCCCTCTCTCACCCCCTCTCTCCCCCGAGTCTCGCCCTTCCTCTCTCTCCCCCTCTCTTGCCCCCACTCTCATCCCCCTTCTCCCGTCCCCCTCTCTCGCAGATATTGGTCGACAGATAAATGGCCGTAACTTGGGAACCGCTCGTCCGATTAATATCAAACCTCGAAAAGGCACATCCGCGGGTCCCCAGCAATATTCCTGGAAAGTTTCAATCAGATCGGACCGTCAATCGTGCTAAAAATAAATAAATAAATAAATAAATAAATAAAGAAACATTAATTGTGACATCATTCGAATGTCATAGCACCGTGTCTTGTCATTGGTCGACAGATAAATGGCCGTAACTTGGGAACTGCTTATACGATTAATATCAAACCTTGAAAAGGCACATTCAAGGGTCCCCAGCAATATTCCTGTCAAGTTTCAATCAGATCAGACCATCAATCGTGCAAAACAAATAAATAAATAAATAAATAAACAAGCATTAATTGTGACGTCATTCGTGATGTCATAGCACCATGTCTTGTCATTGGTCGACAGATAAATGGCCTTAACTTGGGAACCGCTCGTCCGATTGACATCAAACCCCGAAAAGGCACATCTGCGGGTCCCCGGCAATATTCCTGGCAAGTTTCAATCAGATCGGGCCGGTGGTCGTCAAGAAACAGTGGTCGCAAACAAACAGACAGACACACACAGAGATTGCTGGAATTATAGATAGATTGTGACGTTAATTGTGACGTCATAGCACCGTGTCCTGTCATTGGTTTGGTAAATAAATGGCCATAACTTGGGAAACACATTGGAAACAGCTGAAACGGATGAAGAAGAACGATATCAAACCTTGAAAAGGCACATACTCAGGCCCCCAGTGTCAATTGTAATGTCATATCCAACGAAGAAGAATCATTGTGACGTCAATTGTGACGTCATAGCACCATGTCCTGTCATTGGTTTGGTAAATAAATGGCCATAACTTCGGAACCACTTGTCCGATTAATATCAAACCTTGAAAAGGCACATGCTCAGGTCCCCAGCAATATACCTGGCAAGTTTCAATTAGATCGGACCAGTGGTTGGCGAGAAACAGCGGTCACAGACAGACAGACACACAGAGATTGCTGGAATTATAGATAGATTATTTTATGTGAAATTGAAGAATATACTTGAACACTGAGTGCCTCAGTGTTCTATGAAGTCTCTAGTTGTTGTTACCTCCACCACGAAGGTGGACGGAGGTGATGTCTTCACTCATCTGTTGGGTAGCGATGTCGTCGAAAAAAAAAAATTCGAAAAAAAACTTATTTTTTTTTGATCTACCCTTATTATCCGTATTTCCGTTGATATCTTGGGTAGTCGATCCAGTTGAGAAAATATTTTTTTTTCAAAAAAATTAATTTTTGAAATTTGTTCTTCCCTTATTATCACTTTTTCCGTCGATATGTTTGTCTGTCCCTCTGTTCGATCCAGTGCTCTGTTAATACAATGGCGATTTCGATGAAACTTGGCTAGTAGCTTCATACCATGACCGAGTTGTGTGCAAATGAGAACCGTTGCTATGGACACCACCGTTGCCTAGCAACGGGACTTTGAAATTATTGAAAAATCATAAAAAATTATTTTTTTCGAAAATCAAAAATCGGGCCACGAGCGACTGTGGGCAAGTACATTCAGCCATATTGTCAAAAATTTCCAGCCGGATCCAATGAAAACTGTCGGAGAAGATAGATTTTGAATGAACCCTGGTTGAAAACAATAAAAAAACGAAGTTCGTTGTATCTCAGAGGCTATGAGTCAGATATACATGAAACTGGTATGGTAGGTTCATGGTATATCCTAGTTAGGTGTGAGAAAGAACCGTTGCTATGGACCCCTCCGTTGCCTTGCAACGGCCAAAAAACCTCTAAATGTGGGGGTATTTTAACAAAAAAACAATCTGCAGCAATCATGAATTTTCTTGTGCTTAATCCTCAGGTCATTCCCAATCGAATGGGCCCTTCGCGTCAGGTTATATTGGGTAGTCGACTACCCATGTCCGCCTTCCGGCTTGTTTGTTTGTTTGTTTGTTTGTTTGTCAATCACCTCCAGGTCACAATGTTTAATCCGATCTTCACGAAACGTCACCACTTGGTGGAGTTCGTCATAAACAAGAAGCATATTGTTTTTTCAGGTCAAAAGGTCAACATAGACCAAAGGTCAACAACTGTTGAATTTCTAAAATCCTGAATTTTCATCCGAGTGATGAGAAATTTGAACAGCATTTGCACGTGAGGTCTCTGAATTCAACCACCAATTATTTTTGAGTTCAACATCAGCCAAAAGGTCAAAATAGGCCAAAGGTCAACAACTTCAAGGTGAGATTTCTAAAATCCTCAATTTTCATCCCATCAACTTGAAATTTGAAGAGGATTTGCACATCAGGTTACTGAAGTCAATGAACAAGTCATTTTGAGGTCAACAAAGACCAAAAGGTCTATGTTGACCTCAAAATTTGTGGTTGAATTCAGTGACCTGATATGCAAATCGGCCAAGTTTCTAAAATTGTCAATTTTCATCCCATTGATTTTGAAATTTGAACAGGAATTGCATATTGGGTCACTGAATTCAACCAACTTTGATTTTTGAGGTCAAATTTGTTTTATGCACTTCGCAAGCATTGTGCTATGCACGACATATTTCTTGTTTGTTTTTTTGTGAGTAGGATATCTCAAAAAGTTGTGGATGAATTCCAACAAATCATGGACAGCTTGGATGTGTGACAATCAAATAACTGACCCAGTAGAGCGCATACCTCTACCAGGCTGAACAGTTTACCTTTTGTATCCCACTGATGGACTGGATCTGGATCCGGATCTGAACCAAAATCGAATTACCTTGTTCTCGTCACCGAACAAACTCATCCACAAAGCTTTGTCATAATCCGTCCACAACTTTTTGGGATATCGTGTTTTATTTCGTTTTGGGCTCAATCTCTCAATAGTGAAGAATCACTTTTTAAAAAATCAATGTAAGCCTTGACTTTTGAATGTGCCTCCATATTTGTTTCTGTATATGTTAAATTATGATTGTATCCTTCTGAGTTCACCAAGTTCCAGAAGTATTATTTTCATATATTTTTGTTTTACTGTACTTATATTGGCAACTATGGAAATAAATGTTTTTAAAAAAACACACACAATCTCCACCCACCTTTGGTAGCAGACGTAATTAAAGAATATGGATACATATCTATATTATAAAGCAGGAGTGTCTGCCTGTATGTCTGTCTGTCCTTGAAATACTCCCTCAGCTTTGGGACTAGTCCCGCCAAAGCTTCTCTGGAACGTTTTGGGGGTCCCGGCAGGTGTCCTAAGGTGGGTGAGAAGTTTCATGAATATACCTCAAAACAATTATGATTTTGAGTTTCGATCCGTACGAAGCTGCTCCTTTTCCCGGACGTAACCTCAGAATGGCGTTCCTCTTCATTAACCTCACGAGTGTTTGTAACGTTGTATTCTGTTCTGTTGAAGGAATAGTATCAATTTGTGATTGGAATGATGCTGTTTGGAATGAAAATATCGAGATATTGAGTTTAAAGTAGAATAAGGAAATCGTGTGAGGGTTTCCACCCGTGACATTCGCGGATTCGGTATTTGTAGTTGTGCCATTTTTTCCCCCAAGTCCTACACGCATTGGCTGTACACGTTTCAAAAAAACACAACAGATAGCTCCAGCGAACTATACCGCTGAGGTTGTTTGCATTGATCAAATTCTCCCGAAGAGTACTTGACTGAATGGGGAATTGATTTTTTTTAGTAATTTTTTTCGTTGCCCAATATGAACAAAACTTGATACTGCACACTGCAGGAGAATGGTGAGTAAGGTGGCCCTAAAATCTTTGCGCTATCGTGTACCGTTTTGGCTATATTTCGGGAACATACATACATACATACATACATACATACATACATACATACAAGATGAGAGTTTTAGTAATATATAGATGATTATATGTTATACCTGCAGGTTAAGTGTCCATCGATCAATCACTCGATGTTTGATAAACGTACTTCTTCATCCCTCCACCAAAGAGATTCTTATCGTCCTCCGCCCCTCTGACAAGGGTTGAACACTTTAAGGGGACATTAAAATGAGCTCGTCCGATCATCTGTCCATGTACCTTTGTGTACGCGATATTTAAAAAACCGTTGAACATTTAGCATTCATATTGCAGGTATCCATTCCTCATGGCATTGTGTCAACCTGATTAGATAACGGCTGTCATTGGCTGAATTCTGTTGCCATGGCAACCGTCTCAGTAATTTTGCTTGTGCACGATATTTGTGTCTTTTCTTGTATTGTTTCTTGTTAAATAGGGTGTGTGTGTGTGATGACCACCCAAAAGGCGGGGGGGGGGGACCGAGAGTATCAGCTCATTATTGATTTACAAATGAATAGCTTTCACTGATATTGGTTGTTCAGAAGTTGGTGCCATCTATTAGCGTCATCAGCCAGATGCAGACTCTGCCCTCTTGACACCAGGCACGTTGTGCTGTGTATACTTGTGATACAAAATGTAGGATTTTGTAATGAAAGCATTTTTGATACACTAACTGTCTGAAATTGGAGGGGAAGGGAGGTGAACCTTCATGGAGGAAAGAACAATACCAAGATGAATTGAACTTTTAGGGGCGGAGAAGTAGAGGGGAAGCAAAAATTGAGATTATGTGAGGACTTAGGAAGAGTGGGTTTTGCGGGGTTTCAGAAAATGCTGGGTCTGGTATCCCACCCCCCCCCCCCCCCCGCGTGGGAAACTTAGTACTCATGAATGCTTGTTGTTATCTTCTCCAAGTAATGCCCCCTTTTC
>NC_140973.1:6996915-7141915 GCF_056783735.1 Eptatretus burgeri | reverse complement strand
GCCACACGTCGACAAACGTTACTTTTAAGTTACTCATAGGCTGAAAGACGTCGGTATAATGGATCGTCCTTGCGTCAGCGTCCACGGCCACGGCCAGGACACTTATTTTCAGCATTCTTCAAACTTTCTTCGGCATGACGAGGATGTTCACACTTCAATGTCTAGCTTGGCTATGATTCCAATTGTCCATCGGCAGCGTCTATTTAAAATAGTCGAGTTTGAGCGTTTTAACACGTTCAGAAGAAACGCTTCAAATTTCCAAACCCCAGCGTCAAAAAACAAAGGCGAGTGACAGCAATTTAAATCGTTCATTGTAAACAATGAAAATAGCTGAGTGGTACCGTTTAAAAGTCGTTGAGTGTAAAAAAAATCCAATTGTTGAGCGCAAGCGTCTATTTTCAATAGTGGAGTTGCAGCCATTTAAATCGTTGAGTTTATCATTTAAATCGTTAAATCGTTAAACGCAAGGACGATCCTTCATAACCCACACCCTCCCCCTCGCACTCACCTACTACTGCCAACATGAACAAACTACTACTAATACTAATACTGATACTGATACTGATACTGTTACTGCTGACATGGACATCGACTCAAAAAGGACTCGAAAACACTGTTGGGTTCCCCTTCTATGAGCAGCATTTTTATATACCAATTCTCAAAACCGCTGGGAACACGTCTTTATATGGCAGTTGTAAGCTAGAAACACGTTAATTTTTTTTTCTCGACCGGAAGACGTCATTGGAATACGTCTACATACGTCGATGTGTGTTGGGACTACGTAAAGAATTGGTTCAAAGCACGTCAAACATAAGTTAGAAATAAGTTTCGCGTAAAAAAGACATTACCGCGACGTGTTTCGACTTATGAGTAGCTTATAAGTAGCCTTTGTGGACGTGTGTAAGCGTCCGCATATCGTGTGTAAAACTTATCCCCATCACATGCGGAACGTGTGTCATACGCCGAGTACGTCGTAAAATTTTGAACATGTTTAAAATTTCTTGACGTACTCTACTTACTACGACGTATGATAGCGTACTTTAGCGTTGTACTCACGTATACCAAACTTACTCATACCGTATTTGATGTGCCCCAACGTTTTAGACACATTTTTCAGAGGTCGGCATACGCTGGCAAGATCGCCAAGGTGTGACCGCGATGTTGACACTTCCATTTCTACGGCAGTTATGATTCGAATCGTTGTGCGTCAGCCTTTTAATAGGCTACGTCACGACATCGTCGGCGATGCGTGCAACGCGCTATGCCTAAAGGCCCGGTCACACCTTGACGTTTTAGCCAGCGATGGCATCGTATTAAAATGTATGTAAAACGCTGGCTTACGTTGAACTTTTGATGTTTTTTTTTAAAGATTCGGACGTATTCATAGCGACTTGGTCTTATGTATAACGCATTAGTAACGGACACAGAACGTTTCGTTGTGTTATAGATAACTTATACCAACGAATGCTGAACCTGTTGTCGGCCTACACAACCGATGCCCAACGATAGTCTAACTCAGGCATAGCGCGTTGCACGCATCGCCGACGATGTCGTGACGTAACCTATTAAAAGGCTGACGCACAACGATTCGAATCATAACTGCCGTAGAAATGGAAGTGTCAACATCGCGGTCACACCTTGGCGATCTTGCCAGCGTATGCCGACCTCTGAAAAATGTGTCTAAAACGTTGGGGCACGTCAAATACGGTATGAGTAAGTTTGGTATACATGAGTACAACGCTAAAGTACGCTATCATACGTCGTAGTAAGTAGAGTACGTCAAGAAATTTTAAACATGTTCAAAATTTTACGACGTACTCGGCGTATGACACACGTTCCGCATGTGATGGGGATAAGTTTTACACACGATATGCGGACGCTTACACACGTCCACAAAGGCTACTTATAAGCTACTCATAAGTCGAAACACGTCGCGGTAATGTCTTTTTTACGCGAAACTTATTTCTAACTTATGTTTGACGTGCTTTGAACCAATTCTTTACGTAGTCCCAACACACATCGACGTATGTAGACGTATTCCAATGACATCTTCCGGTCGACAAAAAAAAATAAATTAACGTGTTTCTAGCTTACAACTGCCATATAAAGACATGTTCCCAGCGGTTTTGGGAATTGGTATATAAAAATGCTGTTCATAAAAGGGGAACCCAACAGTGTTTTTGAGTCCTTTTTGAGTCGATGTCCATGTCAGCAGTAACAGTATCAGTATCAGTATCAGTATTAGTATTAGTAGTAGTTTGTTCATGTTGGCAGTAGTAGGTGAGTGCGAGGGGGAGGGTGTGGGTTATGAAGGATCGTCCTTGTGTTTAACGATTTAACGATTTAAATGCAAAACTCAACGATTTAAATGGCTGCATCTCCACTATTGAAAGTAGACGCTTGCGCTCAACAATTGGAGTTTTTTTTACACTCAACGACTTTTAAACGGTACCACTCAACTATTTTCATTGTTTACAATGAACGATTTAAATTGCTGTCACTCGCCTTTGTTTTTTGACGCTGGGGTTTTGAAATTTGAAGCGTTTCTTCTGAACGTGTTAAAACGCTCAAACTCGACTATTTTAAATAGACGCTGCCGATGGACAATTGGAATCATAGCCAAGCTAGACATCGAAGTGTGAACATCCTCGTCATGCCGAAGAAAGTTTGAAGAATGCTGCAAATAAGTGTCCTGGCCGTGGCCGTGGATGCTGACGCAAGGCCGATCCATTATACCGACGTCTTTCAGCCTATGAGTAACTTAAAAGTAATGTCTGTCGATGTGTGGCAACGATCGCGTAACGTGCCAACAACACGTTAATCATAGGTTAGAAATAAGTTTCGGGTACGCTAAACATTACCTCGGCGTGTCTCAACTTATGATTAACTTACAAGTAGCATGTGTTGACATCTGTCAACGATCGCAGACCGTGCCTACAACTTGTGGCCAGCATAGCGGAATGTGTGAGTCATACGCCGGCATACGTCGTGAAATTTCAACATGAAAAAATTTGAGGACAACCAAAAAGTACAACGTTTAAAGCCAACGTACAACGACGTATGGCAGTGTTTTTCAGCGTGCTCTCTATGTTATCAAAACTTACCCATAACGTATTCAACGTGTGCCAGCGTTTTAGAAAAAAAATTCAAAAATCGGCAAACGTTGGCTAAAACGTCAAGGTGTGACCGGGCCTTAAGTTAGACTATCGTTGGGCATCGGTTGTGTAGGCCGACAACAGGTTCAGCATTCGTTGGTATAAGTTATCTATAACACAACGAAACGTTCTGTGTCCGTTACCAATGCGTTATACATAAGACCAAGTCGCTATGAATACGTCCGAATCTTTAAAAAAAGACATCAAAAGTTTAACGTAAGCCAGCGTTTTACATACATTTTAATACGTTGCCATCGCTGGCTAAAACGTCAAGGTGTGACCGGGCCTTTAGTTCCACAGATCTACTGTTCTGCAGTCATGGAGAAGGCATTGTTACCACTCGTAGGCAACTTTCCATCCATCCCGTCTCTGTGCAGGTGGCGTACTCCCATTCTGGAATAACGTTTGGTTGAGTAGACACTGAGCTTGGCTTTTTTTTCTCCAATTTTTGTCCAGTGGAGAAATATATTTATTACAATAAATCACAAGCTCTCTACCAATGAGGGCAGACCCCTTTGTATCAGATTCTTTACAAGGCTATAAGTCCTCATCGATTTTTAGATAAAATCATAATCAAACTAGATATGGATGACCTTGTCCCAAGCCGTATTTTACCATGATGAAAACCATACTACACTCAATTTGATGTACAAAATCACTCCCTGATTGCGCGTTGAGTTATCCGGATTATGCAAGTGGGTAATCGTGGCATCCTTGGTCCCCTCCATGTCGGGCTGGCCGTGTCAAACAGTAAGTATTGTGGGTCACACCTTAAAGCGAAACTTGGTGGGCAGGTTGGGTGTATGACGAGGAAGATTTGATTCGATTGCGGATCAGATCCGAATCCAGGTCCAGCCGATATCGGTGGAATACAAAACGTAAACTGTTCAGCCTGGCGGAGGAGGTATGCGCTGTACGGAGTGTCAAACTAGTTTAAGCTGAGTTCATCTTGCTCATGATGGTGGCCGTAAGTAAAAACATCAACTTGTTGGATATGACCGTACATTTTGGCCTTGGTACCGAGGTGTATTATTTTGAGAAGCTTTACCATCTTTGGGCTAAAGTACATACCGTACTTAACTTTGTCAGAATGGGTGGGGTTTGTTTTGACATTTAAAAATACAAATGCCTTTTTTTTTTAACAAACAAACCCAAATTTAAGACTGAAGCTTCGAATGCCCATCCAGCATTTCTGTTCTTCGAGCCTGGTCAAACTTTTGAGAGATATCAGCAAACAAAGCCAGTACATTAATAATGTGAAGCATGGCAACAAAATCCCTCTGCATTCAACCAAGTCCGCCTTCACTAACAACCAGACAACACACACGTCACGTACCACGATACACGGCCTAATTTGACGTCTTTCGTGGTTCAGAGGGACCGAGCGAGATGTAATTCATTGTTGTTCGGATTATTTTTTTTCTGCAAATTTAGTTGTTGCCCATTCCAAGAGTTTTAGCCGTTTGTTGTCCCACAACATCTTCCGACTGAAGGAACGTTGCTGCAATTTCGCTGTGTTTTTTGTGTGCTATCATTTGGCAGCTTGATAATAGGCTGTGCAGTCCCATGGTGACATTTTTGGATCATGGTGACACCACATGTATTGATTTGGGATCAATTTATGATATGGTCTCTGTGTTCAGGAACGGAGAGTCAGCTTCAAGCTGAAAGTGCACTGAGTTCACGAAAATGTCCTTACCTGGTCCTCCCCCCCCCCCAAAACATGAACCAATCACCTGAGTTATCACAGACAGGTTGAAGTCCGTAAAAGTTGAAACACTGCAGAGGAACCTTAAAACTAGGAAGAATAATTTGTCAGAGGTCACGAGACTCATTAAGGAATAACATCCAAGACAAACAGGCCACTCCAACTATGTGTCTCATGATGTCACTGGAGTTATTGTTTCATTTTCATTGAACGATTATTTAGCACACTTCTCCCTTTGTTGTCTACACAAGCCATCACGGGACAGGCTGTCACACTCATCGCTCACCCTGACCCACATGTGATCTCTCCACACTCTTCTTTTTTCACCCGAGCCATCACGGCACAAAACACAGTCCTCTTGGTGATCTGTCTGTCGTTCACATGATCTCCAAACATCTTTCATGGTTTTTTTGGAGGATCATACGATTTCACCACATTCTTCGAAGAATAGCACATCATTGTTTGTCCGAAGCGCCACGTTGCCGGGTCACACTTCTCAACACCAATGACAACATGGTGGAGCCTTCTGCAATATATATATATATATATATATATATATATATATATATATATATATATATATGCCGGGCGTAGTGGCGTGCGCCTGTAATCCGGCTACTCGGAGGCTTGGGTTGGAGGATCGCTTGAGGACGGGGGCTCTGCACTGGGCAGGGTGGAGAGCAGCCTGGAATCATGGCGAAACCCAAATCCTGATCCCTGTGTCGTAAGAGGCGACCAGGGTTGCGTCAGGAAGGGCATCCGGCGTAAAACCTGTGCCAAATCAGTATGCGGATCATAACGGATGATCCGCTGTGGCGACCCCTAACGGGAGCAGCCGAAAGATGAACAACAACATATATATATATATATATATATATATATATATATATATATATAGTGGTGGGCTTTGGATCCTTGGGTCCTGAGTTCAAATCCCACTCAGCTGTTGAATTAATACCATGTGGGGTTAACTTGACCTGTCATCCTTCCGAGGTCGGCAAAATGAGTGCCAGCATGCTGGTATCCTGTGTCGGAGTGGCCAACGTGCCAACATTTTGGTGCCTCTGTTCATATCTTAATGCTTCATTCTTAAAGTAACCATAGCCAAACCGTGGTAAACTCATTCGAAGATCTCAGCACCCTCACTGGAAGAGCTAAAACTTGTCAAAAGGCTTTTACACAAAGACATTCATTATACTCTCCGGGAGACCTTGCAGTCACAAAAGGGTCGCTGAGGCTGCTTGTGCTTCATTCTATGCCCTTGTACAGGTCAGGAAATGGGCCTTTCTGTCATCTCCGGCTCAGGACTGTGACTCGGAGTCAGAGACCAGGCCCTGGGGCAAGGCCGCGTGACTGTGCGCCTGTGGGTGTGAGTTGTGTTGGAATGAATGAACCAACTTCCATTGATCTCATCATGAACTCACAAGACCCTGGTACACACACACACACACACACACACACACACACACACACACACACACACACACACACACACACACACACACACACACACACACACACACACACACACACACACACACACACACACACACACACACACACACACACACACACATTCTCATCTTGTCCATGTTATAGCTGATTTACATTAAAACACACAAATACAGTTCCAATCAAATCACAGCCTGGAAAGGAACTGTTTTTTGTTCCAATCATCACAGTTATACTTTTTACGTATACAGAGTGCAGTGTGCACATACACAGATAACGATATCTGGGTTTGAGGGTTGTGGAGTAGCAGCTGAAACCTGAATCCTACCCAGATTCCTCCTGATGGCTTCGTCTTTGTTCTTTCCTTCTTCGGGTTCCTATTGGTGACTCCATTGCAGTATTTGGTCTTCTGTTTGATTACCCAAGCGATGGTTGGCTGCATCATCAGCTGAGGGCCATCATTATTGAAGATTCACCACATTTTGTCTCGGTGCCTCTCATGTGTATTCGGTGAGCCTGCATGCAGATCCTGATGCAAATACGTCCAGGCAGCCATGAAGAAGGGAACTCAGAACCAAGCCAAGCGATCATCCGTCAGGATGCTTCTCAAAGTGGCAGTTCGAGGGAATTGCAAGTCACATGACTTCATGCTACGTCGAATTGATGACATCATTGTTCTCAGGAAAAACAAACAACTTAACATGGTAAGTGAATCACTTCGATGTGCACAATGGAAACGTCCAACAGTGGACAGGATACAAGGAAATCAGACACAGGTGGAGGTCATTCGGCCCATCATGCCTGCGCCACATCAACAGCACACCAATTTATCAACACAAGATCCAAGGAAGACGTCCACAAACCTCAGTTTATGATCGACGAACAACTTGTTTCAATTGAATGTTATATTTTGAACACCGCGGTAATCGGAACATGAATCGAAAAACGAACCCGCAGTTTAACAGTACTTTGACTCTGAATTTGTCCCGATCACACATGAGCAGAGAGGACTAAGATAATACTTTTCCTCTGTCTGCCTGTCTGGGAATCAAACAAAATTTAAAAAATCATTCCAAACAGGAAACTTACTTTCTTTTTTAATGACGTCATAAAGGACACAAACATCAAGCACGAATGACTAATAGTGGGGCAACTTAGCTAAATATAGCATAACAATTGTGCATTTTTTGAGGAAAGCACCAAATTTGGCACACTAGTCGCCTATCATATTATGAACAGATTTGGATATTAGGCCATCTCAAATTCAGCCATTTTCCACTGCCATCAAAAATTTTGAGATGGCCCAATATCCAAATCTGTTCATAATATGTTAGGCTACTAGTGTGCCAAATTTGGTGCTTTCCTCACAAAATGCACAATTTTTATGCTATATTTAGCTAAGTTGCTCCCACGAGCAGACATATTGCAATAAATGAAGAAATTTGGACATCATTTTATCCGAAACCGCTCAACAAAAAAATTGAAAGTTGGCATATGTCATCAACTCCCCATGGGGTATCTTGGGTGATAATGATGATGTCATCGGTGAAGTGGTGTTCCAGCCATAGTTGGTTGAATTGAAATATTTATCCGAAAAATCTGAAACTTCATATATCTGATCTGTGAACGATGTGAGTGAAGAATTCAATTTATGACGTTCATAATCCATGCCAAGAAACTATGTGACATAATAGGGTGCATGGATGATATGGGTATATGGGCCGTGATACCAGTGGCCAGAATAGTGGCATCTTCTGTCAATGATGATATATTTGTTCAGAATGAGAGCTCGAGGTGAGACGATGCGCTGTACGAGTGCCATTCTAGTTTGTACATGTTAATTGTTTTACCTTTGATACTACTTATCAACTTATGATAGTTTTCATTTGTTGGATTTAAAATTGTATGCCTGGTGTTGGCTTAAAGGTTAGAGGGTGCGCTTGGATCCTTGGATCCTGAGTTCAAATCCCCCTTGGCTGTTGAATTAATACCAGGTGGGGTTGACTCTGCCTGTCATCCTTCCGAGGTCGGCAAAATGAGTGCCAGCTTGCTGGTGTCCTGTGTCGGAGTGGCGAGCCGTCGAGGATTGTGTCCATTCGCCAAGGAGACTGCTTAGGCAGCACCAAGGCTCTGCACAGAGTATGGTCTCAATGGATGGATGGATCCTATGTGCTGACATAATAAATGTAAGCTTTATATATTTGAAGATCAAAAGTAAAAACAAAAAAAACTTATTCACATTCTCATGGGTTGCTGGGCAAGGCTATGAGGCAGAATTTATCATTTTAATTCGACAAACTTCGGTCCTCTCCGGTCTCCCCCCCCCCCCCCCGATACTCTGTCTGCGATTTGTCCCCCTCCACATTTCCGCAAGGTACTCAAGGTCTGCCAACAACCCCCTTCTGGTAAAACTACCAAAATCACGAATCGCTGCTCACCTTCACTCTTTCATTCCTCTTTTTTCCCGCCTTTGGAATAAACTCCCTCACTCTACTCAATCCCATTCTTCCCTCCAGGCCTTCAAAACAGCTGTTCACCACCACCTCTTATCTTCATCCCCCATCCAAAACCATGATCTTTTCTACCTCCATTAATCCACCCAAGCCCACGTCCTTCAAATTCTCCTGCTTTCCTTCCTGAAAGTCCCTGTAATGTCCATCTTGTATTCCCCCACGTTCCCCATCCCATTCCTCTCCCTTCCACACATCTCCCAATGTCTCTGTTCCCATGCCTTCTCATTGTGATATGGAGGGTGGATGACAATGTGTCCATGTGGCAGATGACATTTTGTCCCAGATTGTGGAGCAACGTCTGTAATAGGACTCGATCTGGCATCCTCACCCATCACAGTTATGGGTGCACCATTTAGCAGTATACTGTATAAGCCAGAAGGCTTCAGTCACTGAGTGGATGGAACAGTGACGTGTTGCCATGACGAGCCCCAAAAAGGACAAAACTAGTCGGTAGCTTCGCTTTTCATTTGTTTGGTGGCAGCATTTGACCCGGGCGTCTTTGCACTGCGAGAGGCCCTTCTTGGGCTGCAGTCGTGACGTCTTTGTGACGGTATCATCACGGCATTCGTCCAGGTCTGAGAACTTCATGAACCATCTTCACATATCTTTGATACAGTCCGCTGCGCAGAGTGAATTTTAATAGTGTGCATTAAAAATCCAACTTTATCGTTTACGACGTATAACCAATCCTTCTGGTGGTTCATCACCTGTTTAACTCCCACATACATTTTTGAGTCGAGCAACTCCACAGCGTTAGTCCATTGGCGACATTGCAATTACTAACCGTAATTGAAACTGCCACTCAGTTATTCTTGCAACGGGGTTTACGACGAGCCTGGTCCTCAAGACGGGGTTTTGTATCAATTCCTCCATCTTTCACTTTTGGTACTAATGTGGTAAAAGTTCTGATATTTGAGCCATTTGGCTTTGAACATCATTCCATGCAGTGAGCAAAAAGTCCCGATTTAGTTGTGGGGACTTATTTGTCGCCAAAAGCGACTTTGCCAGAGGCTTGGTTTCACGCCAGTCTTCGGTGCATCTGGCTTCTGCAGGATCCCACCAGCCTGTGCTGACAAGGAGCAGTATTGCCACTGATAGGATTTCAAAGACACATCCTCATTTGGCACACTCCATGAAGAATTCCTGGCTGTCTCCTGAAGGCCATTTAAAGCTGTCTCAGAATCAAGATTTGGGAATTGAGCCGACACCAGTAAGCGTGGAGTGGTGGTTGCGATGCCTTGCGGCCAAAATCACCGCCGCCTGCTTTCAAAAGTACGCAAACAACCAGGAGGGGAACAAACGTGCTTTCATATGTATATTTCTTTTTCGTCACCGAGAAACAGAAAACGCTTCTTGTCGATTTCCTCGGCTCGGGGTGTGTTCAGGTCCCAATACATGTGGCCCAGTCATTCACATGAAGCACTTCCCTGGTGGCATTTTGCAATTAAGTTGTAAGAACTACTCTTTCGTGCTAAGCTCACGCGTCACGTGTGTTAAAAGTTTTCAACACTTTTGCTGCTTTGACTGGTGAATTTTTGGTTTATTATGGTTAGTAACAGTTTGGGGTGGGTGGACAATACACAAGAAGGATAGGAGGAGGAACGCAACAACTAATAGCCTGGAGAGGAACAGAATGAGCATGTGTAGAAGACACGGTGGACGTGCTTTGTTGAACACACGAGGTAGTGATGGGCAGCACATTTGAAAGACCGAAGTGAGGAAGACGAGAGAATAGACACAGCGAGACAAATCCACAATCGGGAGAATTCGGAGGGGACAGATGAATGCAGGTGGTCAACAAGCCCGGACCTTTTTTTAGGGTGAGCAGGTGAGGGTTTCATGAAGAATGCATGTGACTTTGGTTTGCTTGGGATGACCAAGGTAGGACCGGAGGAACAAGGCCAGATATGAGATTGCATAAAATAGAGAGATCACCAACTTGCTGCCAGTGGGAGAGTGACGGCTCTCCGTTGGAATGTACCTCTCGTGTTGAGATTCCAATGATGCGGAAGGCCTTGTTTTTAACCACTACAAGAGGAGCAAGGTGGGAAGCAGGAACACCAGCACGCAGTGGGGAGCCATGCTCCATCGAGCTCCATATAAAACCATTGTGCACCGTGATGAGCTTTGTGTCACTCAGGAATGCCTTCACTTACAGATCCTACACATTCCTAATGTAATTTAACTGAACTCGAGTTGCAAATTGTTTTTGTTTTTTTGTAAGGCTCACTTGGATGGGTTTTGAGGGTGGAGGAGCAGCATCTGAGACCCGAATCCTATCCAGATTCCTCCTGCGTACTCCATTGCTGTATTTGGTATTTTATTAGCGCCCTACTAGTTTCACTGGAGGGGACTACAGGTTTGGCTTGCTGTCCGTCCATACCACCTGAGGTTTTTCAGACTTTTTTTTTTCCCCATACCCTTTAAAATATTCAACTGAAACTTGGTACATGGCTTTACGATGATAAGATACAGAACAAGTTCGAGTTTCAGGTCGTTTCATCAATTTTTCACAGAGTTATGCCCTTTTTGGACGAAGAAAATATCACATCGGTAGGGGGACGTGTCCTGCAAAGCAATTCTCGCTCTTGTTTCAACAGAGATGGATAGATATTACTCATCATCTGTCTCGTCTGTTTTTGATCGAGGATGGAGTAATATCTGACGACAAAACTCTTCCGCTCCCCAAGGAAGACGTTGCATTTCCAATGGCGAGTTAAGCCAGTTGTCCTATCTGATAGTACTCGCACGTCAATGTGAAAAGGAACTTGTGTGTGTGGTACCTTTCAAAAGAAGTAGGTCTATTATTCGCTAGTACATTGACTAAATTTTTCATTTATTTATTCTCTGGACAAATATTAACTTAACAATAACATTGCATAACAAGGGCTACAGACAACACCAACCTTCAGACTGTGGATGAAAATTTCTCTTTATCAGGAGGAATGAAAACAAGAGCATTTGTAATATTGTTGTCAAGTACAAATATTGATTGTTTTTACTTCCTGAAATATTTCCTGAAATCGAGGCTCATTTAAATGAGGTGTGAGATCACACCTGGGTGTGTATTTGAAGTGTATTTCGTTTTGGATCGGTGAACAACAACAAAAAATATGATTTCTTTGTCCTGCTGTAAAATGTTTCATCATCATCTGGCATTTACTCGCCCATCTGACATTTTTATTATCAACCATCTTGTTTTGCTGGAAAGGGATTCAGTTTCAAACTGCCACTGAAGCCACTGCAGACCTCTCTGATCGTTCCGAACGCTACCATTTCCCGACTGTACTGTTAATTGTTTTTGTTTACCGTTTCAGTCCAGGCTCATTTCATCACATCTCCAAGCTGTTTTGACAAATGGAGGAAACACAGCAGGCATGTCTCACTGAACCATCTCAAGAATGGCGAAAAGATATGAATGAATCATGAATCACGATGCTGGGTATCTTCTCCATTTCGATCACGCGCTTTGTGCTTAATTCGCTATTGTTGATACACAATGGAATACAATACAAGCACACTTGTATCACTCAATGATCTCGTCCATGAGCCTTAAACATTGGAGTATAAAGGTGACATTGACGATGGAACAGCTCGGCTTTGGTGCGGTACCCACGATGTTTGTTCATACACTGTTTGAGGATTGAGTGAATGAGTTTTGTTTTTTTTTTTGTATAATTCACTGCTACAACCAACCTGTAGCCTCCTGTTGCTCGACACGGCATGCCAGCTATCGTGCGCAGCCTGTGGCTGTTGGTTGCATAATTTTATGGTGGCGCGTCCGTGCCGCTCATGCGGTGCCCCTGTTACCAGTAAGCTGGTACTCATTTTGCCGACCTCGGAATGATGACGGAGTAAAACCACAAAACCACGGTAAAACCACATAATCCGCAAAGAACAACCGTCCGTCTACCACCCAGACGATTGTTCCCGCTAATGCAAACCATTCAACCAGAAGGCACGTGATGTGATCGGCAGGTAAGTCGAAACATGTGGAGTGTGACGAACATTCCCCCCGATCTCCATTGGACAAAGTCCTACACCAATGAGTCACCTCCCACCCGGAGGCCTCAGCCCGGTGACTCACGTGGTCAACATCCGGGTAAACATCAAACGATGCCGCCTATCCGGATTTCGGGCTTTGTTGCCCTCATCAGGATGGCATACCGATAAATATCTAACCAATGATGACCACATTTGTCGTTTAAACATCATATGCACCTCTTGAATGTTATGGTAAGCATCATCAAGGATTATGTCTTAAATGACAAAAAAAAATCTCACACGGTATGTGTAGGACTATGTCCAATGGAGATCGGAGAAGTGCTCGTCACACTCCACATGTTTCTATTTACCTGCTGATCACACCATGTGCCTTCTGGTTTAATGGTTTGCACGAGCGGGAACAATCATCAGGGTGGCGGACGGATGGTTGTTGTTTGCGGATTATGCGTTTTTTCCGTGTGAGACATAATCCGTGGCGATGCTCACCGTAGCGGTCAGGAGGTGCGTCTGATGTTTAAACGATGAATGTGGTCTTCATTGGTAAGATATTTATTGGTATGCCGTCCTGATGAGGGCAAATAAGCCTGGAATCTGGATAGACAGCTCCGTTTGATGCTTAATTGATGTTGACCATGTAAGTTTTGTCTGAGAGAATCGTAGGGCCGAGGCTTCTGGGTTGGAGGTGACGTTTTGGTGTAGGACTATGTCCAATGGCGATTGGGGGAGTGCTCATAACACTCCACATGTTTATACATGTATATTTTTTTCATATATATATATATATATATGTAACATAGTTTACTTCATAGCAAACAAAATACAAAATTAATTGTCATTCAACCATCAGGAGGACTTCCACCGGAAAATCGGATGCTCACGTGATACCCCTGTTGCCGAAGCAGGACGTTTTGTGCCACTGCCAATGCCATTCGTGTATCTTTCACTTCCACCAAACTCTCATATTCATCTGATGTACCACGGATGTGTCTGACTTCCTTGTCCTCTTCCATTGCTTTTGTCTTCCTGGTCTTTCTTAGCTTCAAATAACAGGTCATTGAAGTTTTTCCAGAGAAGCATGCACTTGTACGTAGTCATGGCGCAGCTGTGGCCACATCACAAGCATCTGGTGATGAACTCGTGTGAAGAACAGGCCCGGGTTGAGAAAACAAGGAAAAAAACAACATGATGAAACGCTCCCTCGTTTGACTTGTCTCCTACCAAACGAGGCGTGCGTGGTTTTCACATGATCCACCGCCCTGCTCATGTATTGTCGCACCAAGTGAAACGAGCTTTGGGACAATCCGTTGCTTGTAAATTTCATTTACCTGCGAGCTTACTTTTTTGTCTTTGCTTTCTGACACTATGCGATTGCGTTGGGATGTTTAAACAATTGAATTAGACGAGAAAGGCACTCGGTAGAGCGCATACCTCTGCCATGCAATGCCTGATCCATGAGAACATATCGGGCCCAATACATTTTTGAAATATCATGCTACGGAGTACTATATCGATGTTGGCCTGATCTCTCAACGGTGAAGATTCACTTTAAAGACTCTAGTATCGGATCCGGATCTTCACCAAAATCTAATCAGTTCGTCCTTGTCGCACACCGAACCTGTCCAAAGAATTTCATCCATATCCGTGCACAACTTTTTGAGATACCCTGTACACAAACAGACAGACAAACAGACAGAAAAGGGGTGAAAACATAACCTCCTTCACCTTCGGCGGCGGAGGTAATAACCATCATGACATTTTGTTTTCACGAGTGCCAACTGCCAACCTTTCCTGTTGCTCACATGGCTTTTCTTGAGTAATACACATCTACATGCACGTGGTTCTACGAATTGTAACAAATGAAACTTGTGCAACCACAATGACATTCAAAATGTTGCGCCGTGCCAGATGTGCGTCTCATCCCAGACAACCTTTGAGGCTGCGGTTTAGCTCTGTGAGAAACAAATACCCTGCACTCAAACTCACTTAATTTAAGAGGAAGCTCGAACAGCACTCAGTAGAGCACATACCTCCACCAGGCTGTTAGGGTTAGTGTTCTAACTATGGCCAATGTGCATGCTTGTAAGGGTTAAAGGTGATCATGAACTTCCCATTTGCGATTAGGACTCCAAGTCGATCTGTGCTATATATTTAGGGATGCACATCTGACTGGGATTTGATTACTGATTCATTGTCTTTCCTTCTTTTACAGCAAGGTCACTCATTCAATAGGTCGGCGTCGGAATATATAGTCTTGAGTCAGGGTAACTGGATACAATAGTCTGCTCTTTTCAGGAGGTACCATGCTGTGTTTAACATCCACGAGCAAGTGTTCGCATCCCGAGTAATGAAAATGCCATGTTGGAGAAAATACAGCATTAACTGCTTTATAAAACCATTGGGGACTCCTCCGCAATTCCATTTCCCCCCCCCTATTATCCCACCTCTCCTTCCTCCTTTCAAATTCATTTTTGCTTAATTTACCTCTCCTTCGGTCCTCTTTCTTTGCATGCGTTGGCCCATTGCCACTTTTCAGTTTGACCCGTTGTTTGACATCACGTCACGTCCGTGTTTTCCGTGTGTCCTGCAGAGATTGAAGTGCTCGCTGCGTGCAAGTGGCTCCAGGAAGCTGGATTCCCCCAGTATACCCAGCTCCACCGAGGTGGGCAAGGCCCTCACGGGCTGCCGGAACTTGCTTGGCCACAGCTGGATGTTTCTCTTTTTCAAATGCAGAGCTTTCAACCCCAGTGAATACCAACCAGCTGCATTGTGCAAGAGAATGGAGGTCAGGTCACGTCCTGTAGGCTATTGAGAAATTTTGCTCCTAAAAAAGCTGATTAGGAATTTTTATCACCCCAGGCGAAAGGACCAGGATGCGCAGCAGCGGTCAAGTCCAGCTGAGCGTCTGCCTCTCTGGATGTTTGCTTCAGATTGCCTAAAGCAAATATTCTTAAGTTAATTATCAGATGTAATAGTGAGTCATATATATGTAAAATATCAAGAGTTTTGATATTTATATATTGACTGCTATCAACATTGCACATGGTGCATATTTGGGAGCCACGGTGGCGCACGTTCCTGTCTCGGCTGTCGCTGACGACTCGCCAAACAGCGATGAAGCCATTCCGGCAGCTTTTGGGGGTGCGTAGCATTGGGATTGTCATGTATATGCTATTTGCGAATGTCTGTTCAGCTGTAGAGGAACACAGGTATGGTTTGAAACGGCAAAGTCAGCTTACCTTTTCTTCGTTGCTTTATGCAGCTTTTTTTTGAGTTGAAAGAGCAGCGGGTTCATTATAAAAGATCCTAGCCACCTAGAAATAATACATTAGGTGAGAGCTCATTCGTTGTTCTATATATGAATATATAATCTAATCTAATCAATTACCCCTTGGGCCGGGTTGCTGGAAGCCCAGATAACAACCACTGGAAAAGACCTATCCTGTGATTAAAATTCTTATCCGCTGGTTCATTATCCGACAGATAAACTACAGTTGGATGGATATCTACTGGATAAGGGCTGCATGAGGTTTGGATAATCTTTTGATTGGTAGATTGCACTGTCTTGTCCACTTGCAAAATTCATGGTGGCAAAAGTCAAACATACTAGAAAGAGGAAAGCAAACTTTAGGCCCACTGAACAGGAGATATGCTGTGTCTGGTGACACAGGAGCATGTAAAGATCGGCTCGTACCTGTGCGTGTCATCATTCAGTGCATGCCGATACTGCATCGTATTGCCCTGATCAGCAATGAATATATCGTTGTGTTAGTTTTCTTACTGCTTTCGCATCACACGCTAATTTGCTGGCATTATGATGTCATGACGCATGTCGATTGATTCATTATTGGAGCGCCATGAATGATATATGATATATCGTGCTCAGATATTTCTACCCAAATATAACAGATCGGTAGACCGACATGATGACGACCTTGTGTCGGTAATTTCTTTACCATCAATGCTCTGTGAAAGCAGAACGCGAGTCAATAATTGTTTTGGAACTTTTTCTGGATTTTTAAGAAACTAGGATTATGTAATCCCTACATAAGAGCTATCCTGTGTTTAAATTTGTTATCCAATGGATAACTAACTGACATATAATCCACGTTTGTTCAAAGGCTGGATAAGGGTAGGATAGTTATCTGCAGCATAAAAGTTGGATAAGGGTAGGATAGTTATCAGCCTGATAAAGGTTGGATAAGGGTAGGATAGTTATCCACCGGATAAAGGTTGGATAAGGGTAGGATTGTTATCCCCCAGATAAAGGTTGGATAAGGGTAGGATAGTTATCAGCCTGATAAAGGTTGGATAAGGGTAGGATAGTTATCCACCGGATAAAGGTTGGATAAGGGTAGGATTGTTATCCCCCAGATAAAGGTTGGATAAGGGTAGGATAGTTATCAGCCTGATAAAGGTTGGATAAGGGTAGGATAGTTATCCACCGGATAAAGGTTGAATAAGGATAGGATTGTTATCCCCCAGATAAAGGTTGGATAAGGGTAGGATAGTTATCCACCGGATAAAGGTTGGATAAGGGTAGGATTGTTATCCTCCAGATAAAGGTTGGATAAGGGTAGGATAGTTATCAGCCTGATAAAGGTTGGATAAGGGTAGGATAGTTATCCACCGGATAAAGGTTGGATAAGGGTAGGATTGTTATCCTCCAGATAAACGTTGGATAAGGGTAGGATAGTTATCCCCCAGATAAAGGTTGGATAAGGGTAGAATCGTTATCCCCCAGATAAAGGTTGGATAAGGGTAGGATCGTTATCTCCCAGATAAAGGTTGGATAAGGGTAGAATCGTTATCCCCCAGATAAAGGTTGGATAAGGGTAGAGTCGTTATCCCCCAGATAAAGGTTGGATAAGAGTAGGATAGTTATCTGCCTGATAAAGGTTGGATAAGGGTAGGATCGTTATCTGCCTGATAAAGGCTGGATTAGAGTATGATAGTTATCTGCAGCATAAAGGTTGCATAAGGGTAGGATAGTTATCCCCCAGATAACGGTTAGATGAAGGTAGGATAGTTATCCCCAGATAACCGTTAGATAAGGGTAGGATCGTTTTCTTCCTGTTAAAGGTTGGATAAGGGTAGGATAGTTATCCCCCAGATAACGGTTAGATAAGGGTAGGATAGTTTTCTGCCTGATAAAGGTTGGATAAGGGGAGGATAGTTATCTGCCTGATAAAGGTTGGATAAGGGTAGGATAGTTATCTGCAGCATAAAGGTTGGATAAGGGTAGGATAGTTATCCCCCAGATAACGGTTAGATAAGGGTAGGATAGTTATCTACCTGATGAAGGTTGGATAAGTGTAGGATAGTTATCCCACAGATAAAGGTTGGATAAGGGTAGGATAGTTATCCACCAGATAAAGGCTGGATTAGAGTAGGATAGTTATCCCCAGATAAAGGTTGGATAAGGGTAGGATAGTTATCTGCCTGATAAAGGCTGAATAAGGGTAGGATAGTTATCCACAGGATAAAGGTTGGATAAGGGTAGGATAGTTATCCCCCAGATAAATGCTGGATTAGAGTAGGATAGTTATCCCCCAGATAAAGGTTGGATAAGGGTAGGATAGTTATCTGCCTGATAAAGGCTGAATAAGGGTAGGATAGTTATCCACAGGATAAAGGTTGGATAAGGGTAGGATAGTTATCCCCCAGATAAAGGTTGGATAAGGGTTGGCTGGTGTCACAAGACACAGATAAGGCAAATCCAGGTCAGAGTAGGTTGGCTAAAGTTATCCGGAAAAATGACTACTTTTTCCAGGGGATAACGTTATCCAGGCTTTAAGCGGCGGAACCTATCCAGTGGGTGAAATTTCTCTGCCGGATCGGTGATTTATCCATAGGATAGTGCTAACCTGGGGTTCTAGCGAATGGGCCCAGGTGGCTCAATATTTCCACCATTAACAGTGCAAAATACCTTCTTTCAAATTTCATCAAAAAGACTTTTGTATAATCCATGGTGATTCACTGGTACTTTATTTCTTAAATGTAATGATTAATTGGTTTCAGTAGATCATCTGTGCAAATATTTGGGTTCACTCACATGGCAGTCCCATCAGAATACTTCTGTTATGATGTTACGGATCCAAGTTTCCATACGCTGCGCTGACTTGTACTCTCTTCGTGTAAAATTAATATAACAGTGCCATGGTGTGTCCTGATTTCTTTGTCCTATTTGTGTTTTCCTACAAGCTCCTCCATGAGCATAAGATCACTTACAAAAATTTAAACTTTTTTTAAAGGCAAAGCAGAGTGAAGCAATAATTATGGATGATTTGTTTCCACTCATGCAGGCTACCATACGAGTTCCAAGAATATTTGATGATGCGGATGGAATAGCCCCAAAGCCAGAAATGCAAATAATCAGATTGAAGTTTTTGCTAACTTGGTGGAACTTCTATTGCTCAAAATTTTATTCAGTTTCCATATTTATTTATTTACTTTTTTTTTTTTAATAGTTTTAAGTGCTCTCTTGATTACGTTTGGAAATTAGGCTGGTGACAAATAATGTAATCTTTCCTGACATTTGGTAACCGTATGCTCTGATTCACAAGCCACTCGGCTGTTCCACAAACAGAAAGGCATATCATCGCTGGAACCAACCCGTAAGGACCGAATTGTGGCCAAAGGGCCATCTATCTGTTTATCCTAGTGTATGTTCTCTGGTGTGCAAACCTCAGAGTGAAGGGCGCAGAAGGGGCCGATAAATCGAAAAAAAAGGAAGTTTCAACCTTGTGTGAAAAACTAACAACACAAATCATTTATTTTGCTTTTTTTCAGGGATACAGCATTATTTATATCCTTCCAATTGCTCTTTTATTATGTGGTATTGCCAGAGCAGATTTCCCACCACAATATGTCGCAAAGTTTTCAACTTCCTGATAATGTTTCCCAATTTCCTGATCGTGTCGAGTTGGCTCAATATGTGCAGATCATCGAGTTTGATTTCCCTTCAGTTCCAGCTGCGGTACGTGTATTTTTTGTTTAAACTTTTTTTGGGTAATTTCAAGAACATTTGCTCAACATGATCATTCAGTCTTTCAAATGGTTTAAATTAGGAAGCAACTGCGAATCTGTCTCTCTGTCTCTCTCTCTCTCTGTCTCTGTCTCTGTCTCTGTCTCTGTCTCTCTCTCTCTGTCTCTGTCTCTGTCTGTCTCTGTCTGTCTCTGTCTGTCTGTCTCTGTCTCTCTGTCTCTCTGTCTCTGTCTGTCTGTCTCTGTCTGTCTGTTTCTCTCTCTCTCTCTCTCTCTCTCTCTCTCTCTCTCTCTCTCTCTCTCTCTCTCTCTCTCTCTCTCTCTCTCTCTCTCTCTCTCTCTCTCTCTCTCTCTCTCTCTCTCTCTCTCTCTCTCTCTCTCTCTCTCTCTCTCTCTCTCTCTCTCTCTCTCTCTCTCTCTCTCTCTCTCTCTCTCTCTCTCTCTCTCTCTCTCTCTCTCTCTCTCTCTCTCTCTCTCTCTCTCTCTCTCTCTCTCTCTCTCTCTCTCTCTCTCTCTCTCTCTCTCTCTCTCTCTCTCTCTCTCTCTCTTTCTCTCTTTCTCTCTTTCTCTCTTTCTCTCACTCTCTCTTTCTCTCTCTCTCTCTCTCTCTCTCTCTCTCTCTCTCTCTCTCTCTCTCTCTCTCTCTCTCTCTCTCTCTCTCTCTCTCTCTCTCTCTCTCTCTCTCTCTCTCTCTCTCTCTCTCTCTCTCTCTCTCTCTCTCTCTCTCTCTCTCTCTCTCTCTCTCTCTCTCTCTCTCTCTCTCTCTCTCTCTCTCTCTCTCTCTCTCTCTCTTTCTCTCACTCTCTCTTTCTCTCTCTCTCTCTCTCTCTCTCTCTCTCTCTCTCTCTCTCTCTCTCTCTCTCTCTCTCTCTCTCTCTCTCTCTCTCTCTCTCTCACTCTCTCTTTCTCTCTCTCTCTCTCTCTCTCTCTCTCTCTCTCTCTCTCTCTCTCTCTCTCTCTCTCTCTCTCTCTCTCTCTCTCTCTCTCGCTCTCTCGCTCTCTCGCTCTCTCTCTTTCTCTTTCTCTCTCCTTCTCTCTCCTTCTCTCTCTTTCTCTGTTTCTCTCTTTCTCTCACTCTCTCTTTCTCTCACTCTCACTCCCTCCCTCTCTCGTAACCAAAGATGATGCGATCGTACAGGTTTTTAACCTCCCATCATACTCGATTTTATTGAATCCACATTTGCTGAACAAGTTTTAAATTTCAGCAAAATAATGGCAAAGCTGGAATACAATCGGGTAATTTGCAACATTCCTCGACGTGAGACCATTCGTAAGAGCCCCGGCTTGATTTGGAGGAGACGCTGAGCAAATTCAAAGGCATTTGTCTTTCCACCTTTCTCAGGTGTTCTTCTCTTGGCGAACTGCTTATAAACTGTGATCTTCAACCCACGGTGTCTCTCGAGAAGAGTAGGCGAGCTATCGCCGGTATCCTGAACAAATTCCAAATTTCTGGCCGAACTACTACTGAGAAGGCAATGGCAAACCATCCAACCACCCTTGCCAAGGAACTGCTTCGGCAGCACTGACGCTCTGTAACGGAGTTCTGTGCGTTGGATCGGATTCACAAATAATACCATATAAAGTCCAGGATGACATGTTTTAATTTGATTTTAATCTCAGGCTCAGAGGGGAGCTTGCAATAAATCACATGGAAGGCAAAGATGTTTGGGGACATCAATGAGTTTTTACGTGAATTACATGCACATCAGTGGACAAGTATGAAGAAACACAGCGGTATGTGGGATTTGAACCTGGGTTTACCCCATATCATAAGCTTGGCCCAGATGGGAATGCTCAATTGGTCAACCCAAGAGGCCAATGCTATTGAGTTAAGACAAGGAAGTGTCCATAAAAAAAAAAGATTCCCAGTTCCTCTGAAATACTGGATGAACAGGAGGGTCCGTTAGGCTTTGGATCTTATGAATTGGGTGTTCGATTTGAGGACCATCATTGTCCCATCAAAGGATCCTTTGTGACATCATCTCAATCTGTCCAAGCATGATTTTGTCTGGTATGGTGTTATAATAACCCCTTCCAAGTCATCTCAATTTCCTTTATGTAGTCGTGCAATGGAAGGCATAACGCAGCCCCCCTCCCCCCAACCCTCCCCTCCCCGAGAGAGTATTCCCGACTACAAAACTGTTTCTGCAGCACTGAGACTCTGTCTATCAGTTTGGTACTTGCGAACAAGAAGTCGCATGGCAATCGTTATTACTACCTTGATATTTAATTCAAATTCAACCTCCTTGAACGAATTAAATAATTGTTTCATTAATTAATGGGTAATTAAATTTGTACTAAATATATTTATAATATTATATAACTACAGTCTAGCGATAACGGGACTTCCCGTCCAGCCTGGAGAGTGCCTCAAGTCTTGAGAGTAAAGACTCTCTCATTGTGATCGTCGTACAGAAACAGTAGTTCTTGTAAACACTCAAAGAAACTGAACTTTCTGCTTCCTGAGAGACTATCACTCGCTGGCCTGGTGATCCCTGACAGTATGTGGAGTCATGTTTCTTTTGGGTGGTGGAGCTGGCACTTCCAGAGCACTTTCGCCAATTAGAGACAGATCTGGCCTGATGTGGCACAGCCCTGGGAAAGGGGCGGGTGGATTTGGACCGCATGTACAGCATGCCTTTTCACTGCTGTTTACAGTCATTCTATTTACTTGCCGTTGGTGCTGAGAGCGAATGGCGTTGGCGTCGTGGTGGGCATGTGTAGGGCGTGATGTAAGCACGGGGAATGATGGGTCTCCGGAGTTGTGGTTCAAGCGGTGCAGCCGAGACCTTTTGACACATCGTTTAGTTTTGCCTACATGTGGGTGCACCATACTGATGGTCAGCGTGGCTTTGCAGATGATTGCCTTCCCTTTCACCTCTCGTCCGTGTGGAGCGACCACGAGTTCTTGGACCAAGAGTCCTTTGAGTGTCTCTACAGGTAACATTTACTTTCAAATATCTTGTATTCATGCGGTTCAATCCGCCCAACTGCGTCGAACGAACATTGGTGGAATCGAGAGAATGTTGATCGAGGTATCCGTTTCGGATGTTAACCCTTCATCGGAGCAAAGCATCCTTTGATCGATGTCCTCTTGATTCCATCCACCGTTCTACCTGTCTGCCGATGCAGATCGACATTGTAGACATCAGGATTAAGACTAGTTTTCCATTCTACGGTGTATGAAGAAAACCTGATTTCACAGGATGTGCTTTTTTATGTGGGGCTTGCTTTCAACGTTCCTTTTATATCCTGTGGTTAACGATCTTCTTCCCCTATTGTTTAATTGACCATTGTTGCATCACGTGGTATTTTCCTCGAGTCCATATGCAAGTAGCTGTGGTTTGCGTCCAAGTATTGCGCGAGGGTTTTTTGGTCAGAGTTGGGGTGGATATTCAGTTGTCCCGTTTAAAGCAGCTTGCATCAGCACATCATCCAGATTGCATCAGTAAAAACAATGATTGATCAGTTAGAGACGGCTTAACATGAGAGTGATGCCAAAGCAAACGGCAGATGAGAATGTAATATTGTAGAGCACTTTTTTTTTAACATTGTGCTTAAGAACTAGAGAGTTCATAGAACACCTTACCCCGTGCAATCTTGAGAAACAAGGACTTGGGCGCGATGTGTGAGCAGAAAATTTGATTGGTCGAGATGATGTAAAATGTCGTAATATTTGTCCAAATGCTGCTAAACGGAACATTTTAGAAAGCGCCAAAAAGGTGATTTGTGCTTTTCAGTGTTCAAGTGTATAATTCAATTTAAATAAAACAAGTCTGGAGACGGCGATGGTTCACGAGCAATGTACACGGTTCGCCTTTTTTATTTTTTGACCTTCGAGGGGACGCCATGGGCAAACTGGTGGGAATCGGGAAAAACGTAAACGATGAAAGTTGTAGTACTCGAAGAGCACTACTTGCATACAAACTTTCATTCGAAACAGTTGAAAACCCCTGGAGCTCGATGCCTAGTTTATTGATTTTTTTTGACATTTTTTAAGTTCGTGACCTCGTGACCTTGGGACGAAAATGAAAAATCGAGCTCTGTGGGGCTATGCAGTTGGGCTAACCAAATACCGAAACCCCTGCCAGATTCGACAAACTCCCTCGGAGAAGATGTAACTTGAAACCGGATACCCCCTAAAAACACATGTTTTTTGGGCGTGGCTCTGCCCATAATGGAAGCAGCACGCCCATTCTCAGGAAAACACAACTAGATCATGATATAAACCTCCCACCAAAATTTTATCAAGATCGGATCAAAACCCATGGAGCTATGCTCGGGACAGACAGACAGACAGACACACCCATAACAAATCTAGTGGTCACTTAATGACTCGTGAACCAACTAGTACGTGCCCGTACGTGCGTGGCCGTATGTGCAAAAAAAAAAGAAAAAAATAGAAGAAGAAGAATTGTGACGTCAATTGTGATGTCATAGCACCGTGTCCTGTCATTGGTTTGGTAAATAAATAGCCATAACTTGAGAACCACTTGTCCGATTAATATCAAACCTTGAAAAGGTACATCCACAAGGCCCCAGCAATATACCTGGCAAGTTTCAATTCGATCGGACCAGTGGTTGTCGAGAAACAGCGGTCGCAGACACACACACACACACACACACACACACACACACACACACACACACACACACACACACACACACACACACACACACACACACACACACACACACACATTGCTGGAATTATAGATAGATAAAGATTTTAAAGGTCATAGAAAAAAAAAATTCAGTAGTTTACCGCCGTTGATGCAGCGATTTTACACCACCTTATCCAACACATTACATTAATTATTCGTGCCTGCTGTTTGTGTCCTTTATGACGTCCTTAAAAAAAGTACATTTCCCGTTTGGATGATTTTACATTTTGTTTGACTACCAGGCATGCAGATGGACTCGAAAAATCATCTCTCCTCTCTGCGCACGCGCAATCACGACAACTTCAGAGCCAAAGCACGCTAAAACTACAGGTTCATTTTCCGAACTGAATTCCGATTTGTGTTCGAAATATAACATCGATTGAAATCAAGTTGTTCCTCGATCATAAACTGACGTTTGTCGACGGATGGATCGATAAAGTGAACCGATTGCTGAACCCCGCTTTTCGCTTCGTGTGCACAGGGTAAAAATGTAATAATATCAATCTACCTTCTGTTATCCAATATGGTCTTTCCAGTAAAGCCACAATGGCTGCTTATTTGTTCGCTATCTCCTCCTCCAGTTTTTGTCCATGGTGTACACCAAACTTGGGATGTGGAGTCTGGGCCTCCGGGTTGTGTTCTAACGGGAGTCGGCGTCATCCCTCCCCCCCCACCCCCACCTCATTTTCCCGAGGTGCATGCTCACGACAATGGTTCAGACTGTAGCTCACATTCATGAGGGTATAATGCGCATCTGTGGGATCTGAGTCGCAAGTAGGTTAAACAACTGCGTTGAATGGATGAAGGGTTGCCACAGATGAAAGCCTCATCAATGAAACAGGAAAAGTGGAAAGCCATCTGGCAAAGCATGAAACGTATGAAAAGACTGGATTTGAAAGTGATAAAAGTGGATGCGGCACCCTTTTGAAAAGTAAAATTTTTTTGAAAATAGCTGTACCATGCTTTTATATATTGCCCCTCAACCCTGTCTCCGCCAACTTTCATCTCCTGTAGAGTGTGTGTGGGTACCTTTGCTCGTGACAATAAATTAAAATAACAGTTTTGTTCACAGCACTACTCCATGTCTTGTTAGGTTTCAAAGTTATTGACCAATCCTTGGTTGCAACCTGAGATTGCAGACCCTCGCCGGGACTTGTTTTGGGTAGTTTTTTGGGGGTAGATTTCACCAACATCTAATCAGTTCGTCCTTGTCACACACCAAACCTGTCCACAAAATTTCATCCGGATCTGTCCGCAACTTTTTGAGATATCCTGTACACAGACAAACAGACAGAAAGGGGTGAAAACATAACCCCCTTCACGTTTGTTGGTGGAGGTAAATAAAAGACATAACTAGAACTGCCACTTTATAACTGCTGGCAGTGATGACCGGGTACCAAGACATCCCGCTTTGATGCAACCCCGTTTTCATTGGACACCTGACCCTAATCCATGACGTTTTGCATTATTATTCAACTGAATTTAGAATGGGATTAAAGTAACTTAAATTCAGACCAAATAGGTAGAGTCCTACATTGGAGTCATCAGAAGGAACCCGAATGAGCAAAAAGCAAAGATGAAGTCATCAGGAGGAACCTGGATAGGATTCACATTTCAGCTGCTGCTCCTCTACACTCAAACACATCCAGACACAGCCAAGTGATCCTTATTCAAAACAAGCAAAATCAAAAAGAACCCAGAACAAAAAAAATTAATAATTCTGGCTGCCAGACCCATGTTGCATCCGATCAAGTTGAAATTTAAAACATGTATTTCCCCATCACTACGCGATCATAATTTTGAAGTTTCATGTCGATCAATGAAGCGATTCAAGAGAATGAATTTTTAATAAGATTTTCGTCCAGCCCTCGATCTGTCCAGCCATTCTGGAGATTTTCAAGGTTTTCGGGTAAATCCAATACGGCTACCAAACCATGTGACTTATGACATCATAGTTGGAAACATTTTGTTCCTCACAGATAGGCGGTCATACCTGTAAAGTTTGCATCGATCTGTTCAGCCATTTCAGAGAAGAAGATTTTTGAAATATTTTTATTTTTAAACAATTTGGCTGCCGAATCACATGGCCGATGATGTCATCATTTTTTATTTTTTTTCTGTGGACCATTTTATCCCGAGATGACCCTCAAAATTTTTCATACTGATCGGATGTGGTGTTCTACACATGCAGTGATGACGTCATAGCATAGGCACCTATGACATCATTTTTTAAAAAAAATCACACATTCCCCATGAGGAGTACAATTTTTAGCTCATCTGGAATTTAATTTCCAGATAAGGTATTGTCACTGTGCACCGTCTGTCTGTCCGTTCGTCTGTCTCCGTCTTCGTCTGACTTCTCCGGCCAAACCGCCGGGCCGACCTGGATCACATTTGGCAATAATGTTCCTCTCCTGACTGGTAACAGGGATTTCAAAGCTCGTTTCAGTCACGTGACTTGAAGTCGGTCAAAATGGCCGACTGAGTAAATTTCTTCAAAAATCTTCTTCTTCAGACCCACCGGTCAGAATGCTGCAAAATTTGGGTGACAACATAAGGACAGGGTCCGGATGTTAAGTTGCAGAGGCCATGCCGATCACGTGACTGGAAGCGACAAAATGGCGGTTGTGCAAATACCTTCCAAAATCTTCTTTCCTAGACCCACCAGGCAGAATGCTACAAAATTTGGAATACAACATTATTGTCGAAGGCCAGGGTAGGTATGTTAAATTGTGGAAGTCATGCCGATCACGTGACTGGAAGTAAATCAAATTTGGCGGACTTCGTCAACTTTTGGGAAAAATCGACGTAAATTTCTTCAAAACCCTTCCTCTCCAGACCCATGAGTCAAAATGCTACCATATTTAGGTTACTTCATTAGGACAGGCCCCAGATTAGCTACTGGTCCTATTTTTTTCCATTGTGCGGTTTCTAAGATACGGAGGTGCAAAGTTTTTCCTTTTTCCCAACATGGCTGCCACAAAACGTGACATATGACGTCATAATTATGATTAAAACATTCTACATGAGTATTCGCTCCCATGGTTAAAATTTTGCGTCAGTCCGCCAGGCGGTTGCGGAGAAAAACGGTACTCACGTTCCTGTACTGTCAGACAAACTGATCCGAATGTAATACCCTCTCCTCCGGCGAGGGTAATAATTTGTGGAAAGTTTTGAGTCATATGTTGTCATTTACTTTTTCTTATTCTTTTTTTTTCAAGGTCATTCATCGTTCGTATGCAGCACGTGGCTGCGGGATAGCATCAGTTTTTGCAGGGGCACAGGGATGCTGTTGATGCAGTTCCCCCTCTAGGTTATAGCAGTAACTTGCAATTTGCTCAGGGTGCTGGAGATAGCTCACCCACTCTTCACGAAGGACAACGTGGGATTTTTTTTTTTATTTCCAACAACTAATGCTGGCAGGCCACACTCAGCATTCCTCGACAAAAAAGTGATAATATCAACATTGTACCGATCCGGTGAATAACTGGATAAACATGAAGATGATGGGGAATTGTAATCAAACAAATGGAATTTTTTGTACATCAACCTTGAGCAGGATAAACATCAATGTATTGGTGGTAATTTCTATCAAAATTCAGACATTGCATTTAATCTGGCGTATAAATAAGAAAAAAAAAACCCCCAAAAACATTTGTGCAGGTGGAAAAACTTCCTCGTCCATTTGCAAATTGTTTTTCAAACTGACCGAGGATTCCAAATGTATTCCCTTCCGAGCTGCTGTTATTTCAAAACAATCCTTTGCGGTTCATAAAGGCAATTATAAGCACAAGCTGCCGATGATGGCAGCTGTTTCATTCAATGAGATAAACTTTGGACGATTGTTTTAAGCATTTATCCCATGCAATGGACAACACTCCGTTTCCTGCCTTTCGCTGGACAAAAGTCAAAAATACGATTGAGGTTAAAATCATTCACATGGGGGAATGTGCTGATTTTGTCGATTTTCTTTTTTTTTTTTGCTGCTAATCTGCTGTAATGCTGACCTTTTAAAAACCCAAGATAAACCAAATATTGACGCACGCACATGCACACGCACACGTCATGCATGTGCACTCAGACCATATGTGTCAGCTGCGTAACAGTGTGCACTCGACACGAGAGCAAGAAAGTGCCTCTTCAGTGAACAAAAAATAACAAAACATGTATACATATATACAGCATATATATATATATATATATATATATATATATATATATATATATATATATATATATATATATAAATATATATATATATATATATATATATATATATATATACACAGGGGGCTGCAAAAGTAGGTATACAGTAATGAAAAACAAAATGTGCGCACAAAATTTATTTTATTGATTATACAAGCATATCAATAATAACATACCAATAATAAACATATCAATAATAAACATATCCATAATAACATATCAATAATAACATATCAATAATAACATATCAATAATAACATACCAATAATAAACATATCAATAATGAACATATCCATAATAACATATCAATAATAACATATCAATAATAACATATCAATAATAAACATATCAATAATAACATATCAATAATAACATACCAATAATAAACATCAATAATAAACATATCAATAATAACATATCAATAATAACATACCAATAATAAACATATCAATAATAACATACCAATAATAAACATATTAATAATAACATATCAATAATAACATCAATAATAAACATATCAATAATAACATATTAATAATGACATATCAATAATAACATATCAATAATAAACATATCAATAATAACATATCAATAATAAACATATTAATAATAACATATCAATAATAACATACCAATAATAACATACCAATAATAACATATCAATAATAACATACCAATAATAATCATATCAGTAATAACATATCAATAATAACATACCAATAATAAACATATCAATAATAAACATATCAATAATAACATAATAATTACATATCAATAATAAACATATCAAATAATAACATATCAATAATAACATATTGTTACGGCTGTGGAAATTCGCAAACCACCATTCAGGACCCTCAGGTGAGATATCTTCATAGGTACATGTGTAGTTAGCCCAATCCCGTTGTATAGAGGGAATTTATGTGATCCTTTTGGGCTGCGATCCTTTGAGTTTGGCGTTTTTCTTTTTCTGTCTTTTATTTCAAACACACAACATTTCAACAACCATGCCATCCCCATCACAGCACCAACCACACTGCAACCACGCCACTGCCACCATCTACGCTACCACATCTTCGCCACTACGTCTGCTTCCGAACGGCAAACAAAGGCGCAAAGGAGGGAACCGCGAGGATGCGCAGGTTTTCCTGCCTGTTTCTCCCATCTGACTTCCCCGCGCTTTGGAGTGGAGGAAGGGCGATGCAGGTCAAAGGTCAGAGGTCATGTAAAGGAGGGGCCTCTTTTTGGGAGAATAATTCTCTGGCCCAGAGCCAAAAACTGACTCCCCCGGCCCCCGCACAAAGCAGGGTGGAGGGAAAGCATGAGGGAACGCCCTTTTTCGGGAACCCTCTCGAAGAAAGGTGGAGCCGAGAACGGGGCGGGGCCAAGGGCGGAGCCCCGTGCTATAAAAGACGGACACGGGCGGGCGCGCTTGAGCTTCCTCTTTCGCGCTTCCACTTCCGCCTCTTCTTGGTCGTCTTGGCTGGTGGTCTAGTTGGTCTTCGGGAAGAGGTCCTGCGCCCGAGCGGCCCTGTCACAAAGGCACGGACGGGAGACGCGGCAGCGCCCGTTGCGAGGTGGACCTGTGCGTCCGGACGGGGAGTGCCAGAGAGGGTTCGCTGGCCGCGAGAGAAGTCAGGGCCAGGTGCGACCACGCTGACGGTCGCGGGAGAGGGACGCACCAGACACAAAAGGGAAGTCGCGACTTCTTTCTTTCTTTTCTTTGGGGTTTTGGTGTGAATGTCCGTGGGTGGCGCCAGTCTGGCTAAAGTAGAACTGTTTAAGTGTTGCCGTGTGTACGCGTATTCGGTTGTAGCTCTGCATCGTTTCTTTTGTCTTAATTGCTATATGTGCATTTTTCATTAGTGTATGGCTGTATTTACGTGCTTTGTGTCTGTGGCTATGAATAAAACGCTTGCTTGTTGACTGTTCCCGCTCTGCTTCGTCTGTTTCCCTTTTTATTGACCCTCCATCTTGCATCACGGAAAGGGGTTCGTAGTGGGTGCAACATCCCAGTAATTAATCGGAACCGTCAAGACCAACGATAACACCGCTCGGTTATCACTGTAGCACGGAACGGACCGCTTAAGCGGTTCATGTCCGGAGTCGGCCTGTGGCGTGGTACAATCGCTCGGTCGACCATTCGCGCAGGTACTTAGGTAGATCGAATTTGGCGAGCAACCCTATCCTGCGTGGGTGGGCAATTGGCACGATCGTGGTGAGGTTAAACCCCCACCCGTGACTAGCTCCCGGCGTTGTTCCGAGAGGGTCACGACAGAATAGTCCGTCCGGTGGGCGACGTGCCGCGATTCGAGTTACGCGGCCATTCGCACGCCGGCGGGCGCGAATTCACAACAATATCAATAATAACATACCAATAATAAACATATCAATAATAAACATATTAATCCCTCAATTATCCTAGCACCGCTATTGTAATACTGGTATAATCCTTACTGTATACCTACTTTTGCAGCCCCTCTATATACACATTTATTTATTTATTTATGTTGTTTGCCTTGACTTGCTGCACATTCCATACAATTCTTCATCATTTTATTGTATTTTAAAATCAAAGTTCCACAAAAAAAAGAGTCGATGAATCAAGCCTTGCTAGAAATGAGATTGTAAGCGTGTCCAGGCAACCGACTATTATACAAGCAAAGCAACAACAATGGAACTATGGTGCTTTCCGGAAATAGTTTGCATTTATGGCATGCATCACAAATGTTGTGCTTTGACCTCCATGTGTGTGGGAGCGAGAGAGAGAGCGTGCCTCGGTCGGAGTTCCAGTGTCACTTTACGTGTCCATCTTTCAGACGCCTTGCCGTGCTGAGCAAACACAGCTTAATGAAGTTGGAGATTGGAACCTTTAAATTGAAGGTAAGCACGCACGAGCTTTCAACTACCTGGTAGATCGTTTGCAACTTTCAATGGTAGGGTAATTGTGGAGAGTTTTAACACAAGTAGTCAACTCCCTAACCCTAACCGAGCCCCAAACAATAGCCTAACAACAGGAGAAGATACCTGTGATGTGCACAATGATATTAGAAGGGAAGATAAGCCGGCTGTCCAGTGTGCACTCAGTTTCCTGTCGTGATGGATCCTAAGTTGTACCGAATTCATAAGAGTAAAACCTTTGGCCATATTATCCTGTCCAAAAATCTAGCATTTGGATCGAGTAATTTCTATATTAATTGAGTTATATCATAGAGGAGATACTGGAAGATGATGTAAAGTTATTTTTGTGTGGTACCTCTACTCTTTTCTACTTTTTAACCTTCAAAAGAGTTCCACAATATGTAGTTGAGCTTGACAATGGAGAGAGAGAGAATGAATTTGAATGTTTGGAGAATGAATAGAATGTATTAATTTTGATTAATTGATTTATTTCATGCTCAGTTCACGAGAGTTTATGGAACAAGTTGGATTTTTGACGAATCTGTGCTTTGTCCTCTGACCAATCAGGATGTGATGTTTTATTTTTTATTATTATCTTTATTTTTGTTTCCAAGTCGAGGTTCGTGTAAGAGCTAATACGCAGAAACATATAACATGGCAGAAAACAAGAGGGGCGGGAGAAAGAAGCACAAAATAGTGGGGAACGGAAACAATTTGAGATCTGTGGTGAGGGAGAGGGATGGGGCAGGGTACACGGGGTAAACAAGTGGGTACTTCAGGGACGTTTAGGAAGGAAAACGGAATTTGAAGGAGGTGGGTTTGGGGTGGATTAATGGGGGTAGAAAAGATCTTGGTTCTGGATGGGGGAAGATAAGAGATGGTGGTGAACAGCTGTTTTGAAGACCTTGAGGGAGGTGTGTGATTGAAGAGAGTGTAGAGTTTGTTCCAGAGGCAGGAAAAATGAGGAATAAATGAGTGAAGGTGAGCAGAGATTCTTGATTTTGGCAGTTTCACTAGTAGGGGGTTTTTGGTGAACCTTCAGCACTCTGTGGAAGTATAAGGGGGACATATCATGGACAGGGCAAGGGGGCGGGGGGGGGGCAAGGCCGGAGAGGAGACGGTAGAAGACAGAAAGACAACTGACCTGCCTCTGGTGAGAGAGTGAGAGACCCAAAGACTCAGCTTTATCGTGGGAGATACCAATGATCCTAAACTTGATCCTAAACTTTGGAGCTTTGGTTTCCACAGCATGAAGTCGAGCAAGGTGGGAGGCAGGAGCATCACCCCAGAGGGGGGGGGGAGGGAGCAGTACTTCAACAGACTGTGGATGAAAGCTTTTAAGTGGTTAGAAGCTCAGGTGTGTCAAGGAAGGACTTTACATGACATCGGATGCCCAGTCAGCGACTGGCTTTGGAGGCCAGAATTTAATTTCTTTGTAAGATTGAGGCTCGTGTAAGGGTAAAAAGGCAATGAACTGACGGTGTGGCAGTGGGACCACATATGGACTTGATAATCAGGAGAATGAACGGACAGGAAAGGAGAGGAAGGAGGGGAGGAAACAAAGTAAACTGCAAGAGGGTTAATGGGAGTAGAAAAGACCACAGGTGGAGATGGGGATGACATGAGAAGACAGTGCACCGCCTGCTTGAAGCCATGGACGACAGAGTGGAATTGAGCAGAGCGAGGTTCCATAAATGGATTAAGAGGGGAACAAAGGAGTGGAAGTGAGCAGTTAGCTTGGATTTTGGAAGTTTAATTAGGAGGGGGTTATGGAAGTAAAGCATGCATTCTGGAGAAGCTAGGAAGGGTTAGACAGCTGAGCTAGGAAAGGTCATCACCATTTGGTAGCACTTGTACATGACAGGCATAGACCTGGCTTCGAGGTACTCCGTGAGCATTTTCCTCCAGTTGGTGTTTGTGGCGTTCTCTGGCCTATTTACTGAAAGAGAATGCACCAAAGCTGGGAACAGACAATTGCCTTCATTTGCTGATTTGCTTTCAGTGTCACATATTTAAAGTGAATTTTTCCCAGGACCAGGAATGTTTAGAGATTGTAACACGCACTATCAAATGTCAAAACTATGTTTTGGTTTCCTTTTTTTGTTGAACTTTAAAAGCTGATGGCAAAAATATTTTTCCAAAGTGTGCTCCTAATGCCAAGACTTTCTGCATGCCAGATGTAGCTCTGAGCCTTTGTAGTGTGACAGCGCCATACCTCATCATTCCTCAGCTGCATTGTCACTTCAGAAATCTTTGTCCAACATTGAATTTCCAACAGCGAAATATTGAATTTATTCAACCCTGAACCTGCACTATTTTGGCTTCCCACTGTGACATTTATTATTTGAATGAAATTGGCTTATGGCAGAGGTTTGACATGATGTGAACAGAGGTTCGTGTCCACTCCGAGGCTGTGAGGTTGGCGGTTCAAACCCCGGCCGAGTCGGACCAAAGACTTTAAAAGCTGCTTTCACAGTAAGAGCTTCCTTGACATTCAGCATTTGAAAGGATAGAGCACTGAAAATCCCCATGGGTTGACATCCATGGGGAGGATGATGTTCCTCCTTAGGAAATGCCCTGCTGAGTGCGGTGAGAAATGCGCATCATTGTTGTGGCGTCGCTGATTCCCAGAGTGCCCCAGGAAGTGATGGCATTTCACCCAAGCTCAGTGGCTTCCTGTGTTGTGTGTGTGCTCTACTACAAGCATTAGATACTGTAAAAAAATAAAAAGAGGATCACACTTACCTTTGAGCTGTCTAGTCTGGCTTTGATTCACAGCCTGACCTTCAGTGGCACGTTGCATCTAAAAGTGCGCCATCCCTCATATGAAAGTTAAACCGAGGACCGGTCTGCTAGCATTAATCAATGGCCATTAAAGATCCATGGTGTCTTTTGAGAAGAGTAGTTGAATTATCTCCAACACCCTCGACAAATTATTGCCCTGGACTCTTGCGTATAAGGCAAACGTAGACCATGCAGTGTAATCATTGCAATGCGACTGATTTGGCAGCACTTAACCTGCCTTTGGAGAGAGAGAGAGAGAGAGAGAGAGAGAGAGAGAGAGAGAGAGAGAGAGAGAGAGAGAGAGAGAGAGAGAGAGAGAGAGAGAGAGAGAGAGAGAGAGAGAGAGAGAGAGAGAGAGAGAGAGAGAGAGAGAGAGAGAGAGAGAGAGAGAGAGAGAGAGAGAGAGAGAGAGAGAGAGAGAGAGAGAGAGAGAGAGAGAGAGAGAGAGAGAGAGAGAGAGAGAGAGAGAGAGAGAGAGAGAGAGAGAGAGAGAGAGAGAGAGAGAGAGAGAGAGAGAGAGAGAGAGAGAGAGAGAGAGAGAGAGAGAGAGAGAGAGAGAGAGAGAGAGAGAGAGAGAGAGAGAGAGAGAGAGAGAGAGAGAGAGAGAGAGAGAGAGAGAGAGAGAGAGATAGAGATAGATAGATACTACTACACAGGGTTCCCAGTTGATGTAATGCTCACTTAGCGACAGCTGGGTCCACCTTGTTGTATGACCCAAAGCTATATCCCGTGTTCATGCACCGAGTGGTTGTGAAAGTGGTGCTTCAAGCTGATTTCATCCTTTTCTTGTCATTCCGTATGTTAGTTTTTAGGTGGATGACATGTCAGTTGAGCTGCCAATTTCATCGACTTAAAAACTACCGTATTGACTCAGTTTGATGATTTAACGTGTGGATTCGACCCCTGATGTTTACTCAACAGCTCCGGCCTTTTCTGTTCGTATTTTCTACTTTTAAACATCAAAATATTCCTGATTTGATGTCCGTCATGTGATCATGACTGAGTACCTGCTTCCCTTATTTAGCAATACCAACCTATTATGGACAAAATCAACAAACTTCGATTATGGTTTTCATGTACTTTCAAAACCATAAATTGTCTCTTTTAGTAGTTAAATGAAAGCCACGAGTAAAGAGACTTTTACTTTGTCATTTTGGTCCAATTTGAGAATTCTGGGATGTTATTCTTGTTGTGACACAATTTCTCACCTCTTCATCCCCTCAAATAGATACTGAAATAGTTACCAAGGCAAGTTGGCTTAGATCGTCACCTTGGGTTTCGTTGATGCGATATACACAGAACTCAGCCCAGTTCTGTAGGCTCGTTCTTCACGGATACATCATGACATCTGGGATGTCCTTTGAGAGTGATGGTGACCACGCTTGTCATGAATTGCGAGCACATTAGTGTTTTCAACATACCAACAAGGTAGGCCTGTCTCGCTTCCGACACTGCCATCATGGCGGACCAGTAGAAGTGCAAGTTGGTCTTGAAATCCTATCTGACTTCATGGATGAGGCACTGAAAGGCAAGATTGCGAATGGGCAGATTGAGAATCAGCAGATCAGAGGGCCTTTTGTAGCAATGGACCTCGTGCACCATAGTTTCTGTCCAATAATGATGAGGTCTCTTTTTCATGCCACCAGTATCATCCTCACATTTACGTGCCACCGATCAGACACACTTTAGAAACACCTCTTCCGAGCATCCCCAGACAATGGTTTAGCTTAACTAGATAGATTAATAGCTCTCGTATTTGCCGTCGCATGTTGTCCAGTGACAATGCTTGTCAATCCCAACCCAGCCATAAACTGTCATCCTGGTGTTTCACAGGCAGGGTGATTCATCAATGTGTGTGCCATCCCTCGGATGGATGTTAAACTAGGCATCCCATCTGTTGGCATTATTTGGTGGACGTTAAAGACCCCATGAAGAGTAGGTGAGCTGTCACTGGCACCCTGAACAAAAGTACAAGTCCTTGCTCTATAATACAGGAGCTCTGTCTCCTGCACCTCCAACAAATGATGCTACCCACAACCATGTGCCGCAAACGAAATAAGAAGAGGAATGTTGTCTTACGTGGCCACCGTTTGCCAGTGCCGCATGCTCATTGATTGTCGACATAAAATCGAGAATTCGACAGTTTGCCTATTTTCGATCGACTGATCGGATAACTCAGAGCTGAGCGTAATCGTCTTTAAATTGATGGGTTCTTAATTGAATCATCCGACCCTCCCGCTCGCGGTCGCTTTTGGACTTTAAAGACCCCCCCCCCCCCAAACGGTGCACGTCAAGAAGAATATGCCATTGCTGGCCAAACTCAAAATCTACACACCAACTCACAGGATGGAGATTTTAAGTCGGCAACACAGCCATGCCCAGGTGAAGATGCCACAAGAAGTCTGCACCTTTAATTGAATCGCAATCACATATAAAATTTCAAAATAAATAAATAAATAAATGTTTTTCAGTTGGTGGGGGTTGAATAAATCTAAATGCAATAATAATTTGATGAGTATCCTCTTGGACTTTTATTGTTTCTTAAGAATGACCCGTAACGTGGTCCCAAAGTTAATTGCCTTTTGGGAATCCTATACAAAGTGCACTTGTTTTATTTATTTATTTATTTATTTATTTGTTTGTTTATTTTATTCCACTTCGTTTCACTTACCTTGAATACATGCGCATGATGAAACACAATCCTCGAGAGCGCGGGAGTACCGGAGTGTATTATCCATTTGACATTGAAGATATTTGATTTTGAGATTTTGATGAAAACCTTTTACAGGTAAAACGTTTGTACAACCAGGTAACTTTTGTACGTTTGTGAATGCCCTTCACTGTTTAACGCTGCTTTTGCTACTGCACAGGAAATGCGGTTTTAATTACAAAGGAACGTACATCTGGTTGGCATTACAGTAGTCTGAGGCATGCAGCGCCACATATTTCTGCCAGCCATCAACTCGATTCTCTTTCACAACTTTTGGTGTTTGAGAACAAAAAGGGTTGTCCGGAGATCTTCGCAGTCGATCGTGGTTTTCTGAACTTTTAAAGTGACGACACATCTTTGCCAAATGAATTGTCGTACATTCATTTGTTGATATAGGTCACACTAATGAGACGCGACGACGCTTTCAGAAATTGATGTCGGCCTACGTATCCGAGGAAAGAATGAGAATCCTCAAAGAAAGGATCATGAGCATCTTCCAGGGAGACTCCGCCACGTTCTTTCCGCACTACGTTCAGCCGGATGAAGCAATGAGACATTTTCAATGTCACCCCCCTGATGTATAGAAGGTGTAAAAGCAAAAGAGCTGCCAGTGCACACTGTTAATGACTTTGGGTCACGTGACTTTAATGCCTGAATAATGATGAAAACTGATCATGAACGTCCACCAGAAGTCGTGCATGACTTGACGGAACTAGATAACTCGATAAAATGGAAACTAAAATAGTTCCACTTAATGCGTGACAGCCTTGACACTCTGAACTGACATGGTGACTTTTCAATCACCAGACTAACAATAGCGGTTGCAAGCGCATACCAGGGCTGCGTGACGTGTCTTTGGCATGACGTCTCCAAAATTGGGCAAAGGTGAATCTCCAAGGGGCAAGAGCAATGACAATGCAACACATTTCCACTTCAAACTTTAATAATGAAGAATATCTGTATTGCCTTTATACATGAGAACTTATTGAAGTCTTCTTCGTCTTCTTCGTCTTGCATATGGCTTGGCTGCCAGGTTGCTATCATTTTGTTGGGGCACTACGAGGCCACTGATGCTGTACCCCTGTACCAGTACACTGGTACTCATTTCACTGACCACAGAAGGATGACAGGCTGAGTCAAACCCACCTGCTGTTAATTGAGAAACCAACGGGGCTCAAACTCAGGACCTGAAGATCCCAAGCCAGCCACCCTAACCACGGAGCCTACACCAGGCTTTCTTATTGAATTAAATAATTGGGAAATTGAACCATGTAGGGGAGATCTTCATATGATGCACAAAATTGATTTGGAGGATCGGGAGTGTGAAGGGGGGGGGGGGGTGGATTTTGGAAGGCCACATTTGCATAAAAATGAAGGGAAGACAAGTCTGTCAAAGGGATTGTAGAGGAGTGCAAATGAAAGACAGAGTTCCAAAAGAGATGCGAGCAAAGCTAGGAAAGCATTGAGTTGAAGGAAGAATGTCGATGATAAAATGAGGAAACGTAAAGAGTATTATGAAACCTTGTTTCATATATAAAATATATATATATATATATATATATATATATATATATATATATATATATATATATATATATATATATATATATATATATATAATGGGGCAAGCATGAAAACCTCGTCAATGTGGTCAAATGATAGTTGCTGATCAAACGCAAAAGAGATTGATTGCCTTTTCCAAAGGAATTGATTGCTTTTCAAGTTGAGCATCTTTATATAAGTGTGCTGATTGATTGCGCAGATTCTTTGTTGTGAACGTGAAAGATGTGGATGGCTTGGCATGTGACATGAGGGACAGGAAATGTTTTTTTTCAAAGGGAACAGTGGCAGCTTATACATCGACTAAAAACAAGAGATCATTGGATGAGCAATCGACCCGGCCCTGCCCCGGAATGTATTTTTTTCAATGTCTGATCAAAGTTCGAAGTTTTGTGGCTGAAAGTTTGCCCTGCAGGTGTTTCATTTTGAAAGAACTTCTCTCATCCATTGTGGTTGCAGTGCTTGATGGAACTATAATCGCTGATAAGCATCACTTTTTTGGCACATGTGGTACTCTTAATACTTAAAAAAAAAAATCATAATACGACTTCTCATCTTGGCCATGTGTGCCTTTCACAGGATGATGATTCAGACGATGAAGATGATCTTGCCATCAGCAGCAAGTGGACCTACGAAACGAGCAGCAGACGATGGCTGAGGATCACCGAAACACAGAAGAGGAGAGATAATGGTTCTGTGTTGAATCCTGATAAGGTCGGCAAAGGAGGACTTGTGTTGAACATTGGTGCTGAAAGTCCCTGGAAGGGGGACGCCGCAGAAACGGGGAATACAAGTTCACGGAAGGAATTGGACATCGAGCCAGGGGAAAGATTATCTTCCTCTGACTCACAGAACATGGCGGGTTCAGTTCGTGGATGCCCAGGAAGCACAGCGGGCTGTGGCCCATGTGGAGAGCAGGCTTCTCCGGGAAGCCCAAGGAGAAGAGGTCTCCTGAAACGAGTTGAGAACCTTAGCTTCAAACGAAAGACGAGGCACAAATTGCCGACTCGTCGTGAAGGCTTGGTTATCAGTGCGCCATTCCCAACAGCTGACTCCTTAGAAAGGCCTGCTTGTCAACTCCAATGCTTTGACCTGCAAAATGACCAAACCTTGACTTGGAGTAGCAGACCTACAAAGCATGGCGATTTTGTGGGTCATAAGCCAGAGTTTAATGGAAAATGCGACTTGCAAATGGCAGGTTATCGTGGTGGGACAGCCTCATATGAAAGCTTAATGTTCCAGTTGCCACTTGACCACAAGCCTGGAACGTTTCCACGGGCACTGTCCAGTGATACCTACATCCTTCCTGAGGATCATGATGTAAATTGGCATACAGGAAGTTTTCATCTCAGAGCAACTGCCTGCCATTCCCATGGTGCAAACCGTACTTTGTCAAGTGAGTCAATACTGGCTCAACAACGCAACGTACGTGCTCATAAGGCACGCTGCAACTCTTGCGAATCATTGTTAAGCAGAGTGAGCATTTATGATAATGTGCCAACCAGACACGGGCCTGGAAACTCCATCCTCCCATCTTTGCCCGGGGGGCTGGAGGAACTCCTTGCCCAAGTTGTGGGGCTGCAGCGTACTGTTGCTTCGTGGACACGTCAGGTTTGGCTGGAACTTGAACCTAACGGGGAGGATGATGCTGGGCGGGCATGTGGACGTGGAAACGGTGGCGATTCTGACTCATGCGGTGGTTCTTCAGCGTCCGCTGGCTCTCCCGGATCTCGGCGCTCACCACCCGGTCATTCAGATGCTGACACAGGTTGTGTAACAGCCTCAGATGGTGAGAGCACAGGTGACTCGCTTACGGAACTTGACCGAGATGGACGGCCATCAGAGGGAAGCAACTGCAGGTATCCCCTTTGCCGTACTCACTGTCATTTGCATTTTCAGTCAGTTGAGAACCATATTTCCTAATATTCTTCCCTACATTGCTCTTGATGTATGATCCAGGATTTTGAAGAAAATAAAGGGGGTCCATATCCTTGAAATTGTCAACAAAAAACCCCCCAAAACCCCCACTCATGACCATCACCGAGGTGCCTCACTATAATTGGATGTCTTCAGCAATAAGCCCTGGAGAAAACAATCTGTTGAAAATAATTTTTAATTGAAAGTATAATCGGTGAAGTTGGGGATATAATAACAATGTATTCTTTACCTGAAACAGGTGTACGTTTCACCGAGTCTGGTTATATCAGAATACAAATCTTCAAAAAGCAAATCCTCCACGTTTGAGACTCTGAGCTCGAAAGACGATGAGCAACCATCATTTTGATGCTGTTCTTGTAAATACGATTGACCCTCTGACCAAAGCTCAAGGGACACATCATCATGTTATAATTGACGATGCATAACAAGCCTTGGTGTACATTTAATATCTGGTAGAACCTCACTGTGCCATCGTCACAGCCCTGTTGCTTTGTAGTTCGTGTTTAAAAAAAAAAATGATATTCAGTTCATTTGTCTTTCGCGAGATAACGGTTCAAATTGTCCTGCCAGGAGTCCCAACTCAATGATAGCAAATTATTATTTCTTATAAGAACTCGACCACTTTCTCATGAACATGATGTCCTTGCTGAAAGAGCAACGAGACTGTTCCTTCGATATTCGCATGAGAGGTATTCAAAAGGATCGACAAACGAGATAATTGTCTCGGACAAGCCAATATTCTGTTGTTTTCACATCTAGGACCATTGAACCCGCCGCTTCACCGGCGGTAGTTGAACATCGTAACTTATTGTGTTACCGTACAGTAATACAGTTTATTGAGTCAATATTTGCAAAAATATATATATATATTCCAGAAACATTTTGTTTACTGCTAACAACCCAGCGTTAACTTTAGTGGCACGCACACTTATTCGCCAAAAACGATATCATGAATTTGCTTCACGTTCCCAGGGATCAGACGTTACATCATATATGTGTTTTTTTGTTCCAAGTTGCAAAATGCAATTCTCATCGAGTCACGAATAATAAACTGCCGTAAAGGTCTTGCCTAACGCGAGACGTAACTCCGTAATGAGGTCCCAGATGTAACGCCGTCTAACTACACCGCCGTCGTACTAAATCTGTCATCCTGACACCAAACGTCTGGCATTCAGCCCGTTGCGTATGGACCTCAGATAGAGTCAGATATATGGGTTAACGTATTCAACTGCTGACAGCGAAGCGATGGGATGGGTTGAGTGCTGGCCAGGATTGATGAGCATGTCCACAGAGGCCGAGCCTCGTGATAGACATAATGCTGTAAGGACGTCCGAGTGAAAAGAGTGTGACGGGCAGAGGGACAGACGGATGGACGGAGAAATCCAGCAACTTTATTACAGATAAGTCTATCATATTGGTAAGAAAAGAAAAAAAAAAAGAAGTGTGTTTTTTTTTTAATTTCTTGCCATCTTGATATCTTTTGTTAGTGCATCTTGGACTCTTGTGTATCTTCTTGGTACCACTTTTTGAATGTTCCCACTACTCTGTGTCTGGTTGTTATTCGTAGTTACGAAAGTCACTTGCATTTGGAGACTATTCTTTTGGAACTGAAAAATGATGTCCCATGGATTTTGGTGGAACATTCTTGATGACTTCAGTTACACGAGTGTCACTTGTGTAACTACATTAAACTGCATCTTTGGATAGTGTGTGAGAGGAGCTTGTGGTGGTATTTTTTGGCACTCGTATAACTAAATAGCTGCATAATCGATCTTCTTCGAGGAGACGCGGCACATACTGTATTATGGAAATGCATTGTTTAAGCTGCAAATGATTATTTGGATGGAATTGCAAACCAAGGAGTCCAAAGTGGAGTATGGGACTACGTACGTACAGTGCTGACATTTGCCTCGTTGAAGTTCAGAGGGACAGTATTGTTCTGGCTGGTTGAGGGTGAAAGTGGGGAAAGGGTGGGGGGTTAGTGGGGGCGTAGTGTTGAAGTTAATGTTATTCCTCGTGGATTTGGTGTCAAATTCAAACGGTCTGCACATACATCTGTTGTGCTTACCCAAGCTGTACAGAGTGTGATGTTTGGGAGAGTTCTGTTTTCCTGGAATCCTGCCTTGGGGGCCCTGACTCCCTTTGCATATGGCTTGACCGCACTAGCCAGTGCCTTGAGCTTGGCAGCAGACTTAAATGACTGATTATGGAAGCTTCCTGGATGCTGTAATTGTTTTGTTTTTGTTAACATTCAGTGACTGGTTATTGGGATTCTTTTTCTCGAGCTTAGTATTACCTCTGTGTGATCCGCATTCAGAATTTCTGGAGCTGGATGCTTCACGACCTTAAATGCCGTCGTCTTCTCGAGGGCTTGGATTTGAGTCTTGATCCGAAGATACCCATGAGTTGATACATTTGTAAATCGTCTGCAGTAATGGTGGTCCTGTAACCTTATGAGAGTCATCGGGGTGCCGTGATGGAATTTATATCCGGGCAAATGGACCCAGGGGTACCCATCTCCTCCTCCGTGCCAGGTCTCTGAGAAATAATGACAATTGAATCCACAATAACAATGAAAGGCAATGTAGCAAAAGCTTTATCCACTCCACTACCAAACAGCTCAAAAACAATTGTATGTACTACATTGATGTGAATTGCTCTCATAATGTTGTTAATTTATCGGTGGTGTGCGAGTTCTATCACTAACCATGTTACTTTAAATTAAAAAAAAACAATTATATTAATAAACGTTTGACCACATTTTTGTATAAAGTCCCCCCACACCACTTTACCCATTACCAAGTCTTCCCAAATCTGAGTCGATGTGGATTTGATGGAGGTCTCAAAGGGGGAATGTATTAAAACAGGCAGCATCCCAGCTGGATACACTGAGAGTGTGTGCGGCTCAGAAGTCCTTAAACTCACGTGTTGAACCTCGGGGTCTCACTTTAGCCCCAATTTCCGCCTCTTCAGTGTGAGGAGTCACTCAAAGGAAATTGAACAATAGACAGGGAGCATTCTCCGAGGATTAAAACAGAATGTTTTTACTCGTCACTCTGCTGACAGCCCCGCAGCTGGGTAATGCGGCCTGGTTGGTAATTGTCGCTGCTTGCTTGAAGAAGGAAACTTGGCGCAGGGAAGCAAGGAGGGAAAATGACCTACCGGTGCTGTCTGGGAATCTGGCTCACTTGTGATGCACTCCCATTGAAATTTCCGGGCCTGCGAGTTCGAACCTCGGCCACTCTATGACGTTTTGTCATGTTTTCAGCTTACCTGAGGTGTGCCAAGTTTAGAAAATATAGATTAATACAGTACATCTTCCAGCACCCTACACACACACTCACGTGTATACACTCAGATATATATATATATATATATATATATATATATATATATATATATATATATATATATATATATACACGTGCGCGCGCACACACACACACACACACACACACACACACACACACACACACACACACACACACACACACACACACACTCTTCAAAAGGTGTTTTCCTGAAGTTCATTCATATTTTTGTTTTCCTAACTGCTTGCTTATCTGCAGAGAAAGTGTAATGTTTCTGTGGCCTCTTCAGGTTTGTTACCTCCACCACCAAAGGTGGACAGAGGTTATGTTTTCACCCCTCTCTGTCTGTTTGTTACTTGCAAAATGGAAGATTTTTCAAGTATATTGGTTCAAGTATTTTGTTATTCTGTCTGTCTGTCTGTCTGTCTGTCTGTCTGTTTGTCACCTACAGGTCACAATTTTAAACCGATCTTCAAAAACTTCACCACATAGTAGAGTTTGTCATCAGGAAGAAGCCTGTTGTTTTTGAGGTCAAAAGGTCAAAAGGTCAACATAGGCCAAAGGTCAACAACTTAGGTGAGATATCTAAAAATCCTCAGTTTTCATCCCATTGACTAAAAATTCGAAGAGGATTTGCATGTCCAGTCACTGAATTCAACCACCAATTATTGTTGAGGTCAAATTTGTTGTATGGATTTTGCAAGTATCGTGCTCTGCATGACGTCTTGTTATTCTGTCTGTCTGTCTGTCTGTCTGTGTGCAGCATATCTCAAAAGATTATTGACGGATCTGGATCAAATTTGGTGGGCAGGTTGGATGTGTGACAAGGACGAACTGATTAGATTTTGGTGAAGATCTGGACCTGGATCTGACTGCGAGAATTTTTAAAGTGATTCTTCAGCATTGAGAGATAGTGCCAAAAACGATATATATTATGATATTTCAAAAACGTATTGGAACCGATATGTTCTCGTGGATCGGGCATTACGTGGCGGAGGTATGCGCTCTACCAAGTGCCCTTCTAGTTTTATATGCAAATACAGTGTCGGCTTGTGGAAGAGCAAGGTGACAGAGTTTCGAAGAGTAACATACTGATGGTAGGGTGGTGAGGAAACATCTCCATACAAATAGCAGGGTGACCAATGAACATGAAAAGAGGATGAAAGAGAGACATAAATGTAGGAAACTGCATGTAAGAGTCGTGGCTGTGGGGTGGTTTCACCGGGTGGAAACAATAATACACGTGGAATGGATAAGATGAGATGACAGGATACTGCTGTCTTTGTCTTTAAGCCCTCGTGGGAAGAGTAGACTTGCACTGACTCAGGAAGGCAGTTCATCGGGTAAGATATAACAGGAACAGCAAAGTGGAGGTGAGCATTAAGCCTGCATTTTGGAAAATTAATGAGATGGTTAATGGATGTACGTAAGCAACACAGCAAGACCTGGGTAGTGTGTAGAGCAGAAAAGGCACAACAAGACTTAGATTTAGACTCAGACTATATTTTACTGATCATGCAATAACACCAAATTAATCTTTCCAGTCATTTTGTACAATAAATGTGTCATAAATAAATAAACAATGCAATAAATGCAGTCCATGTGGCAATTAAATACTTCTTAGATTAAAGCACTCAATGAACCATTTCAGGAATCCTTTACAAAACAACTATCACATAAAATAATATAAACTTCAACATAAAATATTGTTACGGCTGTGGAAATTCGCAGAACACCATATGGGTCCTTAGATCAGTTATGTCGATAATTCTGTGTTCAGATAGATTTCCCCACCGATGTTTAACGGGCAATTATTGGTGTGCAGGGCTGTGATCTTTGAGTTATCCGTTTTTCTTTTACTATCGTTATTTTGGACCAACCGCCATTACTTCCACCACAAAACGCCAGCCATGCCACCATAACGCCAACCCCACCACCACCGCATTTCCACCTCAGCACGGTTGCGAGAAGCCTGGCATTCATCGGGGGAGAACGGACGCCAGCCCCACCCCCCACCCCTCCCCCCCAACGACGGAGGATTCCACCCTGTGAGTGGATTCTCAACACGTGCGGAAAAAAGCGAGACCAGCTGTGGAAAAGGAAAAGAATGAGAAAGGCCCCGATTCGGCGAGGAAAACGCCCTGCTTCTGGAAGCTTCCCACGCGTGCTGGAAGAGGGAGGCGGAAGGGAGGGGCGAGGCGCCGTGAAGATAAAAGGGCACGCTGAACGCAAGGGCGAGGCTCTGCTGGAGGTTGTTGGGTGTGGAGGAGAGGAAAGAGTGTCGTGTCGGAGTTGTGGGCAGTGTGTGGAGCCGCGGTGAGGAGCTGGAGAGAGAGGAGCGCAGCGGAGTCAAGGCGCACGGCCTGCATGGGTCGCGGGAGAGGGGACATCGAGGGTCGCCCTAGCGAGTCACCACGAGGGACAAGGTAGCCAACCCGGTCTCTCGGAGCCTTTGCGGTCTACATGGCTCCGTGTTTATAAAGACCCACGAGGTCCAGTCTACCCCTCGTCTTTCCTGGGGTTTTTTCTTATTTCTTTTGAATGAACATTGTGGCGCCATGTCCGTAAGTAGAACTATATAAGTGTGTGCATAATAGATAGACGGTAGTAGCTCTTTTGCATTGCTTTTGTTGGTTGTATACTTGCATGCGTGCTTTTGTTTTGCCTTTGTCAATTGCAAACTGCATGCGTGTCTTGCTTGCTTGATTATATGACTGCATGACTGCATATGTGCCGCTTATTCAATAAATGTGCTCGTTCAAATGTTAAGCCGTTCGTTGCGTCCTTTTCCCTAATTGAACTGCCGTTCTGCGTTCGGAATATAGTTGGTTTTTAAATAGCCGATAAAGTGATCGGGTCCAACGGGGCTGCGCAATAATACCCCGCTCGGTTATCCCAAAATGAAGCGAGCTGCTTAAGCGGCTCGTTTCCAAGCGGCCCCGTTGAGGTACAGTCTCTCGGTAGTCTGCCCGCGCGATTAATTAGGTATATCGACAATTCGTCGATTGACCCTGTAGCGTGCGGGTAGAGTGTTGACTCGGCTGTGGTGTGCTTAAAACACACCCGTGGCTGGTTTTCGGCGTTGATCCGGAAAGCCGCGACTGGATTGTCCGTTCGGTGGGTGAAGCGGCCGCCATTGGCTAAAACCGGCCATCCGCACGCCGGCGGGTGGAAATCCACAACAATATACATTATAAAAACAACTTTACATGTATATTCATTTAAAAAACATCAAATGAATCTTTAAAACACAGCAGATCTCGAACAGTAACATCTTCATTAAAGTAATGTCGAGAATGAATCATTAAATTGCCCCTTAGCAAAAAAGAATTTCTAAATACACTGGTTTTTACCCATGGAAGTCAAATTCTTCCTGATCTATGAAAAAACTATTCAACAATGGAAAGAGTGATTTACATCATCAATAATTGTCATCTGAGAATTCCTATCTATAGCGTCCTTACATGAAATTCTAAATATTTAACATCCTTGCCAATTATCTCAATACTTGTCCTCACCATTCCATCGAATTTCCTTCGGTTATCTTGAGATGTAACATTTATTGGTATTTTATGGTACAATAGACTAACAGATTGAATTACAGCCTGAAAAAAACAAAACCAGAATATCCTTATAAACATTAAAATACTTCAATTGTCTTAAAAAGTATATTCATCGATTACATTTCGAAATTACTCTTCCAGTTTAATTTATTATCAATAAGAGTTCATAAGTATTTATATTCAGAAACAATCTTGCCATTTTCATTCAAAATAGACAATGCTTGATAAATCCTCCCTGGTCTTCCTAAAATAGAAAACAATTTCCTTTTTTTTTGTTAAAATTTATAACGATTTCTTTTGTTTTTGTTAAAATCGAAAACTATTTCCTTTGTTTCCCCTTCATCAAGGACAAGGTGTAACAATTATGCCTGGTGTTGGCTTAATGGTTGGGGAGGTGGGTTTGGGATCCGAGGATCCTGAGTTCAAATCCCCCTTGGCTGTTGAATTAATACCAGGTGGGGTTGACTCTGCCTGTCATCCTTCCAAGGTCAGCAAAATGAGTACCAGCATGCTGAATCCTGTATCGGAGTGACGACCCGTCCAGGATTATGTCCAATAGCCAAGGAGACTAGACTACTTGGGCAGCACCAATGCTCTGCACAGAGTATGGTCCCAATGGAAGGATGGATGTCACAATTCCTGTATTTCTTACAATTTCCTTTGTTTTCCATACCCAGACACCAACTTACAAAGGAATGAACATTGTCTTTATATCTTTTGTCATTTTTTAAAAATCAGCCCAGCAAAACAAACATCTGCATATTTTACCATAAAACACGAGAAACCAGTACTTATATGTACAAAATCACTGATGTAATTGGGGTAAACAAAGTCGCTGATAAAACATCCCTGTGGGTGTTGTACATGATATTGTCAGGAAATGTATGGTCTAAACAGCAGTTCAGAGCAAATGTAATCTTTTTTTTTCTTTCCTTTTTTTTCACAATTCTGTTTATTCATTCGAATTCTTGCTTTTTCTTCTGTTTCATCTCTTTTACTCAATTCCTCTTTTTTATTATCTATCTCTCTAAGGCGAAGTGAATTCTTGCAGAAATTTTTCCGTAAGGCTCACTTGGCTGCACCTGGATGGGTTTGAGGGTCGAGGAGTAGCAGCTAAAACCCGAATCCTATCCAGGTCCCCCCTGATGACTCCATATTTGCTCTTTACTTCTTCGGGTTCGTTGTTGGTCTTCCGTTTCATTTCTGTTGTCATTCTGTCAAAAAAATTAATTATCCATAAATTCAAATTTGAATTCACATCCATAACCTGCAAATTCTCCATCAATAAATGAGTCTGAATCGTATTAAAAGCCAATGGAAAAATCTACAAACAAAACCTGTGCATAAAATGTTGCATGGCTTTTGTGTAACAAGGCTATGACTATATTATCCTCTGACCTCTCTTTCTCCGATAAAGAAATTGAAAAGGATCCATACATTCCTTCATTTGCACCACAAGAATGTTTCTCATCACCCTTTCCAAACATTGAATGGGTATAGCAGTTAATGCTACTGGTCTATAATCTTTAAAATGAACCTTTTTGTGTATTTTAGGTACAGGTGCAATGACAGAAATCATCCACAACTTTAGAACTACTTGAGAGTCTCGTGACCACTGAAACAGTGAATGAAAAACTAAAACCGATTCCCAATAACATTCTTTAAGAATACGTCCAGACAGGCCATCCGGGCCCAACAGCCTTAGCAGGTTTATCATTCTTTAAAGATCTTTCAACTTCAGAATAACTCAGTTCAATCCTTTAATCTTTCCTCGCAGAATCTCTTGAATGTCCCGATAAATTATCTCGAACTGGTGGAAAATATTATTCATCAAATCGAACAAATAATTATTAAAATCATTGGCAAGGGTTAACACGTGTTCAGAACTTGACGCCGGGACATCTTCCTTGTCATGTCCTGTCATTTTCTTCATACTGTTCCGTATTTCTTTCACATTCCCTGGTCTAAATTTCTGTTCAATCTTACCTGCAGATAGTGTTTCTTGCTGTGAGCAACCAATTTTTATTTTATTTTTGAAACTTTCATTTCCAACAAATCATCTTTTATAAAAGCAGTTTCTTTTTCCCCGCAATATATTTCTAAGATCTTTTGTAACTCAGGGATTATTATTTGGATACATTCACATTTGCCTCTTTTGGATTTGCTTATTAGTGGGGCAACTTAGCATAACAATTGTGCATTTTGTGAGGAAAGCACCAAATTTGGCACACTAGTAGCCTATCATATTATGAACAGATTTGGATATTGGGCCATCTCAAAATTTTTGATGTCAGTGGAAAATGGCTGCCACAGCCATTAGTGGCTGAATTTGAGATGGCCCAATATCTAAATCTGTTCATAATATGATAGGCTACTCGTGTGCCAAATTTGGTGCTTTCCTCACAAAATGCACAATTGTTATGTTATATTTAGCTAAGTTGCCCCACTATATTTGGATAAGCATTTTTTACAAATTTATAATATGACCAGAAACCACCTCTGCATGACCTCATCCAATGATCCTGAAATCAACAACACCTCCAAATCTTACATTCAAAACAAACCTTCAGTATTTCCATATTATCCTCTGACCAATTCCAGGTAGTCCCAACTCTTGAATGAGCTTGTTTGAATGTTTGAACATATTTCAGTAATAATTGAGTCATATTGTAATCTCAGGCACACAGTTCTGTTTTCTCGATTGTTTTATATGCTCCTGGGATGGATATTCCATAGCATTTATCGAGAATCCGTCCACCTCCCTCCCCGTTTGGGCACCTTCACATAATCTCTATTAACCTTTTTCAAGTGTTTTTGTGTTTGTGTGTATGTTTGTGCATTTGTATGTTATTCTTTCACTGCTGAACCGTAGCACCTAGAGGCCCCAAATTTTGAGTGTAGGTACTTCAGAATCTGGGCAAGCTTTTAAGCTACGACACATTTGCCTTGGCATATGTTTGAGGTCAATGACAGCCGTTAGTGTATATTGAGATGTAGGGTCATGCATTGTTGCCGCTGGCCCACAGGCAAAAGGTAACCATGATGGGGCCAACAACTCGATAGCTTTTCAATGTCCAACACATCCTGAAACCACCGCTGGGAAAAGCTCACCCAGCCGGGCAGTGCTGGGTATCCCCCTCCCCATCCCCCTCGGGCAGCGCCCCCTACTAGGTGATGAGAAAGTGTGGATGTTTATTTAAACCCCCATAATTAACTTCACATCCTCAGGAAGGCCAGTTTCTAAGTCTTGAATGATCTTCTGAATTTTCTTAGCAGCAACATTCACATCAGCCGATGGACTTGTATACACAACCGTAACAAATAACTTTGTGAATTATCTTGGCAAATAAAATGATAGAGAGTAGCAGCTGTCAACAACTCTATATGTGGAGAGCAATACTGACACTTACTCCTGATGTGAGAACACCAGCGTTCATTCACATACATACAAAGCCGTCGCCACCTGATTTTTCCCCCCAAGTCTAAAGTTCTAGCTAAACATATACATGTAGGACCGTCAAGAAGAGAGGTGATATTGAACAAGGAGGCCAACAACGCGACCGCAATGAGAGTGCAATTTTACCTTGGCTTCTTTGTCAGAGATTACTAACTATGCTCAGAGCTTTGGATTTCCCAGCATCCAAGAGTGAAAGATGTGAGCTTGGAGCACCAAGCCATAGAGGAGAGCAATACTCCATTGAACTATGGATAATGGCCTTATAGGCCGTGAGAATTTGAGGTTTGCTGAGCAATAATTTGGCACAATATATGATATCTTCTCTGCTGCTGGATTTTGAGGCAAGCTTTGACACTGTCTATGGTCTGCCCGGGAGAGGTTGTGGTTGATCGCAACATCCAGAAGTTTGTGAGACTAAACTCCTTGCAGTCACTGACAAAATAAGTAGACGGGTTGAATTGCAAGATGATCCTTGTGGGGAGATAAGATAAGAATATGAGACTTGCCTGGATTGAATGATATTCCACATATCAGTCCACTATCTGATACCTTCCAGATATGCAGAGGGATTCAGCTGCTGCTGGTCTGCCATTTGGGACGGGGTAACATACAGCAGAATGCGGAATCATCTTCAAAGTGGGATAGAAGGTTTTCTGGGGCATCAGAAACATCGTGTAGGTCTATAAGCGACAAACCTGTGTCCAAGACATTGCCTTGAGGAGCTCCAGCCTCCACTGAGAGAATAAGGATAACATGTTTCATATGCAGCCTGTGGCTGCTGGTTGCATCATTTTGTTTCTGGAAGCACGGCTGTGCTGCTGATGCAGTGCCCCTGTAAGTTGTAAACTGGAATTCATTTTGCCAACTTCAGAAGGTTGACAGGCTGAGTCAACCCACCTACAGTTATTTCAACGGCATGACGGGCTCAAACTCAAGACCCAAATATTTTAAGCCAGCCACCTTCACCATAAAGCAAACACCAGGCTAAGGATACCATAAAAGGATACCATTAAGAGATATCTACTTATTACATGTGTAGAGGAAATTGCTGAGCCAGGAATTATGGTAGCCTTGGACGCCACAGGCAGACACCTTGGCGAGCAATGCGTGGTGCCAGACAGCGTTGAAGACTCAAGAGATGCCAAAAAGAAACAGCCCTGATCTCTTGTTTTAAATTCAGGCATGACGTATGATATCGACTCTGCTGCTGGATTTTGAGAGGGAAGCAACTACTTATCCAAAGTTGAGTGACCAGGACAGAACCCAAAGTGTTAATCAGAGATGAAGCCTTTCACAAAGAGGAAAGATGATGACAGCTGTGATGATTGATTCCCTGACCTTGCTTGTAACTGGAAGTAAACTTAATGACCTGGAGTTGAATGGATGTTTTACATGCTTCTTGGCTATGGGAGTGATGACAACCATCTTCCAACCAGATCAGGAGAAGCCGAAGGTCAAAAAAAACCCAAAAAAAACAAGGTGAGGAGGGAGCAGAAAGCGAATAAGCCATTCCAAATCATGTTTGTCTCTTCCATTGCTCTCGAGCTAGTAAATCTAAATAAATCTCATGATGATCGATGTATTCTGTACACAAATAAGGAAGAATATTTCTCTCTCTCTCTCTCTCTCTCTCTCTCTCTCTCTCTCTCTCTCTCTCTCTCTCTCTCTCTCTCTCTCTCTCTCTCTCTCTCTCTCTCTCTCTCTCTCTCTCTCTCTCTCTCTCTCTCTCTCTCTCTCTCTCTCTCTCTCTCTCTCTCTCTCTCTCTCTCTCTCTCTCTCTCTCTCTCTCTCTCTCTCTCTCTCTCTCTCTCTCTCTCTCTCTCTCTCTCTCTCTCTCTCTCTCTCTCTCTCTCTCTCTCTCTCTCTCTCTCTCTCTCTCTCTCCCATCCCTCTCTCTCTCTCTCTCATCTCTCTCTCTCTCTCCTCTCTCTCTCTCTCTCTCTCCATCCCTCTCTCTCTCTCTCTCCATCCCTCTCTCTCTCTCTCTCCATCCTCTCTCTCTCCATCCCTCTCTCCATCCCTCTCTCCATCCCTCTCTCCATCCCTCTCTCCATCCCTCTCTCCATCCCTCTCTCCATCCCTCTCTCCATCCCTCTCTCCATCCCTCTCTCCATCCCTCTCTCCATCCCTCTCTCCATCCCTCTCTCCATCCCTCTCTCCATCCCCCTCTCCATCCCTCTCTCCATCCCTCTCTCCATGCCTCTCTCCATCCCTCTCTCCATCCCTCTCTCCATCCCTCTCTCTCTCTCTCTCTCTCTCTCTCTCTCTCTCTCTCTCCATCCCTCTCTCTCTCTCTCTCTCCATCCCTCTCTCTCTCTCTCTCTCTCTCCATCCCTCTCTCCATCCCTCTCTCCATCCCTCTCTCCATCCCTCTCTCCATCCCTCTCTCCATCCCTCTCTCCATCCCTCTCTCCATCCCTCTCTCCATCCCTCTCTCCATCCCTCTCCCTCCCAATATGCTTAACATGTGCCACTTCCTTTTCCTTTTCCTTTCTTTTCATCCTATATCTTCCAAAAAGTATTTTTCTCTCTCGCAGACCCATTACCCTCCATTATCTCTCCTATCATCCTCCCTTTTCTTATTCTTCTCAATCGTAATGCATTTCATATTTGCACCCTCCACCCTTTCCTCCAGTTGCATATGTAATAAGTAGATGGCGACAATATTAATTATCTCGGTCTTTTGAGTTGGCAAGAAGAGTAAAATGAAATTATTGTTCCGTAATTTCTGCCCTGTTTATCAAACCTCACTTTTCGTTCCTTCATCTGTGACAAAAAAAAAACAAGGGAAAACGCTAAAAAGGGGAAAAATAAAGACTCCCCCTTGTCTCATTATCACAAAGCCTGTGCTTCCATGACACTGATCATAAGTTTTTCCATTTCCACTCCTGGGAACAAGCATGGAGAGCGAGGCCAACCCTTCCCCTCCTTTGCAGATTTCATCAGAGGGCCGTTGTTTTCTCTGTTGCAAATGACTAAGGCTCGAGGTGGTGGTGGTTTGTGTACGTGTACGTGTGCACACTCAACCTCTTTTTGATAAACTATTTTAACATTCAGTGTTGTATGACGGGAGTGCCATTCACGTGGGAGTGTCAAACAAGAAATTGTATAACTTAGAGCACATTGTAAATACAAAGGGTGGAGGAGCTCCTTGTGAGCCAACGGCCATCCATATCGAGTGCCCAGCTGTGTCTGCGGACGTCCTCCTGCAGTTGGGTACCTTTTTTATTAGAAGGTTGGTGGTAGGATTTTCACTCCGGCCACCGTAAAACCCTTCATTCCGCAAAACGCAAAAACGCAAAAAAATCTGAAAACCTCCTGTTCAGCTTCCCTTCGCAGGGCAGCTCACCGGATGATGGGATTGGGGCAAAGCCTTCGGGACCCCCAATCTTTGATGATAGGAGGGAAACCACGGGGTAACATTCCCGGGTCAGATTGCGGGAGAGTGTGTCGGAGTGGTGCTGAGGTGTCATCCACCAGACAGCGGTCTCCTTGGGTTAACCTGAGGCGGTCCCTTCGGGTGGGTGCCTGGAATATTCTATCCCGAAGAGAGGATGATCACCTGTTTCTGTTATCATCTGAGCTCAAGCGTTTGGACATCGGGATTGCAGCTCTCTCTGAGTTTCGGAGACCGGATTGTGGCGAGATCATGGCGGTGGTTACACCTACTATTGGTCTGGTCGCTCTTATAGTTACCATACTCAAGGAGTTGCTGTAGCTGTGTCCAATAAGCTGACTCCAATGATAATTGAGGTAACACCGGTCAACGAGCGTATTATGAGATGAAGGATTCGTCACTCCTTAGGTGTCATTTCCCTGGTCTTTGTTTTTGCTCTGACTGAGGTGAGTGATCTCACCGTGAAGGATGCATTCTACGCCACACTCGAGTCTGTGGTTGATCAGTGATCAGTGCCCCAGGCAAGATACACTTCTACTCTTGGGGGATTTCAATGCATTGACTGGAACTGATATGGTTATGGTTATGAGACATGTATTGGTCCCCATGGGTCATGAACTGTGAACCAGAATAGCAGTAAGTTCCTTGACTTTGCAAGAAGTCATGGACTTAGGGTGGCTGGCTCATGGTTTCAGCGCCCACAAGTTCATCACTGGACTTGGTATTCCAAAAGGAGATTGACCATGTCCTCGTTGATGGTGGCTGGAGGATGATCCAGAACTGCAGGGTCTACTGGAGTGCTCAGTTCCTCAATACGGACCACCGGCTTGTTATAGCAACTCTGAAGTTGCACCTTAAATCCAGGAGAATGTTACCATCCCAGCCTAGGCTGGATGTTGGCAAGCTCAAGGATGAGAGGGTAGCTGAGGAGTTTGCAAACAAGCTGAGTGGAGATTTGAGGAGTCTGGGTGCTTTGGGAGGTCCTGAAGAGTTGTGGAGCGCCTTCAAGACCACCGACCTTGATGTTGCTGGTGGATGTCTTGGAACTCACCATAGGGCAAAAAAGAATTTTGTCTCTCAAGGGACACTGGATCCCATTGACCAGAGTCGCAGGGCCAGGCTGAATGGCAGAGCTGAGCTGTTCAGGGAGCTGAGGCGTAAAACTGTACGTGCACTAAGGGTGGACAAGGAGGCCGATGTGCGAGGAATCTGTGAGGGGGTAGAGCATCACCTGTGGACAGGTGATTCTCGTCCCGCTTACAGTGGAATTCTCGCATTGCGTTCATCCAGGCCCATCCCTCGGTGTACTGCAGTTAGAGCCAAGGGTGGTAGGCTCTTGACAGAGGAGTCCGAAGTGAAGGCCCGCTGGGCCGGTTACTTTGAGCGGTTGTACCAGGCTGATCCACCAGCTGTCGAGTTGGACGTCAAGGGTGTTACAATCCCTGTTGCTGACCCTCCAATCAACTGTGGTCCACCTTCGCTTGTGGAAACACGGGCTGCGGTGAACCAGTTGAAACGGGGTAAAGCTCCAGGGATCTGTGGGATCCATGCCGAACTTCTCAAGGCTGGTGGAAATGCTGCACTCGTGTCGTTGCATGCAGTTTTGTGCTCTGCCTGGAACACAGGCATCATCCCAACTGACTGGATGAGGGACCTTGTTGTCCCTCTCTGGAAAGTGAAGGGTGATCGCCAAGACTGCAACAACTACCGAGGGGTGACGCTGCTCTCAGTGCCGGGCAAGGTCTTTGCTCGGATAATTCTTGATAGGGTTCGCCACCATCTGCTTGAGCACCAGCGATCAGAGCAGTCATGCTTTACACCAAAGAGGTCAACGATTGACCATATCCTTGTTCTTCGGGTCCTCACCGAACGGAGATGAGAGTTTCGGCAGGGGCTGCTTGCAGCCTTTGTTGATCTCTGTAAAGCGTTTGATACAGTGAATCAGGATGCCCTCTGGAGGATTCTTGGTCTTCGTGGGGTACCACCAAAACTGATTGATCTGATGTCTGAACTCTACTCTGGTACTGAGAGTGCTGTGAAGTGTGGTGGTACCATCTCTGACTTATTTCCAGTTGTTACTGGAGTCTGTCAGGGATGTGTACTTGCCCCCACACTTTTCAGCACTTGTATGGACTGGATTTTAGGGAGGATGTCGGAAAGATCAAGCTGCGGTGCATCATTTGGGAATGTCAATATCTCTGACCTTGATTTCGCAGATGATGCAGTCATCTTTGTGGAGACTTTAGATATCCTTTTGGGGGCCCTCGAGGTGCTGAATGAGGAGTCAGAGCCGCTGGGATTACGGGTTTCCTGGGTCAAAACTAAGATCCAGGCTTTCAATGACATCTTGGATGCTGCTGTCCTGTCTGTGCCTGTTTGTGGTGAGGATGTTGAGGTCGTTGAGAGATTTACTTACCTTGGCAGTGATATTCATGTCACTGCCGGCTGTGAGTCAGAGGTCACTAGACGTCTGGGTCGGGCCTGTGGAGTCATGGATTCACTGGATCATGGGGTGTGGCGCTGCCGGTACTTGTGCGGGAGGACGAAAGTCCGAGTCTTCATGTCCTTGGTGCTTCCAGTCTTGCTCTATGGATGCAAGACTTTGACTCTGACCAAGGATCTGAGACGGAAAGTTAATTCCTTTGGTACCAGGTCTCTTCGGAGAATCCTTGGCTATCGCTGGTCGGACTTTGTGTCCAACGAGTGGTTGCTCAGATAGACTCAAATGAGATTTATTCCCTGCATAGTCCGTAAGCGTCATCTGCAGCTGTATGGACATGTGGCTCGTTTTCCTGACGCTGATCCTGCTCCCCAGATTCTCTCAGCGAGGGAGTCTCATGAGTGGAGGAGGTGAATGGGCTGACCACGTGCCTGGTGGTTGCAGCAGTTTGATCAGCATCTCAAGGAGATGGGGATCGGTCTGGCATCTGCCCTGGGGATGGCCAGACGGAGGCCCCTGGAGTACCGGCGGAAAGTGGACGCAGCGACGCGCTGTTCTGGCGCATGCTCCCTTACGTGACCTGACCTGTAAATACAAATATGTTTAACTACTTGGAGTGAGGGTGTTTTGTTTTTTTGTTTGATTCCCCATGGAAAATAATATTCAGGAAACTTTTAAAATCTTGTCTGATTTCAGAATCTTTTTTGTTTCTTTGTTTCACCATTGGCATGCTCATGAAGTACAGTAAGTGAGCTCTACACGATGCAACTGTGAAAGAGGTCGCACCTGCGACAGAACCTTGAACAGTTTCCCATCTCTCAAACAATATGATTCAAACTCGTATCATAAATAATTGTGGGTCAAAGCTTCTTTGGTCATTCCACCATACGCCGTGATCTCAGCAAGCGTCACCATGTAATGTTGGACGTCACACAATGGCCTCCTCTCACCTCGTAGTGTCTCTTTTAACCACATCTTCACTTACCACTGGCAACGGATTCATCTTTAATGAAGACATTTCAGATGTGGGTATAGATTACTGAAATGTGGTGACTCGTTTTTGATACAACAACGGATGCTGATTTAGTTCCTGGTTAACCACAACCTAAATCTGCAACTGTTGCTGTTGTTTTATCACCAAAAAACATAATTTACAGAGGGAGCCCTGAAACAATGTGCTTCATTTCTTGACAATTTCTCCAATTTTATCAACTTTTCTCTTTTCATCCATCCGAGATGGCCACGAAACATTTGATGAAACTCCTCACTTCCTTTACTTAACTATCACAGGACCTCATTGTCCATACGTTCAATTCATGGAAAAAGATGCTTCTCATGAAAGCCGACGAAATACGTTTGCGAGCAGTGGACCTAATGGTGATCCCATTGCTACTCCATCTACTTGCATGTCCATGTTGTCATTGAAGCTGAACTCCATTGCTCGTGTTGCTGCATTCATGAGTTCCACCAAGACAGCTTCAGAAATAGAGGGTGTTCAAGGTTGCTACCGAACACATATTCACGGTTTCTTGGAGAGGAACGTTCGTGAACATGCCGGATACGTCGAAGGAGCACATACATGATCACAGCATTCCGGTCCCACTCCAGCAACCTGCTCAAGATGTTCCATAGCAACCTCGAACCGCCCTCTATTTCTGAAGCGATCTTCATGGAACTCATGACTGATTCCAGATCGTGGCACGTGCTTGGACCGAAGCACATCCACGCGTTCTTTGAAGCCACATTTATACGCGCATGAGCTCCTGTTCTTTGCAAACACTGCGTTTGTTCTGACCTGGATCCATTAAAATGGGAGGTCTCAGGTTCCCTCGGTGCCTCAACGCCATGATGTGTATGTTTGTCGGAAACAGTCCGAAGAGCCAATCCCCAACTGAGCAAATAAATGGTTTCATTTCGTGTTTGCATGATCGATGGTGTTTGGTGAAAAAGAGGATGAACAAGAAACTGGAGATTCATGATCGACTCTCTCTGAACCAGTTGGATTAACTTATGAACAAAATGTTTCGAGGATGATTAACGTGCCCTCACCCAACCTCTTTTTCCTGTGTTCTCAGGGATGTTCCCGATAGTGAACCAGCTGAGACACGAGCCAGCAATACTTGCCAGGTGGAGGGCTTGTCGGTGCAGGAACTGACCGCCGTTCAGCTCTGCATTCTGCGTAAACTGGCCTTGCTCAGACTCACCGGCCTGCTGGAGAAGCATTCTTCTTCCAACAAGATTGGCTGGAGCTGGTGAGCAATCAAACAAGTCTGTACGATCAAATGGAAACACTAAACAAGACGAGCCTTAAAAAAAAAAAAAAAACATCTGTACTTGCACATTTTCCATTCCCCTACCAGCTTGTTCCATGATTAACCTCATCTCTAGTTAAAAGGGTGATTTTGCAGATATTTGAAAATCTGATGATGTCCATGGCCATGCAGGCCACTACCCAGGTTCATGCGCCGAACAAAGGGAGCGACTGAAATGTCGGAGCGTGGTGCGGTCTTTGGGGCTTCATTGACGTTCAATGCACAGCGATCGGGTCATGCTCTGCCCCATGGGATCCAGCTCGCCATTGCTTACCTACAAGAACAAGGAAGTGACCAGGTGAGACGAAGTCAGAGTTTTCTCCCTGCTCTGTGGGACTTCTCGAAGATCTTAAGATATCCAAACTCCTCTGGACTGTAAATGGTATATCTAAATCGACAGTTATTCATAGTTTGAAAGCATTGTTCTTGCATCGGTCGGTATACGCTGTTCATATAACTTCTACCAAAGTTGTTGAATGAAACATAATGTGCATTTTTTTTTTATCCTGTGTGGACAAAGTCTGGCGATATGTTCCCTCCCACACATGTCTTGAGTTATTATCTGTGTCATAGAAAAACCACTCATATATGTGCCTCAACATCCTGGACCTTCTCAACATGTCTGTGCCTTTGGCAAATAGCTGAATGCTGTAAATGCTATTGGTTTATTGGTAAAGGTACACACCTGTAGCTTAGATGCATGATAATTCACGAGGCAGAGAATCCTTTGTGAAGTTTGCCAAGTTTGCAGTCTGTCTTGTATGAAACAAAAGTTGAGACACGCTGGTCAATGTCTGCCCACCATTCAAGGTGCACGACTGTCAACGTGTCAATAATTGTGCATGACTCATAAGTATAGTCCACGCCGATTTGCCCAGGTTGGACTATTCCGCAAGTCGGGCGTGAAGTCTCGCATCCAGGCTCTGCGCGAGATGAACCAGTCAACGCCTGGTGCTGTGGACTACACGGGTCAGTCACCATACGATGTGGCGGACATGCTGAAGCAGTATTTCCGTGATCTTCCCGAGCCACTGCTCACCAGCAAGCTGTCTGAGACGTTGCTGCTCATCTTTCAAAGTAAGAACCTCAATTTCTCCAACTTCATTTTACCTGCTTCTTTGACCACTCCATCCATCCAGCAATACTATGTCAACAGCACTTTTGCGATCCTTTCTCTTTCACACGACATGCATTGTTTTAATTTGACCCTTTCATTCCGTCAAAATTCTGTCCGAGTGTGTGCGTCCTCCATCATCAGTCCCTCTTCAAGTCAGTTTCTGAACCCGATTTTTGTAAAGGTTGTAAATGGCTTTCGACTTCTTTTAAACATCATTAATGACTTAGTCCGTTGATCCGTTCTGTTGTGGTGTTTTGTGCAGCTGTTCCAGTGGAGTGCCAGGTTGATGCTGCACATGCCACGTTGCTCTTGCTACCTGCTGAGAGTCGTGAGGCTTTGCAAACTCTCCTGGCATTACTGTCAGCCGTGGCCTGTCGTGAATGTGACAACCATATGCCAGCCGGAAACTTGGCTCTGTGCCTGGCTCCATCACTTTTCCACCTCACCACACTTCGCCGGGAAGGCTCAAGTAGTCGGTGAGGCTGCCGAGTTCGAGGCTCAGCGATCGACCCGGCAATCCCCTGTCCGTTTTCAAGCTTGTGATTTTATCCATAATGCCATTGAGCCTTCTTGAAAAATAGTCACATGATATCAATCTTGAACATCTACTTTGCATCCTTGCCCTTTGACCCTTTTTTTTCACAGGTCCCTCCAGCGTAAGCCAAGCGTCGGGAAACCTGACCAGCGGGAACTAGGAGAGAACCAGGCTGCCACTCAAGCACTTTCCCTCATGATCAGAGATGCAAACTCTCTCTTCCTTGTGCGTGTTCATTTTTTTACCCAGTTAATCTACGACATGAGCTGTAACTCGCCCTGTTTATACGACGAGTCCTTTAATATTTCTTTAGATTTTTTTTTTTGTTTTCCATTTCACTTTCAGATTGATTGTGGCTCAAACACTGTTCGTTAATTCTTCAGGTTCAGTCTTTCTAAAAGTAGGCCATTGTGTGCTGGTACCTGGCGAAATTCTAAATTCCTGGCCCCACTTAATGGCATGCATTGCATCAAATCGATCATTTAGCTGGCTGCTCCGAGAAATTACGCAAATCATCAGCCAAGCGCTGCTCACATACGAGTGAATGAATAGTGTCTCGTTTTCAATTCTTTCCTTGTCATTGCACTCACTAAGCTGGTTAATAAATCCAATTCGTACCCCCCAACCTTGACGAAGTAGCAAGGCATAGATTGAGTCCCATCACAGCGCTTGCTGTATGACCTGTCAGCAGCAAGCGTCGTCTGCAACATGAACACATTGTCTCTGCCCTGCTGTTCACCAATTTGGAGTTTAACACGCATTTTATGCTTCACAACATTCCTTGTGCGGGTGTTCCGGATGCACCACCTCTTGATGAAGACATAGAGCCAAGTCTTAGCATTCGCTTGTGGACCCGCAGTACCTTTTCTATTCACATCGGATGCAGGGTTTACTATCTTGCCTTGTAGCAATCTTTAGAGGAAAGACATTTAGTCGTTTTCATCAGTGAGAAGAAATAATCTTGGCAGTGTTGAGTCGTACTTTTCTTAAAGGAGAACCACTGTTTAGCTTTTGAAAAGTTGCTGCACTGGTGTTGGCCGTGTGTGTGTGTGTGTGTGTGTGTGTGTGTGTGTGTGTGTGTGTGTGTGTGTGTGTGTGTGTGTGTGTGTGTGTGTGTGTGTGTGTGTGTGTGTGTGTGTGTGAGCATTTGATGATTGCTGTTGATGTAGAGATATCAGCAAACTGTCTCGACTGTAGATATTGATTTGAAGCACATTGATTTGGCTAGTTATGAATTCCCAAATGAACCATCATTGCTGGGAGCTGAGGTGTGCCACTGATACACAATGCCCCTGTTTACAGTAGGCTGGTCCTCATTTTGCCGATCTCAGACAGATAAAGAGGCTGAGTCAACCCACCTGGTGTTATTTAACAACACAAAAGGGGCTCAAACTCAAGACCCTAAGATCTTACGCCAGCCACCTTAATCGTAAAGCCAACACCAGGCTAAATGTTTATTATCTTCACTTTATAGTAGCTCTTCAGCAAATAATTTTGTGCACATTTGGTGGGGCGGCCATCTTTTTTCCCCTGCCATCCCGAGAGCACCACTATACTCCATGATTTAAGTGTTTGTCTCTTGTCATTCACTTAAAAGCACATGAGTGTGTCCTCACACCTATGTCTTGCATGTCACGTATGTACAAGGCTTTACATTAGTAAAGCTGCTGATGTAAACAGCCTTACATTGTTCAAAAGCAATGATGTCATAATAGGTTGAACACTAATATTACAGATATCCTGCATCAGGGTAGGAGGTTATTGATCAGAAGAAAAGTTTTGCATTTACTTTGACAGAAGCTTGGCTGTCTTCAGTCTTCATCAACTATCTCGTGTATGTCTCTCTCTGTCTCTGTCTCTGTCTCTCTCTGTCTCTCTCTGTCTCTCTCTGTCTCTCTCTGTCTCTCTCTCTCTCTCTCTCTCTCTCTCTCTCTCTCTCTCTCTCTCTCTCTCTCTCTCTCTCTCTCTCTCTGTCTCTCTCTCTGTCTCTGTCTCTGTCTCTGTCTCTGTCTCTCTCTCTCTCTCTGTCTCTCTCTCTCTCTCTCTCTCTCTCTCTCTCTCTCTTTCTCTCTCTCTCTCTCTCTCTCTCTCTCTCTCTCTCTCTCTCTCTCTCTCTATCTCTATCTCTCTCTCTCTCTCTCTCTCTCTCTCTCTCTCTCTCTCTCTCTCTCTCTCTCTCTCTCTCTCTCTCTCTCTCTCTCTCTCTCTCTATCTCTATCTCTATCTCTATCTCTATCTCTATCTCTATCTCTATCTCTATCTCTATCTCTATCTCTATCTCTATCTCTATCTCTATCTCTATCTCTCTCTATCTCTCATTAGTTATTAACACCAGCCTACTTACTGTTTGTATCTGGATAGTAAAGCAAACCATGTATAGTTAGCATTTTATGTAGAAAATATACAAGAACGAGGCTCGTGGTAGAGTGAGGTGTAAGAGGGAGCTTTTTTAGGGTTGAAACGAAAATCCATGGGACAGTATGATACGGCTGGAGTTCCCAAGTGAAATGGTGTTAGCAGGCTCAGCAGTCCTCTTCTAGTGTGGTCTGATCCGAGGGGAGATCCTGAGGACATTGCGAGGTCGAAGCCTTCCTGGTGTACTCTCTGCACCCGTCAGCATTCTAATTCATCCTAATCCCCACAAGGAATTTGTGAAATGGAAAGAATGAAATGGGTGAAAAAGGCACACTTTTAGCAATGCATATATGATACTGGTTGGGAGAGTTGTGGGGGGGGGGGGGTTGGGAGTACCTGTCGCTGGGAGGAAAAAACTACGTTGAGGTTGTTGTACATTGAAAGCATGTGGAGTTATTGCCCGGCTGGGTGAGCCCCTCACAGCGTTGGTTTCGGGGCGTGTTGCACATCAAAAACGTATGGAGTTATTGCCCTCATGGCGGATGAACTTTAAACAGTAATGGTTTTGGGGCATGTTGCACATTGAAAATGTATGGAGTTATTGCCCTCATGGTGGATGAACTTTACACAGTGATGGTTTTGGGGCATGTTGCACATTGAAAATGTATGGAGTTATTGTCCTCATGGTGGATGAGCTTTACACAATGTTGGTTTCAGGGCATGTTTCACATTGAAAGTGTATGGAGTTATTGCCCTCATGGTGAATGAACTTTACACAGTGATGGTTTTGGGGCATGTTGCACATTAAAAATGTAGGGAGTTATTGCCTGGCTGGATAAGCTTTTTCACAGTGTTGGTTTCAGGGCGTGTTGCACATTGAAAGTGTATGGAGTTATTGCCCTCATGGTGGAGATCTTTTCACAATGCTGGTTTTGGGGGCGTGTTGCACATTGAAAGCTTATGCAGTTATTGCCCTTATGGTGGAGATCTTTTCACAATGCTGGTTTTGGGGGCATGTTGCACATTGAAAGCGTATGGAGTTATTGCCCTCATGGTGGAGATCTTTTCACAATGCTGGTTTTGGGGCGTGCTGCAGATTGAAAGCGTATGGAGTTATTGCCCTCATGGTGGAGATCTTTTCACAATGCTGTTTTGGGAATGTGTTGCACATTGAAAGCGTATGGAGTTATTGCCCTCATGGTGGAGATCTTTTCACAATGCTGCTTTCAGGGCATGTTGTACATTGAAAGTGTATGGAGTTATTGCCCTCATGGTGGAGATCTTTTCACAATGCTGGTTTTGGGGACGTGCTGCACATTGAAAGCGTATGGAGTTATTGCCCTCATGGTGGAGATCTTTTCACAATGCTGCTTCCAGGGCGTGTTGTACATTGAAAGTGTATGGAGTTATTGCCCTCATGGTGGAGATCTTTTCACAATGCTGGTTTTTGGGGCGTGCTGCACATTGAAAGCGTATGGAGTTATTGCCCTCATGGTGGAGATCTTTTCACAATGCTGGTTTTGGGGGCGTGTTGCACATTGAAAGCTTATGGAGTTATTGCCCTCATGGTGGAGATCTTTCACAATGTTGGTTTCAGGGCGTGTTGTACATTGAAAGTGCATGGAGTTATTGCCCTCATGGTGAATGAGCTTTACACAGTGATGGTTTTGGGGCATGTTGCACATTAAAAATGTAGGGAGTTATTGCCTGGCTGGATGAGCTTTTCACAGTGTTGGTTTCAGGGCGTGTTGCACATTGAAAGTGTATGGAGTTATTGCCCTCATGGTGGAGATCTTTTCACAATGCTGGTTTCAGGGCATGTTGCACATTGAAAGCATATGGAGTTATTGCCCTCATGGTAGAGATCTTTTCACAATGCTGGTTTTGGGGGTGTGTTGCACATTGAAAGCGTATGGAGTTATTGCCCTCATGGTGGAGTTCTTTTCACAATGCTGGTTTCAGGGCGTGTTGCACATTGAAAGCATATGGAGTTATTGCCCTTATGGTGGAGATCTTTTCACAATGCTGGTTTTGGGGGCATGTTGCACATTGAAAGCGTATGGAGTTATTGCCCTCATGGTGGAGATCTTTCACAATGTTGGTTTCAGGGCGTGTTGTACATTGAAAGTGCATGGAGTTATTTCCCTCATGGTGAATTAGCTTTACACAGTGATGGTTTTGGGGCATGTTGCACATTAAAAATGTAGGGAGTTATTGCCTGGCTGGATGAGCTTTTCACAGTGTTGGTTTCAGGGCGTGTTGCACATTGAAAGTGTATGGAGTTATTGCCCTCATGGTGGAGATCTTTTCACAATGCTGGTTTTGGGGGCGTGCTGCACATTGAAAGCGTATGGAGTTATTGCCCTCATGGTGGAGATCTTTTCACAATGCTGGTTTTGGGGGCGTGTTGCACATTGAAAGCTTATGCAGTTATTGCCCTTATGGTGGAGATCTTTTCACAATGCTGGTTTTGGGGGCATGTTGCACATTGAAAGCGTATGGAGTTATTGCCCTCATGGTGGAGATCTTTCACAATGCTGGTTTCAGGGCGTGTTGTACATTGAAAGTGTATGGAGTTATTGCCCTCATGGTGGAGATCTTTTCACAATGCTGGTTTTGGGGCGTGCTGCACATTGAAAGCATATGGAGTTATTGCCCTCATGGTGGAGATCTTTTGACAATGCTGCTTTGGGAATGTGTTGCACATTGAAAGCGTATGGAGTTATTGCCCTCATGGTGGAGATCTTTTCACAATGCTGCTTTCAGGGCATGTTGTACATTGAAAGTGTATGGAGTTATTGCCCTCATGGTGGAGATCTTTTCACAATGCTGGTTTTGGGGGCGTGCTGCACATTGAAAGCGTATGGAGTTATTGCCCTCATGGTGGAGATCTTTTCACAATGCTGCTTCCAGGGCGTGTTGTACATTGAAAGTGTATGGAGTTATTGCCCTCATGGTGGAGATCTTTTCACAATGCTGGTTTTGGGGGCGTGTTGCACATTGAAAGCTTATGGAGTTATTGCCCTCATGGTGGAGATCTTTTCACAATGCTGGTTCCGGGGGCGTGTTGCACATTGAAAGCGTATGGAGTTATTGCCCTCATGGTGGCACCTTTTGCTTTCGGTGGCGCTGCCTGACCCCACATCCCAATATGCACTTTGTGGCTGCATTTGGTGGCGTTCAAGGCCAACGTGCATTTGCTTAAAACCTTACCCAGATTCCGAAGTGCCCACACTCCAAATTGGAAGCTCCTATTAAATTGCTTTGGTTCGGCTGTGAAAGAGTAACGCACAAACACTTTAAATGATTTATTCGATTAATGGTAAACGTGACTTCCACATCCATTTTCTTTGATGTGCCAAGTTGTTGATGCGCCAAAACGATTATATTGTGTTATTTTTCTTTATCAAACCTCCAAAAACTTTTAATTGCCTGCAGACATTGTTATTGGTCTCGTCTTATAATCCTCAGATCCGTGGAGGACTAGTAGAGAGAGCATCCATAGCAAGTCGTGAACATTCCTGTGGCTGAGAGCCAACCAACGCTGGGCACGTTGACCACTGCATTGTTTGGTGTTGTCGGTTACTAGGATAGGAATTTAGAATTCGGCCAGAAGCGACATTACGACACCCATGGGATCTTTAATATTCATCGATGAAGGCTGACAGATGGTCCACCCTGGTTAATGTTCCATCTGACGGACAAGATACTCATCGACGCCTTGCCCTGCCCGCAAAACACCAGGATGACAGTTTATAGATGGAACGAGATTTGAACGCCGACTAGCCAGCTTAGAGGCAAGTGTGCATACCCCTGAATAATCATGGCAGCCCCCATTGTTATTATTGTACTCTTCGCAATGACAGGATAGTTTGCTGATAATGATGATGATCTTGACTACCGTAAGTTTGAACTTCTGCAGCGTCATCACTAACTTGCGTTCTTCAGTGCTAAGTCATTGATGGAGTAACAACACACCTCCACCCTGATTTGTGCCTCTTGTTTTCGGCAGGTCCCATCATCGTGGCTACCACAGGTGCAGACCACCAGTGAGCAATTTCAGTGGGAGGGTCCACGTGATTGGGATGAGGCATCGGAGCCCGTGAATGCGCTCAACCTGCTTGAGAGCCGCTTGCAGCAAATCCGCAGAGAGTGCCGCGGCCGAGCTCGAGGTTGGCGCCCGATGCCCAGTGTCTACATAACTGATCTCGCTTACAGGAAGGTACTCCCTCGCTCGACTTACCTTCACACGTTTCCACTTAATATGCTAGTCGTGGGGAATCAGGCAAATCAATAATGGCTATGGAGTGAAACAAAAGGCAAAATTCAAGGATGAGGGCCAACTACATCTGGAGTTATCATCCACCATCGTGTTTGCACACGTGGTCCAAATTATGACATCACAAGTCACATGGTTTCGCCGCCATCTTGAATTGAACGATAAATATTAATTATTGTTTACTCTGGAACCGCTGCGTCTATATATCCGAAACTTCTAATTTATAATTCAGGTGATATGCTAAACAAAAGTTTAAAATTTCAACCTGATCGGTCACACGGTTTGGGAGCCAGAATTATTTATTTATTTGAATCTGGAAGCCAGTAATAACGAAATTGAATGCTTTGTGCTGCCCGGTTCGTAACTCGTCTGTTCCGCGCCGTCTCGAAGCAGGCCTGTGTTTGTATCACTCTTAAATAATGTTTTCTCTGGAACCACTTTCCCGATCAAAGCGAAACTTTGCGACTGTCATTTGCAGAAAGTCCCATATTGTATCAAAGGCGGACGGACTGGGTACCCGGTCATCACTGCCAGCAGTTATAAAGTGGCAGTTCTAGTTATTATTATTATTATTATTATTATTATTATTATTATTATTATTGCAAAAATTACAACGAAGCAGCAAAATAAACATCGATGGATTTTACAGGATGGATTGTCTAGTGGAGGCAGCCAATTATGTTTTTTTATTTGTAATTGGCTGCGAAGTGAACATGTGATGTTGCTTTATTGCATTTTGGCCATTCGGGCATGATGCCAAGGCTGCCCCCAAGACCGAAACTACCAGTCGTGGAATTAAAAAAACTTACTGAAATTACAATTGCTTCTTCACGGTGCAATATTATTTTCATATCAAAGCATAAAATCAAATAGAAAAATGTGACAAGGATCATTGTCGCATGAGGTGGCCATTCGGCCCATCATGCCTGTGCTACACCAACAACAGCTACGATCACCCATCCACACACAACATACCCCTCGAATGCTTGGCACCTAGTTAATTCCAATTTAAACCTATCTACTCTTTCGACTTGACGAGCTATCGCCGGTACCCTTGCCAAATTCAAAATTGCTGCCCTGGAAAAATTGCTGAGTCGGATGGGCAACCCGACGAGGATTGTAGCCCGGTAACTGCTTTGGCAACACCAATGCTTTTTATACTGCCTCTACTTTTCTCGGGAGACCGTTGCTTGCATTAACTACTCTCGAAGTGAAAGACCCCTTCATTTTTGTTGTTCTGTCCTCTTCTTTATTCTGAGGCTGTGGCCCCCTGGTCCTACCACTCTCGATTCTGCTGTACGAACACTTCGGCACATATTTTGTCAATACCATTCATTATCCCAAAACATATCTATCGTATCACCTCCTTATCACCTTTCTAATGTATAAAGTTCTGTATAAAATTTTAGGCCTCAATATGCAGAGTGAACACCACTTCTTTTGATTTATAATCTATATCTCCAACGAATACAACCTAAAACCCTATTTGCTTTACCTGTAGATACCTGGCCTAGCCCTGTCTGTTTGCACCCCTACATCCAATACCACCTCCAGATCCTTCTCCAGTGTGACACGTTCCAAGGTTGCCCCTTGCGTCATGTAATCTCTATTTGAATTGTTCTTATCCATCCCGCAGCACCTTACACTTGTTCAGGTTAACCTGCATCTTCATGATCAGATTGAGTAATTGTGAGTTTTGGAAATTTGCCATTTGTTTTTATTAGCTCACCTTGACTTTAGTCAGGTGAGCTTACGCGATCGAGCAGTGTCCGTAGGTGAGTAAACACTTCAGTCATTATCGCTTGAACCAAACACACGGTTTGGATGAAACTTGGTCACAAGCTTCATTTCTGATGCCTAATGAAGGTTTATTGACCACATCTAAATCTGCACTCATTAAGGGGTCTATGGGGGGGGGAGGGTGGTGGAACCCCCCAAATAGGTATTTTCTCTCTTCTCCGAGACTACACACACGGTTTTGATGAAACATGACCACAACCTTCATCAACCGTGATGTCCCAAAGTTTGTTCACGGCATAAAAAAACAAACAAATCAGAGTCGAAGGAGCTCAGCTCTGCGGACAGTTTGAGTGACTGTTGCTCCTGATCCAGTGAGCTTGCGGATGTGTGGTCCGATTTTCTTTTGTTTTTACACACATTTTACTTTGCAGACTTATTGAAGGTTGAAAGGCTATCGGTATGAATGTCAATTATCCTCTTTTTGCGGATCAATGAACTTTAAAAATTAGATATCGTAATTTCTGATTGACATCAAAGAAGGGTTCAAATCCTTGAAATGACTTCATAAAACTTTTCTTAAAAAAAAAAAAAATATTGTTATACCATTTGTGGAATATCGGATTGACAGACAGGTGTCTGTAGCTATATGTGAGTTGTCTCCTGTCAGTACTGGATTGGGTCCACATGTGTTTCAGCATGTCGGAGGTCACTTATTACCCCAATGGAAGAGCAGTATAGAAATTCCAGCTCCTCCAGTGGATGTGCTTGAGCGCCTGCTGCATGAGAGAGACCTTTGGGACACGGAGGTCTTGCACGCCATTACGGTGCAGCCAGTTGCTGCGCCGCGAGGCAACGCAGACCTGTATCACTATGTTTGCCGCTCTGTGCCTCCACTGCTGCCTCGCTCTCACGTACTGTTACGGTATGTCGCATCACTTCGATTTGGAAAAAAACATGCCCCTGGCAGCAGGGTCAGTCCGGGATGGGTTTCCCGTTGGTGTGGGAAAGATGGAGTGTATCCCTAGGCCCTTCTCAGTGGTTTATTCAGACAGGAATGGTCATGGCAAACATGTAAGACAGCCGGCTGAAGTCAATCTTCATAGACATAGAGAATGTGTGATAAAACAGTGGGAATGTGGGTTTGTCAGTGGACCTTAAATCGTCCATGGGGATTAAACCTTTGAAACGAAACTGGCGCACCAGCAGTGTACTTATGACCCGTTGAGATTTCCAAACCGATTTGTCTAACGGAACGGTGTCTATGTGTGTTCGTACATGTGCGCTTGCTTTGCAGCCTGTGGAGCGAGCTCGCAAAAGGTGCATGGGGAGTCGCGTGTCTGTCGGTGCGAAGTAAGCTAAACGACGAGTCATGCGAGGTGGCGGGCCCCTGCCTGTCCGTTGAGGTTATTGATGTGCGTTACCTGATCGAGCTGGCTGCGTCCGGCCGATCACGGCTCACCTACATCTGCTGTTGTGACACAAAGTGAGTTCCATCGCATCGTGCGTCCGCCACCTTTGGTTACGCGATGTCGCGGTGTTTTACAAACGGTATACAGTAAAACAGAAACGCTTTGTGACATATGGCAGTTGGTCGATACAATGTTGTTGTTGTTCTTACTTGTGTTTCTGGCTCGGATGATTTTGTGTGTGTGAGATGATATGGTACAGAGGAAGCTCATACTCATTTTGAGCCATCTCGTCTTTGTTCAATTCCTGACCAAAGTCTGAACTGTCGGATTGTGGTCCTTCACAAGCAGATCATTGCGTCACAAATTGTGCCGTCCTTTGGATTGGACGTTTAGCTGCGTGTCCTGTCTGATACCGCGGGTTCGTGGATTTTAAAGATCCAATGACTTGTTTTGACAAAGATTAGGCGAGTTATCACCGGTATACCCTGAGCAAATTTCAAACCCCCTGCTCTGATGTGCAAGGCGCAGATGCATCAGCGGCACAGCGGTGCCTCAGAAATGATAAATGAAGCCAAGCGATGATGAAAACAACAGGTTGAATCAGTAATTGAATCTCCATCCCATATGCAAGCCTGGTGTTGGCTTAATGGTTCGGGTGGTGGACTTTGGATCCGAGGGTCCTGAGTTCAAATCCCGCTCAGCTGGTATACTGTGTCGGAGTGGAGACCCGTCCAGGATTGTGCCCAATAGCCAAGGAGACTGCTTAGGCAGCACCAACGCTCTGCAGAGAGTATGGTCCCAATATCCTCCTCCTCCATATGCACCAATGATGATGGGCAATTGGTCTATGTTGGGTGATGGGGTGCAAGGCACCTTCACCCCCCCCACCCCCAACGTGGGGTTTGGACTTTGTAAAAAAAAAAAATTACCCAGTTATTTTGGCCTTGGCTAAGTGTGATGGCGATAACTCGACTGCTCTTCGTGAATCATACCGAGGGATATTTTGTGTCCACCAATAATTGATACTAGCAGATGAAACACCCAGCTTAACATCCCATCCTATGGATGCTGCACCCACTGATGCAATGCCCTACATGTGAGGCTCCAGTGCAGCCATTTATAGCTAAGGTTGAGAACCCGAACCCAGACTAAATAGTTCAAAGGTAAGTGTGCTCCTTCTGCACTTTACTGTCGGACTTGATTAAACATTCATGATCAAAACCACTTGATTGCACTTCAACTTACTCTTTGTAGCTTACCTCAAAGAGGAACCCAAACACAATTTTTTTTTTCTTTCTTTCTTTCTGAAAACCATTAATCATGGTCTCATTTGAAGGGAAAAAAATTTGAAATTTTTTTGCCAATCACAAAGTGCTGAAAAAAAGTCTGAGAGTTGTCGATTTTCACCAGTGACGTCACGCCTCACCTGGAACCCACCTTGATCCAAATGGTGGCTTACATGGAGAAACAGTGTGTTTTGAGCTCGGATTCCGATACTGATTCCACCGGCATTCGTAGCTGAAGGTTCTCAGTCTGTTGAAACTGGTCAGTTGGATTTTGAAGAAACTATTGGAGACAAAATTGGTGATGGAAACGTTTTTTTGGGTGGGGGGCGGGGGGATTACGGAGCCGTGTCGTTTCGAGCCTTACCTGAGTGATTCAGACGAAGATGGCGACAATGGAGGTGTTGGTGAAGATGGAAACTCCGGTCGCTTGTTCACGACAGATTGGTCGATTTTTGTTTTTCTGTTCAATTGGTAGTTCATAAGGGATTTTGTATTAATCGATAAATCAGTTATATTACTCCAGCAGAAACACGACACGACACAGCACGGACACGACGCGGCATGGACACAGCACAGACATAGCACGGACACCGCTGACAAAATAGACGACAAATATTTTGTCCCACCCCCACCGTCGCAGGCTGACCAGGTGTCCTGTATGTTATGGGATTGTCCCATGTCATACTTTCCCGGGACACCATTTGTGTCCGTGCCATGTCTCACTGTCGTGTCCGTGCCATGTCGATGTCCCACCCCAGTGGATGAAGAATTGGTGCTGGTGTGGTGGTGGTATTGTGGGGGTAGTGGTGAGGTGAGGTGTTTGATTCACCTCTCAAATTATCTGTGTCCATGTCCGTGTACATGGGCGGCGAGCTAGGTAGAGATGGTGTTACAGTTTGGAGTGACGGCTGTTACTTCTGTTTCATCATGCGGATGGCGTCCTCTCTCAATCGTGTCCGATAACCACAAGATCGAGCCATCTCTGTTGTTTCATAACATCATCATCATCATCATCATCATCATCATCATCATCATCACACCATTTGAAAGCCTTAATCCCTGAGCAGGGTCAGCTTTTTGTGGGCTCCAATCATGGTACCCTTTCTTGTGGCAATGTTTTTACGGCCGGATGCCCTTCCTGACGCCAACTCTTCAGTCACCTTCGACCCTGCAGGGATAATTACCAGTATACTGGTGCTCATTTCGCCGACCTTCGGAAGGATGACAGGCTGAGTCAACCCCCCTGATGCTAACTCAGCGGCCAGCGGGGCTCGAACTCAGGACCCCAAGGATCCCAAGCCACCGCCTTAACCACTGAGCCACACCAGGCTCATTCTGTTGTTTCATAACAATGCTCCAAGCACAAAAGCGAACATTTTGTAGGCGCGACCCACACTCGGCTATTTCGGACAAACCTCGTCCAATTTCTGGCAAACGTAGGGTCTTTCGGTCGTCGATGTGGCATGAAACCATCTCGGTTTGTATTACTACAACCACCAAGGAGTCATCAACTCGGCATGTTTGTGGAAACTCAAAAAATATTCATCGTTTGAGTTAAATCATATCACGATGTAACCGGTGGACAATACGACGATGGTGGTTGACTCCCGGGTTGTGCTGTCACGGCTAAGCATGAAGAGAAGATTTTGACCTTTAATCACAAAATAACTTTCTAAATCAGAAAAAGACGCATCATATCTATTTTTTCGGGTATCAAGGGATAGATTAGCGTCGAGGTGGTCTGAGCATTTTGGTTCCCCTTTAATATCACCTCTTATTATTCAAAATCTTCCATTGGCCATCGCACGTGATAAATCATTGTTGTTCTTTCATGGGCACAATTATTCCCACCTTGTTGCGGGGTCGGCCGAGGAAAATTTTTGAACCAAGTCTTTCACGAATCGGCCGACCGGTCTGATGTTTGACGAAGTAGTCATGGCAGGAATTTGTAACTTGTTCATGGTGCCGGTGAGAGCTCACCAGCAAATGCTGAAATTCCGGGATGACAGTTTATAGCTGGGTCAGGATTCAAACCTTGGCTAGACAGCTCAGAAGAGTGTGTGCGCACCTTTGGGCTACCTTACCGATGTAAAGGATAAAAATGACAATTTCATACATGCCTCCATTGATGTATTGATGTGTATGTACAGTGTTTGTGTCGATACAATGAGGTTATTCCAGCCTTGTACATCCTGAAATGTACGTGAAGGAATCAGAGACTAGAATGGCACTCGGTATCGCACGTAACTCCGCCATGCTGAACCAGTTTACGTTTTGTCTGCCACTGATAGATTGGATCTGAACCTTAACCAAAATCGAATCCGCTTGTTCTTGTCACCTAACCAACTCATCCACCTAGTTTTGTCATAACCCATCAATAACTTTTATTTTTTTAATATCATGCTATACAAAGTTTTTGGCACCATCTCTGAATGGTGAAGAATCACTTGAAAAATTGAAATAAAATCCTCGTAACCATATTTTCTCCAAAATCTAATCAATTCGTCCTTATCACACACCCAATCTGTTCATCAAATTTCGTCCGAATCCATCCACAACTTTTTTGAGATATCCTATTCACAGATAGGCATGGGTGAAAACATAACCTCCGTGCACCTTCAGTCATGAAGGTAAAGAGGAAGATAAATGTTTAAATAAAAAAAAGCATTTATACATCGAAAGGTCATGAGTTGTTCTCTTGCAAGGAATTTCGATGCAGGAAGAGGCCATTAGGCCTATCAAAAACTGTGTTGGTATTGCCAACCTATGGTTGTGTAAATGCTGAACATCAAGCGAGGAAGCGGTACACACCATTTTAAATGTCTTCAATGTGACTCAACCCTGGTTTGAACCACCCAGACTCAAAACAAACTCTCCAACCATTACCACCACCGAATCTGGTTATACCACATCTAAATATTACTAAAACTCTCATATTGTATGTATGTATGTATGTATGTATGTATGTATGTATGTATGTATGTATGTATGTATGTATGTTCCCGAAATACAGCCAAAATGGTACACGATAGCGCAAAAATTTTCAGCCCACCTTACTCACCATTCTCCTGCGGTGTGCAGTATCAAGTTTCGTTCAAATCTGGCAACGAAAAAATTATTAAAAAATCAATTCGCGATTCAGTCAAGTACTCTTCGGGAGAATTTGATCAATGCAAACAACTTCAGCGGTATAGTTCGCTGGAGCAATCTTTTGTTGTTTTTTTTTTTAATAATTTTGTTTTATCAACTGCTGTCACAACGGGAACCCAACGGGTTCACGGGTCATCTCGTGATCTATAAACTTGTGATCATTCCACACATTACTTGTTTGATCAGCTATGAATCCAATGCAGGTTTTCTCGATAGCATTAATAATGATGAAAATAATAATAATAATTTTAATATTTGCAACTTTTGAAAGTTTCATGATCAATTTTAACAAGAGTTAAAGTTTTTTTTTGTAATTTTTTTTATAGTGCATTTTATTTAAAAAAAAAAAAAACATAAACCAGCATACTAAAAAGATTTACAAAACAAAACAAGAAAAAGAGCAATCAGAGATTGCAGACCCTTGTCAGGACTTCTTTTGAGTAGTGTATTTTTTTTATTGATTTTAGGGTAAATCCGATATGGCTGCCAAAACCAAGTGACCTATGATGTCATATGTGTAATCCTTTTGTTCCTCATGAACAGACGGTCATATGTGTAAAGTTTCGCCTCAATTAGTTCAGCCACTTCAGAGAAGAAGAATTTTGAAGGTTTAAAAAAACATGGCTGCCGAATCACTTGACCGATGATATCATGGATTTTTTTTTTCTGTGGACCATTTTATCCCTAGATGACCCTCAAAAACTTTTCATACTGATCAGATGTGGCGTTCTACATATACAATTATGATGTCAGAGAAAAATCGCTTCTTCCCCACGAGGAGTACTTGCCGTGTGCCAAGTTTCAATTTTTTTCAATGGTGCGCTTTCAGAGATACGGAGGTCCAAAGTTTTTCCGTTTTTCCAACATGGCTGTCACATCACGTGACCTATGACGTCATACCTATCACTATAACATTCTACACAAGTAGCCGCACCAATGGTGAAAATTTCGGCTCGATCCGACAGGTGGATGCCGATAAAAAACATTAAAGTTCTGTGCAAACAAACAAAACAGACCCAAGTGCAATACCCTCTCCTTCGGCGAGGGTAATAAATGAGTAAAACCCCCCACACCCCCTAAAAATACACACTTTAAAATGGTGTTAATATGGGATTTTGTTCTTCCCGTGACAAAGCCTGAATGCTAATAGCGTTTCCCCGCTGGACGGCCAAGCTCAGTCGCTGCTTGAACCAGACCAGTTGCCTTATATCGCCAGTGGATGCAACGAGCCTTCTCCCGATATCACTGATGATGTTGGACATAGATCGGCCATACACTCACGTTGTGTCGATGGCAATTGGTTTTAATAAATCAGTTTGGCTGAGGCCGGCGTATTTCTTACGTTTCTGAACTTCCGCATCGGTGGCCGCCGCTCCAGCCGTGGAGGCTGTATTGAAAACGTGTGATTTGGTGAAAGTGTCGACACAGGTGCAATCCCAGGTTAGGCTTTTCCCATTGTTTTATGGGACAATGGCCAAGCCGTCCGAGCGGGTGTTTTCGCCAAAAGTTTTAAAAGTGAAACAAAAACTAGGAGTTCCTACATTTGATTAACATCAAAAAGTTTCACTTCATGTCATCTCATACTTGGACAACATTTGCAGCATGCCATATTAAACTAATTAATGAAACATGCCGGTATTCCCAGGAATTTTTGTTGGGCCGAAAGGCATGTGTGATACCGTTTGCGTGTTCCACGGCCAATCATCGGGTACACACGGCTGACATCTCCAGAAATTACATAAACAAGAGTGGAAAGTGAAAATTCCTGAATGATTAGATCTTGTAATTCTCCTTTTTATCCTCCATTTCATTTGAACGTAAAGCTTAGTGAAGACAGTATTTCCATGCTGGAGCACATTGCAGTAACAAAACAAAAAAACTGGGCATGTGTGCCTTTTTGTAAAAGTTGTAACCATAACCCCCTTTTTTTTTAAATAAAAATAACATCTTTCGGTGTTGTTGGTTGCCCCGTAGCCTGCAGGTTCACAACACAAATCAGGGAGACACCAAGAAACCCTGAATCCTTTGAACTCGGAAACCAGACTCAGTGGCAGCATGGTTCGAGCCTGCATTGAAGTTCCTTTTAAGGGATCTTTTGTTGTGAGGTTCCTGGGTGAAATAAGTTTGGCCGGGCTATAGCTTATAAATGCTAAATGTAAAGCAAGGAAGCAGGACGTATCATTACCTCCGCCACCGAAGGTGAAGGAAGTTATGTTTTCATCCCTGTTTGCCTGTTTGTTTGTGTGCAGGATATCTCAAAAAAGTTGTGGACGGATTCAGATGAAACTTGGGGTTGGGTGTGTGACAAAGACAAATTGTTTCGATTTTGTTGAAGATCTGAATCCGGATCTGAATATGAGAATTATTTAATTTTTAAAGTGATTCTTCTCTGTTGAGAGATTGGGCCAAAAACGATGTTGTACTGCATAGCATGATATTTCAAAAATTTATTCGGCCCAATATGGTCTCGTGGATCAGGCATTACGTGGCAGAGGTATGCGCTCTACCGAGTACCCTTCTCGCTTTTTAAAGTCCTTAGTAGGATTTGGCTTGGGTTACGGACTAAAAACGGAAATTCCAATAACAATACCACCTCGTGCAGGTATAATTTACTACTCGTCCAAAAATTTTGGAACCCAAAAGAAAATGGTTATGGAATGATAAAAGGCGAACTCATTCCATTGTTTGTCGTGCACAAATGCCAACCGGCCACTTTGTATCAGTCAAGATGATTGCAGATGAGGGCATGGCTATCTCATTTACGTGTGTGTTTGTTTGTGTGTGTGTGTGTGTGTGTGTGTGTGTGTGTGTGTGTGTGTGTGTGTGTGTGTGTGTGTGTGTGTGTGTGTGTGTGTGTGTGTGTGTGTGTGTGTGTGTGTGTGTGTGTGTGTGTGTGTGTGTGTGTGTGTGCGCGCGCAGGGGTCGTGAGGCAGAATGGTACAGGAAAGTGTACGGACACCTTTGCGCAGCGGAACTGGTCCGAATCCGTGATTCATTCTCTCCTGACCCGTGACGTCCCGCTGGCTCGAGACACACTCCGGGGTGCGATGAAAAAACAAATCGGAAGGAAGCATGCCTGGGCACCAAGCAATGAAACGTTCAGACATCCTCGCGATGTGGAATTTCAGGTTCGATCCAAGATTGCCGTCGCGGCGATGAATGGTCGTGTTTTCACTGAACACAAGGGAAGTCGACAAACGGCAACCGTGTGGGATTGCCAAGAATATGGAACTTCTCAAAGAGATGATATATATATATATATATATATATATATATATATATATATATATATATATATATATATATATATATATATATATATATATATATGCAATATTGCAACAAAGTTTTTCATTTTTATTGATCTCGGTCAAAAATTATTATTTTCGATTCTCTTAGTTGGAATGACATCAGGTTTTGTTGCTGCAACAGTTCCATGAAAGTATGTTTTAACAAACAAAGCCACAGGCTCTCCATCATTCCTGATCCCTTGTTCCATTTCATCCATGGTTCTGCAAAAGTCACAAACATGGCATTTGTCCTTTTTTTTTTTCATCGACCGTCCCTTTTCCTTCCGACAAGTACTTCTTCCTAGCATTTAATGGGTTTATTTTTTCATTAATTTCGATCGGTACAATAACTCATTATTTGAACAATAACCTGTCTATATCTCCTTTATGATTGCGCATCTTACAGCTGGTTGAACGAACGTCCAAGGGAGTTTGAGCTTGAAGGCGTGCAGCTTTTAATAACGCGCTCGTTCCATCATTCCACGGTCCCGATTGTGATTTTGAACTTCGTTCACCTGATCCCAAACTGATCACCTTCGAGCGAACAGTCTTACCTTTACGGGTGAAGGGTTATATATCTGGGGTTTTTTTGGGGGGTTTTTTTGTGCATTTACGCAGTTTTTATCATGACTTGGCACCTCTTGCGTTTAATTGCGTTTGTTGTCTGAAAACGATTCATTCAGTACTTATTTTATTTACATAACGTCGTCCATTAAATTCAGTACGAGTGCACATTCGGGGTGGTATGTGTGTGATGGTGGTTAAATGGGCCAGTCCGATCGGACGTGGTACCCACCATGTTTGTTCTGGACACCTTAAGCAATACCTCACTGAGCTGTGTTAAAAGGTGTGTGTGTGTGTGTGGGTAAGTGGAGGGGGAAAAGGAGGAAAAGGGGGGGGGGTGGGGGAGGTGAGGAATGTTTTAAAGCCCCTCAACCACATCTTTTTCCCTCCCCCCATCCAGTGTATTTCCCAATAGTGCAGTATCAGACTTAGCAATTAACTTCTACTTCTTCATAAGCACCATAAGGTTGCGAGGTAGTATCATTGGCCGAGGGTGCGGCTGTGCCGCTGATGCAGTGCCCTTTGCTGGTTTGGGCAGGAATTTGTAATTTGTTCAGAATTCCGGTGATAGCCTCCCCTTCTTGAAGGACGCCGTGGGATCTTTAACGTCCACCAACAAATGCTGGCAGACGGGACACCCAGTTTAACGTCCATTCGAGGGACGGCACACACGTCAACGGAACACCTGGACGACAGCGTATAGTTGCGTCGGGATTCAAACCCAGGCTGGAGAGCTTCGAGGTGAGTGTGCGTACCTTTAGGCCATTCCTGTAAACCCCCAGCATTTAACTGTCAGGCGTACTCAAAGACTGTGAGAAAACGATAAAATGACACTTTGTGGACAATGTCCTGAGGTCTCAGAGAACATGTCCAAGCCACGGTTCTTCAGCAAACGAGTGTGTACATGTGTTACATGTGTGCTGGTGTATTTTGAGTGTCACACACACACACACACACACACACACACACACACACACACACACACCTGTGAATGATGGGGCTAAAACAGGTAATGTTTTATTGACTGTTCCTTTATGAATCAAAGAAAACAAAAATATAGGATAATATTAAAATCATTAACTTGCACTGTCTATGATATTTTAGGAGTTTTGCATTTATGTTTTTGAAGGAATATCATATATAAATGTGATGCATATTTTCGTGGTGAGTTGTATTTTGTTCTTGAGATTGTAAGAACGCGATTTCATTTGAAAGAATGTCCCCTGGACCGAAGGGAACCTTTATCACATGTGAACCACATTGCACATTAAACATTATTCTCTTTCAGCGCGAGATGTTCCAGTCTCTGATATCAGCCCCAAATCATGTAACGACACCGTGTCCGTCGATACACCTTTCTGAATATAAAAAAAAAATTGGTCGAGATTTCAACACTCGACCATTTTATATTTCGTTCTTTACATCAAACGGTCGAAAGACGGCTTGGTGAACCTCGTTACGCAAGTCGTATTGGCATGTTGACCCCCATTAACCCTTCCCTCCGTAAACCCGCCTCCTTCCAAATTTCCACTTTTCTTTCCTGAGAGTTTCCTTCTGTATCTATCTTGTCCATCCCGTGCATCCTCTGTACCCCTCGTTCCTCTCCACACCCATTGTTTGTCCTTCAACCCTAGTGTTGGTGCACCCCCCCATCCCCCGCTCCTCTCTATCTCTGCTGTTCCTTTTGTTCTGGTGAATCCTGGTCGATGTTCTAGCTCTTCCACGAGCCTTGACTTTGTATACAAAAAAAGTCAAATCTTGAAAGTGTCGGATCCTCCTTTCTTTCTCTGTTCGTATGCAGCACAAGTCGTCAGGTCAGCATCATTGGTTCTTATTATTCTTTTCTATGGCAGCTTGGCTGCCGGGTAGCTATTCTTTTGTTGGGGCGCGACTATGCTGCCGATGCTGTGCCCCTATACCAGTACACCGGTACTCATTTCGCCGACCTCGGAAGAATGACAAGCTGAGTCAACCCCACCTGGTGTTGATTCAGCAGCCAACGGTGCTCAAACTCAGGACCCTAGGATCCTAAGCCAGCCACCCGATCCACTAAGCCAACGCCAGGCTTACATCATTGTTCGAGGGCTGTTGAGATTTCCGCTGATGCAGTGCCCTCTGTTGGTTAGAGCAGGAATTTGGAATATGTTCAGGGTGCCCGGCGATAGCTCACCTCCTCTTCGTGAAGGACACCATATGATCTTTGATGTCGACCAGCTAATGCCAGCAGACGGGACGCTCAGTTTAAAACCGCATCACCATTACTCATCAACATTGCACTGAACCAATACATCACGTAACCATTACTCATTAAGAATCTGCGACAGTCCCGCAGCAAATCTGCAGATCTTTACCATCGATAACTGTGACTAATTTTTGTAACGAAACACGTCTTGCCAGCTTCAGTGAATGGCCAAATCAAGAACACCTTCAAAATGTATAAAAAAAAACAAAAACATAACGGATGTTCATGGGAAAAGTCATCACACAAGGAGGTATAACCGAAAAAAGGAGTGAAAGCGGAGAGTCGTGGAAACAGGTCAAAACACGCATCATAAATCATACTTATGACCTTTCAATCTTCTTTTGAATCCAAACAATGGTGTTGCATTTAAAAAAAAAAAAGTCTGCGGAAGCTTTCAAGATGTGATCCTCATGGACTCTTTGGCTTTTAATAGATATCCGCATGTCTCAACATCACAGGCATGTCGAAATGAATCAAAACAATCGAGAGAAATCACAATCAATGGTTCCCAAATATTCATACAAATATCCTTCCATCAACCTCATCCCTCCCTCAATGTTTCTGAAATCAATCTCCATCTCCATCTCCATCTCCATCTCCATCTCCATCTCCATCTCCATCTCCATCTCCATCTCCATCTCCATCTCCATCTCCATCTCCATCTCCATCTCCATCTCCATCTCCATCTCCATCTCCATCTCCATCTCTCTCTCTCTCTCTCTCTCTCTCTCTCTCTCTCTCTCTGTCTCTCTCTCTCTCTCTCTCTCTCTCTCTCTCTCTCTCTCTCTCTCTCTCTCTCTCTCTCTCTCTCTCTCTCTCTCTCTCTCTCTCTCTCTCTCTCTCTCTCTCTCTCTCTCTCTCTCTCTCTCTCTCTCTCTCTCTCTCTCTCTCTCTCTCTCTCTCTCTCTCTCTCTCTCTCTCTCTCTCTCTCTCTCTCTCTCTCTCTCTCTCTCTCTCTCTCTCTCTCTCTCTCTCTCTCTCTCTCTCTCTCTCCTCTCTCCTCTCTCCTCTCTCCTCTCTCTCTCTCTCTCTCTCTCTCTCTCTCTCTCTCTCTCTCTCTCTCTCTCTCTCTCTCTCTCTCTCTCTCTCTCTCTCTCCGTCATCATATTGAATCACCTCTTTAGGATTATTCACCACGAGTTTGGAGATTTTTCCTGAGTGATATTTATCATTTAAATACAGTTATTAAAACTGCACACAACACAATATAATCTCAAAACACTAACTTATTTTACTATTCCCACCCCTCTAAACACTGCCCCCTCTGTTTTACACCCTCCAAAAGCCATTCTTTGTTGTTGATTGAAACACTACACTGTCCACTTATTATTATTTTTTTTTTGGGCCACTACACATCGACGAGGGTCATGGAAGACCTAGTAGTTTGAACAGACCAGGACGCAACAGCCAAAAACAGGATGCATAACACGAACAAGTTTGATACAGAAGGAAACTCCAAGGAGGGAAAACTGGAAAATTGGAAGGATGCTCGATTGGGGTGGGATTAACGAGGGTAGAAAATATTGTTGTGGATTTCCGTCACCCCCGGCATGCGGGCGACCGCTTTTGGTTAATTGCGGCCGTGCTCGCCCACCGAACGTAGCAATCCAGTCGTAGCTTCCGGATCAATGCCGAAATCTAGCGACGGGTGTGTTTTTAACCACACCGTAAATCAGCCATCTCTTCTGTCTACGCGCAACAGGGTTGATCGCAGAATTGTCGATTTACCTAAGTATTCGCGCAGACAGAAATGCCGGGGATTTACACCTCGACGGGACCCGTACGGACATGAGCCGCTTTAAGCAGCTCGCGCCGTTTGCGATTGCCGAGCGGTTTATTATCGCCAAGCCCCGTCGGACTCGATTATCTTATCGGCCATTAATAGCAAGCTATTATTCCGAACGCAATTACGACAGCTCATTGCAGGAAGGGACGCAACGAGCAGGTGAATATTCAACCAAAGGGGACATTTATTGTACACGCATGCAGTCAATGAAGCAATGGGGGGGGGGGGATGGGGACAAAGACACCAGCAAACAAAACAACTACAGCCATTCTATTTATTATTTACACAATCACTTAATCAGTTCACCACTTAAGGACAAGGCACCACAACTTCCATGCAAAGAAAACCCCAGGAAAGGAAAGGGTATAACAGGACCCGTAGGCCTTTAATGTTCCGCAGAGCTGTGAAGACCGAAAGAGCTCTGCGAGACCGTGCAGGTTACCTGTCACCCTCGTGGTGACTCGCTGGACAACCCTCGATGTCTCGCCGTCAACACGGCAGCTGGTGTGATGGCGACTCGGTTGGTCTGGGCCTCGCCATGCGGCCTTGTTGATCGGGCCTAGCCGATGACGCCTCAGAGGAGCGAACGGGCCTTGCTCTTTTAAGAGTTGATGCTCTTTTAAGAGCTCGCCCACTCCTCAGCGTCGCTCGGACCATCCCCGGGCCCGATCACCTCGGACCGTTATGTCGCTGTCTGGCGACTTCTCGCCGACTGCCTCCACCGACCAACAGCCCTGCACTGGACTCGAACCTCTCCCGGACTCCAAGCTACACTGCGCTCCGACAAGCAACAGCCCTGCACCGGACTCGAACCTCTCCCGGACTCCGAACGAACTGGAACTGGCGCTCTCCACCCCGACTCCACTCGACTCCGAACCCAGACAGACTGCGGCTTGGCGTTCCAGCGCGCCCTTTTATGGGGTATGGGGGTGCGTTTTTGGTCTTCCACCATCGACCTCTCACCCCCCGCTGGCTCCGCCCCTTTTGTCATTTTGATCCGATCTCGTCGTCAAATGCGGAGAAAGCGGACGTGGTTGAAATCACCGGCCCTCACCCCAACAAGGGAGTCCCTGCGTCTGTCGGCGGAGATGCCGTTCGTCTGTGGAATGCCGTTGCTGGCGAAAAGATGGCGGCGTTTGTGGAGATGAAGGTGAGGAGATGATGTTGTCGTTTGTTATGGCGAAGGTGGTGAGATGTTGGCGGTTGTGGCGGAGGTGGTGAGGAGATGATGTTTGTTTGCCAAAATAAAGATAGCAAAAGAGTAACGGCTAACTCAAAGATCACAGCCCGTTAGACATCGGTGTGGAAATCTATCTGGACACACACTTATCGACATAACTGATCTTCGGGGAACCTGAATGGTGTTCTGTGAATTTCCACAACCGTAACAGTATCATGGTTTTGGATTGGGGACAATCTGAGATAGTGGTGAACAGCTTTGTTGAAGACCCAGGAGGGTCTTGAAGACCAATAATATTGGTAAGGTTGGGGTGGGAGAAAATCTTTCACTCCCTTTTATTTCCTACCAAAAAACATTGACTTCACAAGTATGATATGGAAACCTTTTACGTAGAGCTTCACTATGACGTCATGCTTGTGTACTGTGAGCAAATATTTGGAGTCACAAAAGTACAAAGTGTTATAAAACTACTCAAGCCAAATTATATTTAGAGAACATTGTAAAACAGAAGCAGATAATTTTTTGCTTTAATAATTAATTCAGTGTTACTTGGCAAAGTGTGTCAGAGACTCAAATGGAAGACCTAATCGGACAATGGTGTCCACCGCATCACCATGGGAACATCAGCATTGTTTCGTTATTATACACAATCCGTCAGGTGAAACAGACTGTTTTTCTCAGTTCAACTGACACATGTTTTGCTGTGCGGAGGAGGCAAAACCACTCGGTTTCTATACAATGACAGGTGAGATCATGGTTATGGGGCCATTTTGTCAATTTGCTTATCTCACTGAAGGACGCTTCATGAACATAAGATCGAGAATCATGCGAGTCCTACATATTTCATGTCCACAGTCAACCCTTCTTCCCATCCTTTTCAATTTAAAAAAAACAAATCTTGTTTGCCCCCTTTCACCCAGGCACGCATGAGGTATTTTTTATGGTTCTGCCGTGAAGGTACCAGAGGCATTTTGTTGTTGGCTGTCTGTATGGTCGCCCGTCCGTCCATTCATGATCAATTTTTGTTACCACCATAACTTGTGAACCACTGTAGGGATTTTTTTTTAAAACAAACATGGTATAAAGATATACTATGATGTAAAAATGAACTGATAAGGTTTAGGGGCAAAGGTCAAGTGACCTTCAGCTGAAAGTGTCAGATCACAGACAGAGCAGGGGAGGAAAGGCCGGAAAGGTGACGGTAGAAGACAGAAAGACCACCGACCTGCCTCCGGTGAGACAGTGAGAGACCCAAAGACTCGGCTTCACCATGGGAGATACCAATGATCCTAAAAACCTCGTTTTCCACAGCGTGAAGTCGAGCTAGGTGTGAGGCAGGAGCACCACCCCAGAGGGGGGAGCAGTACTCCATCGGAGTGCAGAAGAAAGCTTTGTACGTCAGGGATTCAGGTGTCTCAAGGAAGGACTTTGTACGACGTAGGATGTCAAGTCGGCGACTGTCTTTGGAGGCCAGCTTGAAGATGTAGCTTTCCCAGGGATGATTGTGGCAGATAGTGAGACCCAGAAGCTTGAATGAAAGGACTTCTTCAAGAGGGTTGTTGAGAAAGTCGATTGGGGTGTGGGGGAGGGGGCAGCTTCCCAGACGGTCCATTCAGAGAGACATCGTGAGAGTGTGAGATTTGTCAGGATTGAAAGACATATTCCAAGTGTTTGACCAGCTTGTGATTTTATCCAGGTCTCCAGAGAGCGAAGAAGCTGCTGCTTGCTGATCAGAGGGATGAGAGATGGAATGGCAGAGAGTGGATTCATCAGTAAAGAAATAAAGAGGATTTTCCAGGGAATGTGAGAGTTCATTGATGAAAACCAGAAAAAGCACAGGGCCCAGAACACTGCCTTGAGGAACTCCAGCCTGGACAGGAAGAGGAGATGAGAGAATTCCATTAAGAGCCAAGCATTGACTGCGACCTGGAGACGAAGTCCACAAGCCATGAGTGGAGACTGCATTGGATACTATAAGAAGAGAATTTGGTGAGCACCATCTCTTCTACTGGTGTCTTCTCTCATTCTCTCTCACTCTCTCTTTCTCTCTCTCTCACAAGACCTTCAATTTTTAATGTGACCTTTAATCGAGATCAAACGTAACAGTGGATTGACATCAAACATGTGCGGAGGCATGTCCATTGGCCCATTCGCATCAAGTTCTACTTTCTAGTTGGTATATAAAATCTCATGCCTGCTGTTGGCTTAATGGTTTGGGTGGTGGGCTTAGGATCCTAGGATCCTCAGTTCATATCCCGCTCAGCTGTTGAATTAATACCAGGTGGGGTTGACTTGGCCTGTCATCCTTCCGAGGTCGGCAAAATGAGTGCCAGCACCCTGGTATACCGCGTCGGAGTGGCGACCCGTCCAGGATTGTCCCAATAGCCAAGGAGACTGCTTAGGCAGCACCAACGCTCTGCACAGAGTATGGTCCCAATGGATGGATGGATATAAAATCGAGGTGACTGAGGGTAAAAAAGGTGTCATACTGGCAGTGGGGTCAGATGTGGGCAAAAAGTAAAGAAAATAATGAACAAGAAAAAAAAGGAGGCAAACAAGAGGAGGAAACATAATAATAACTTGCGACGAGAAGGTTGGATTGAGTAGGATTAATGGAGGTAGGAAAAATTGCCAGTAGGGATGGGGGATTAGATGGCATGGTGCTGCAGCACATGCTTGAAGATTGAGGGAAGATAGTGATCCAACCTCTTCACCAAGGCACACACACGAATGGAAGGGAAGAGGAACAAAAGAGTTGGTGTGTGGTCACCCTTGATTTTTGGGAGTTTAACCAGGAAGGGGTTCCTGAGAAATGCATACATCCTGGAGTAGCTGTAAGTTAGAGGGGTGAGAGAGAGCGGAGGAAGCTAGAATGGAGGAGAGGTCTGTAACAGCAACTTACCTTGTGCTTCGGATTCCTCGCGAGATGCCAATAATATTGGAAGCTTTAACGTACGCAGAATCCAGGAGAGGCAGATACGATACTGGGGCACCAGCCCATAGGAGAGAGCGCAGACAAAAATGTTGAGGGGTGTGAGTTGTTTATTTTTCAAGGAATGACTTTAGGACGACGAAGGATGAGGTGCCTAGAAATTCAAGACACCGAACCTCTTCCAGTGGCTGACCATGGAAACGGATGGGTGTGTTTGTATAGCTATACTTCCAGAGTGATAGGGTGAGATCGAGATTAATGTCTGGACTGAAAAACATTCTACTTGTGAGACCAGCAACTTCTTAATTCCATATCAGCAAAGAATGACGCAGTTGCTTTCTGACTCTCAATAGGATGGTACGACGTAATGTGGACACTGCCTTTGGGCACAATACAGCCTCGAATGGGAGAGGAGAGGTTGACTATGCGAGTGGAGGAAGTCAGAGATCTAGGAATTAAGGCACCCTTGTATGACACAGGTAAGAAGCTTGGCAAGCACAACAGAATGCCCGACTGTGAAATGCCTGAGATGTGTCCAGGAAGAGGGTCCTGATCTCTTGTTTTGGATTTAGGGTATCTCAACCAAGCCCGAATGAGAAGCACCAGAAGCAGTACCAAGCCCTAAAATCGATTGCTGAGAGAGAGAGAGAGAGAGAGAGAGAGAGAGAGAGAGAGAGAGAGAGAGAGAGAGAGAGAGAGAGAGAGAGAGAGAGAGAGAGAGAGAGAGAGAGAGAGAGAGAGAGAGAGAGAGAGAGAGAGAGAGAGAGAGAGAGAGAGAGAGAGAGAGAGAGAGAGAGAGAGAGAGAGAGAGAGAGAGAGAGAGAGAGAGAGAGAGAGAGAGAGAGAGAGAGAGAGAGAGAGAGAGAGAGAGAGAGAGAGAGAGAGAGAGAAACAGCAACACTTCCAGAGTAGAATGGCCAGGGCAGGACACAGTCCTTACTGATGGTCAGAGATCAGGTTGTTTGAAAAAAAGGAAAGACCACATCAGCAGCAATGAAGTAAGCTTACGTCAAGCGTCTCTTGTGAATGAGAGTAATGCTATCTGACACCCTGGCAGATGGTAGGTGACCATACCAAGGTTTGTTACAGAAATAACAGGCTATTGTTTAAGATTCATCGAAAGATTGGCTTGCAAGTACGAGATAGTTTTGGATGATATTCGGAATGTCAGTTAGAAATGGCAAATAATTCAAAATTATGTCAACATCTTCTTCGTTAGTACGCAGCACATGGCTGCAGGGTAGCATCTTTGGCTGAGGGCGAGGCTGCGCAACTGATGCAAGGCCCTCTACTGGTTGGAGCAGGAATTTGGAATTTGGCCAGGGTGCCGGCGAGAGCTTGCCTACTCTTCTCGAAGGACACTGTGGGATCTTTAACACCCACCAACGAATGCTGGCAGATGGGACCACCGTTTAACGTCCATCCAAGGGACGGCACACACATTGATGAATCAATCACCCTGCCTATGAAACACAGGGATGACAGTTTATAGCTGCGTCTGGATTCAAACCCAAGCTTGACAGCTTAGAGGTGAGTGTGTGTACCTCCAAGCCATCATGTCGTCCCAATTACTTGATGAAAATGAATCTTCTAACCCAAATACGTGTAGCCTAAAAAAATATTTCAGAATGTAACATGATAGGCCAAAAAAAGCCAATAGTTTATTTTTGAATACACAAGTACAGCAACTAGAACGGCACTCAGTGGAGCTCATACCTCCTCCAGGCCGAACACTTTACGTTTTGTATCCCACCGATAGGCTGGATCTGGATCTGGACCTAAACCAAAATCTAATTGGCTTGTTCTTGTCACCTAACCAACTCATTCACCAAGTTTTGTTATAATCCATCCACAACTTTTTGAGATATCATGCTATATGTCGTTTTTAGCCCTATCTCTCAATGGTGAAAAATCACTTGCAAAATTTAAAAAAATAAATCAAAACATTCTCATATCCGGATTCGGATCTTCACCAAAATTTAATGAATTCTTTGTCACGCACCCAACATGCAACATGTCCATCAAGGTTCGCCCGAATCCACCCACACATTTTGAGATATCATACTACACGGTATATCATTTTTGGCCCTATCTCTCAATCACGACGAATCATGTAATAAATTCTCATAGCCGGATCTGAATCCGGATGGTCACCAAAATCTAATCATATCCTCCACCCAAGAGGTCCATCAAATATCGTCCAAATCTGTCCACAACTTTTTGAGATATCCTGTTCACAAACAAACAAACAAGAAAAAGACGTCATGCAGAGCATGGTTCTTGCAAAATCCACCCTCCTCTCCAATGGTTGTCATGGATACATCAAATTGTTCATTTCATTAAGATTAAAATTGACAATCTTAATCAAAGCTCAGGTCAATCGGATGAAAATTGAATATTTTTCAGATTGAAATTGATGATTTTAGAAGTTTTAGCTTGAGTTGACCTTTGACCTTTTAACCTGAAAAATAGTTGGTTTCCAAATTCAGCGATGGACTTTGCAATTGCTGCTTAACTCCCAGGTCAATCGGATGAAAATAGATGATTTTTGAGATGAAATTTGATGATTTTAGAAGTTTGACCTTTTGACCTCAAAATAGTTGCTTTCCCAATTCAGTGATGTACTTATGCAATTGATGTTTAACCCGCAAGTCAATCGGATGAAAATTGACGATTTTTCAGATAAAAATTGACGATTTTAGAAGTTTGACCTTTGACCTATTGATCTCAAAAATAGTTGGTTTCCAAATTCAGTGCCACAATATGCAAATCCTGTTCAAATTCCAAGTCAATCGGATGTAAAATGATGATTTTTAGAAATTTGACCTCAAGATGACCTTTGACCTTTGACCTCAAAATCAATCGGCTTTTCAGTTCAAACTCCCTCTACAACTTGGTAAAGTGTCGTGACGATCGGTGTCGAATTGTGACCCGTTCGAGATTAACAGACAAACAAACAGACAGACATAGAGACAGAATAACAAAAATCGACTGACCAATATATTTGAAAAGTCTTCGATTTTGCAAGTAACAAAGTAACAAACAAACAGACAGAATTACTGACAATAAGGGTCACCTAATTTGGCGACCCAACAGAAAGGGGTGAAAACAATCTCTGCCCACTTGCGGTGGCGGAGGTAATAAAAAAATTTCCAATCAAATATGCTTATTAATTGAAAAATGGAACCGGTAGGTGTTTCTTGGACCATGTTATGTCTGTCTGGAGAACATCGAATGCTCCCTTCCATCAACATCAATAACAAATTGATTGATAAATGTCTTGCATATAAAAATTTCAGACATTATTCATTAAGCCAAAGCACATTTTGTTTTCTGAGGTTTTTCACCACAAGCTTTGGCTTTATTGAAATTGCCTCTTTAATCTGCATCACTGTCTTTAAAGATATGGTCAACTACCCCACAATTTAATCTTCACGCAATATTGCATTGCCACAATCTCAATTCATTCACCCGTTTCATTATTTTGGGCAACCCCGAATCCATGAATCCTGACTTCCAGGTATTGGGTTCAATTAAACTACAGTCAGTTTTCCTGTCTTGCTGTGGAACTCCGACAGTGCACCCGGGATCGATATGCGACCTCTTGAGCTATTGGTGCCTCAACCAGAGGGTGACACGTCAAGTGGTGGAAGACACGTTCTGGATTGATAGGTCGACGTTTGGTGAAATGCTTTTCCCGTGCTTGTCCTAGCCTTGGAGGGTGTGATTAGAGGCGGGGGGAGGATAGTTAGCAGAGAATATTTGTTGAAATTCCTTTACTTGCTCAAGGCAACCAAATTAATAACCCAACGTCAAGATCCTCGTGTTGTGTTTTTGGTTGCAGTTTGATGACAAAATAACAACAGCAGTAAACTCCCTCCAGTCCTTTCAGATGGTGGCTTTCCATTATCTAATTGAATTCCCCATATTGAGTTTCACGACTCTCACTATTCATCCAACACAACTCTCTTTTAGAGGGCAGCAGGTTTTCATCGAGGATTTTTTTTCTGTATTTTTCTCCATCCATTTTCCCTTCTATCCTGACAAGTGCCCTCGTTCTTGCTGATGAGAAACATCTCCATAACATGATGATGTCACTACCATGCTTCACAGTAGGAATGGTGTTATTTGGGGTTTTTGTTTTGTAACGTTTTGATCTAAAAATGTAACGTTTTGCATTTAGGACAAAGAGTTCCATCTTGGTTTCATCAGACCACAAAACTTTTTGCTACATGGCTTCAGAATCTCCGGAGTGTTTATTTAGCATACTGTACCTCAATCAGGACTCAAGCTGGGCTTCTTTTTTTTTAGTAATGGCTTCCTTCTTGCCACCCTACCGTACAGACCAGGCGTGGGGAGTGCTTGGGATATTGTCGTCACATGCACACAGTGATCTTGGTGGCCTCTTTAATCAGTCTCCTCCTTGCTTGGTCATTCCAATTTGGAAGGATGGCCTCGTCAAGTCAGGGTCTTGGTGGTACCATACACCTTCCACTTCTTGATGATTGTCTTGGCCTCACTCCAAGGGATATTCAAGGACTTCGAAATTTTTTTTATACCCATTCCCTGGTGCGTGCCTTTCCACAACAAGACCAGAGTTCTTTTGAAAGTGCCTTGGTGCCCATGGTTGAGTCTTTGCTGTGAAATGCACCACCAGCAGAGGAAACCTACAGGAACAGCTGATTTTATTCTGAAATAATTAATCAGAATCACGACAATTTAACACAGGTGGAGGCCAGTTAACTTGGTGTGCGATTTTTTAAAGACGATTGGTTACACCTGAGCTCGTTTACAATTGCCATTATAAGGGGGTGGACATTTATCCAACGAAGATATTCTAGTTTTTTTTTTAATTTTCAATTAATTTGTCTGAAATTTGTGGAATTAGTTTTCATTTGGAAGTTGTGGGTTACGATGTGTAAATAAAGGTGGGAAAAGTCTGATTTAATACAATTTAATTCCCAGTTATAAGGCAACAAAATGTGAAAATTTTGAAAGGGGATGTGGACTTTCTATCGTGTGTGTGTGTGTGTGTGTGTGTGTGTGTGTGTGTGTGTGTGTGTGTGTGTGTGTGTGTGTGTGTGTGTGTGTGTGTGTGTGTGTGTGTGTGTGTGTGTGTGTGTGTGTGTGTGTGTGTGTGTTCGTTGTCATCTCCATATGCGGTTTTCAGAAGGTGGAACGCAGGTCTCGAAGTATCCACCTCCATATCAGTGAGTACACACGATTCATGGACCATACTGTGAAGTTTTCTTGTTCTCTAAGTTTAGTTCCGAGGGTTCTTTCGAGGATCGTCACCAAACGCCGGACAGCTTCCAACTGCAGTTTGTTTGTGGCAACATTCCCACGGACGGTTTCTAATATCTCCGCGAGGTTCTTATTTATCATTCCCATTGCTCCGACTATTACTGGTACAATTTCAGCATTATTCAGCTTCCAAGATGTTTTCATTTCATGTTTGAGATCCCGGTATTCATCATTTTCCTGATTTCTGCATTGTTTGGTCTCCAACATTGCTGGATACTGACACCTCAATTAGCAATGCCTTCTTTTCCTTTTTGTACCTGAGTTCTATAACTGGTCACAATGCTTTGTTTTCTGTGTTCACGCCCAATGGGATCATCACATCGTATGTGAGTATTACGTTCGTGTTCTCAACGATGGCTTTTGGTTTGTGTTTCCATGAGTTTTCTGGGAGTGGGATATTGAAGTTTCTTCAGAATTGCCGGTGGACTACTCTACATACCTTGTTGTATCTGTGTGTGTACAGCTGTTCTGACATGAGTTTTTTTTTTACATCCCGATAGGAGGTGGCTCGGGTTTTGTGTTTCTACCTCGCAAAACCTACACTTGTCCGATTCTTAAAGCCATTCATGTAATGTTCTTGGTTTTGGACATTTAGAATGATTTGTTCTCTTCCCAATTGAGCTGACCTCTTCTTAACCATTCGCATGAACCTTCTTTGTCTGTGCCCAATCTGTTCAACTTTTATGTTTTTAAAAAAAAAAATCTTCCTGCTCTTTTGTCGTTTTCCCAGTTGTCGGTGCATAATCTGTTGATATTTTGTTTTGTGTTTGTCTTTTGTCTTTTTTTTTTTTGCTATCATTGGGGCTGTATTCGTTGTTGTTTCGGTTTCATACGTGACATTTTCCATTCACACCTGTGTTTGGAAATTTTTTGATCGATGGGTTAGGGATATCTTCTCTGGCTTGCTGTCTTCGTGTATGCATACAAATTGGATTCTGTAGTCTGTTGAACTTTTTCACATGTTCAGCCAATTAGACAGATGTCATATCATGTGCAGTTGGTCGAGTTCACTTAGGCCGCTGCATCGTTTTCTCATCTCAGTAAGTACATTCTCAGGATGCGCTGATTTATGTCGAACATTTTGTGGATAGTGAGGAGTTTCCTTGTTCTGATACGTTTTCTGATTTCCACCTGTGGCCAGTTTATTATCTCACAGCTGCATTGGCATACTGGTATCGCCCGTTGGTTTTTGCCTCTGATTTTGTTCCTTGGGGAGAGAAATGTTTTCAGGATCAGCCTCGTTCCATGCAGGTATCCTTTTGTAATTGTTTTGACAATTTGCTTGTGACATATTTGGTGGTCCTCTTCTACTCAAAGATATTTGTATGACGCTTCGTTGTATCTCGGTCGGTTTTTTTTTAAATAAAATTGCCGTGTTTGTTGGTTAACCTTGTTACGAATGTGCACTTGGTACACTTATCTCGGCAAAACACCGTTTGAACGTCGTCCGAGTCCCGTTTCACTAATTTCAGTCGTTTTGCCAATTTTTCGTCAATTGATGCAAAGCATTTTAAATCGTCCATGTACAAGTAGACGTGTCACTTTTCTTGTCTCGTTCGACGTTCTCTTATTTTTGGATGCCAGGGTATATCTATGTCCTTGCTGATTAATGAGGTTGCCCAGTGGGTCCAGAGCCAGGCAGAGCAGGAGGGATGTAAGGTTGTGACCCTGGAAGATCCCGTGTCATATCTTCACTTCTGGTATTTTGATCTTTCCCTCCGAGCGCTGTTATATCAAAGCGATGTTCTAATGTTCCATTGCTTTTTCGATCAGTTTGATTTTTTGTGGGGGTTGAACTTGTACAAATGTATGCATTTTACTATCCATGAATGTGGGACACTAACAAAAGCTTTTTTTTGTAGCCGAGCTTTGGTTCTTCTCGTTTTACAGTTTTTCAGTATAAACTTGTTTAGGAGTAGGTGGTCTGTTGCGTAGCATCCTCTCTGCCCTTCGGTTCTGCCTCGAGATGTCCTTGTTGTGTTCGGTGGTGGTACGTCATTTCTGTGAAGATTCCTGTTTGACGTTTGTATGTTGTTGGTAGACATATTATTGGTCTATAATTTTGAGGTTGTGTGTGTGTGTGTACCTTGCGATTTGTATGTTGGCATGAAACTTCTGTCTCGTCCCTTGAGCAACGTTCTCATCCAGATGGATCAGTCGTGGTACCTCCATTCGGTCTTCACGCTTCACCTGCAGATTAGATGGAGATTTTTTTGCCAAATAAGCTGCTGAGCTTTAAACAATGAGTTTACTTAGCAGAGCAAAGAAAGAAGAAAAATGGTGGAAAGAACAAGAAAAGGTGCGTTTCCCCATCTTATCTTGTGTGATTATCAACATGCACACCGACCTACCATATGTTCTCGCACTTCCTTTTCTCCTCCATCCTTTCGTGGAAGAAAGACCTTGTCGATTTCTGTTGTGAGCAGGGGATTGTGACGCAGGTTCTGTGGTTCCTGAATCTCCTGGAGAGTCGATGGATTCTGCCAAGTGTCCTTGGAAGAAATATCCCACAGCTCAACCTGCCCAAAGGTTCCTGTGTAGCAACGGACGGAGGGTGATGGGGAAACAAGTTGAAGAGGAGATGGGCAAATAACAAAGATTGAAGCTGAAGAGCAGTTACTTTCAAAAGTGATGGAGTTTTTATGTTGAATTTTTAAAAATAGACAAAATATGCTGATCTTAATTTGTACAATGGATGAAATGAATATAACGGTGTGCGGACAACCGTGGGAAGCAAGAAGAGCCTGACGTTTGAGCCATTAACCGTTTGTAACAATAGAGGGTTTAATGTCCGAAACGTCAACTTGTCCTTGGTTCCCACGGCGGTTAGCAAACCTCAATCAACCTCATGTTAATATCATCTATTGTTCTACCTGTCTGCGGAAGCAGGTTTTAATGCAGGAACAAACAAAGAGGTTTTAATGCAGAAATATTGGCTTAAAAAGATAAAATATATTTAAAAAAAACGAATAATACACGCGTTATGGTGAGTTGGCACGAGACTCACGGTATCATTATCAGGGAACCTTCATGGTTTCCACTCTCCCTGACCTCCCCAAATGCAATATTCCTCACCCACTAACTCTCCAGATGTGCTCCACAGCCTGACGTTGCGGTCGAGTGACGTCGTCGTCACCAAATTGTATTCAGAAATCACCACCAGACTTCAGGATCAACGACAAGGAAAAAGGGTCAGGATGATGGACAAGGAAAGGAAATTGACGGAGCAGCATGTTTGCTCGCACATACAGGGAGAGATATTGTCGCTTAATGCCGCGATCATCGCGTATGTCATGACTGATGATGTAACCCAGGTATGTGCACCTGTCGACATACTTCAATAGGTCACCACACAAGTAAAAATGAGTTAAGTGGTCAAAGCTAACTTGTCGAGTCTGAAACACCGTGCGTACCTATTTAGCGGTGTTGTACACAAGATCAAGTTCAGCAGCTTGTTGGTCACAAATCTCCAATAACATCCGTAAGGCACACATCGAAGGAGCCGGTAAACTCACATCATCAGAATAACAAATGTTGTTGACAGACATCCCTGAGACTTTACAACCAACTTTTGCACTATTCAAACTTTTCGACAGATCATCTATATAGACGTTAAACTGCAAGGGGGACATGACGCGACCCTGCCTGACCCCACTAGACACCTGGAAGGCATCGGAGCACATATTCCCCCACCTACATTTATTTCGCAAACCAGTTTTTGCAAAAGACGTACAAGGCACGGAGACGCACCACGCTCCAACTAGTTTTTGAGCATCCAGTGATTGAAGTCGATTAGAGAACTCACGACAGTGTTTTACTGCAATAACCAGCCAGGTATCTTAAATCGTTTTGTCGCTGGACACAAATGTGCACCGTTTCATGTATAACTAGAAGGGCACTCGGTAGACCGCATACCTCCGCCCCGTAATGCCTGATCCACGAGAACATATCGGTCCCAACACATTTTTGAAATATCGTGTTATATATCGTTTTTGAGCCCTCTCTCTCTCTCAATGGTGAAGAATCACTTAAAAATTCCAGTAGTCGGATCCGGATCTTCACCAAAATCTAATCAGTTCGTCCTCATCACACACCGAAACTGTCCACAAAATTTCATCCAGATCCGTCTTCAACTTTTTGAGATATCCTCTCCAAAAACAGACAAACAAATAAACAGAAATGGATGAAAACATAACCTCCTTCACCTGCGGTGGTGGAGGTAATTAAGAGCAACATTCCAAAACGAGCAAAATTGGTACCTCGTTATGCTGGCCAGGTGAGCCCTCCAGTGTGTAATGGCTAAGGGATACAGCATGGTTAGTGACACTTCAACGGAATCGAACAGCAATCAACCAGAGATATCGATTCAACTAATATACGAGCTCCCTCACGAGGACCTTTGACACAGGAGGAGACCATTGGACCCATCAAAGCAAATGCTATCATTGCCAATGTATGGTTCCTTGTCCATGCTCTAGCCTTTCAAATGTTGATTGTCAAGCAAGTAAGCAGCACGTATCATTTTTGAAGTCGTGGTTCGAGAACATAGAACAGATGAGGATGTAAACACAACACAAGGACCAGTATAAAGAGAGGGAGAAAAACACAAACCAACAGCATGGTTGAGGAACAAGATAGAGGAGGGGGATATGGTGCTGAAAAGTTGTCTTTCAGACCTGAAGAGAAGAACGAGATTGAATAGACAATGGAAGTTGGTTCCCCAGATGGGAAACAAAGAAATGAATAAGTGGAGGTGAGCAGTGATTCTTGATTTTAGGAGTTTCACCAAAATGAGGGTTGCTGGCTGACCGCATGCGTCCTGCAGAAACATGGAGGGGGCGGGTGGGGAGAACAAAGCACACAAAGAGCAGAGGGTGCAAAACTAGAAAGGAGGCAGTGGAACACAGAGACCACCGACATGCCTGCGATGTGAAAGTGATGGGTTTCATCGCAGACTCGGCTTCGTCGCAGGAGATTCCATTGATGTTAAAGATCTTGGTTTCCGCTGCATCAAGCTGAGCAGGGTGTGAGGCAGGGGCGCTAGACCTGAAGGGAGAGCAGTACTCCATCAAGCTGTGGATGAAAGCCTTGTCGGTGGATAAGAGTTCGTGTGTCACGAGGAAGGACTTTGCGTGATGGAAGATGCGGCTGACTCTGGAAGCCACCATAGAAGTGCGGTTTGCCCGTGGAAGATCAAAGATGATCGTGCGGCCCAAAAGGTTGAGTGACTGAACTTCCTCAAGAGGATTGTTAAGAAAGGAGACGGTTAGGGTTTGTCAGACAGTCATGTCAGACAGATGGAGTGAGAGTGTGAGATGTATCAGCATTGAAAGACATATTTCAAGTGTTTGACCAGCTTGTGATTCTGTCAAGGTCTGAAGAAGGGAAGAGGATGCAGCCTTCCTATCTGAAGGATGACGGACGTCACGGCAGAGGGTGGAATAATCAGCAAATAGATGAAGAGGATTTTCCAGAGAGTCGGAGAGATCGTTGATGAAGATCAGGAGTAGGACTGGACCCAGAACGGCTTCAACAGGGAGAGGAGATGAAAGGATTCATTGAGTGCCACGTGTTGGCTCCGAGTGTAGGGGACGTCAGTAAGCCATGTGTGGAGTTGGCCTTGGATTCCATCGGCAGAGGGTTTGGAGAGCAAGGCACGATGCTAAATTGTATCCAGAGCTCTATATAATGTCTAGTATAGAGAGATGGCCCTGATCTCCTGTCTGACATTGAGGGATGTCCATCCATTGTTGTGAGATTATAAGCAGCGTGACCTGGTCTGAATCCAAATTGGTGATCTGAGATGAGGACGTTGGATAAAAGGAAGGATTTTACATCTACTATGATCATGGATTCCACGAACTTGCTGGTTATTGGAAGTAGCCAATAGGTCTGTAGTTAAGGGGATCAGTTTTTGTCTTTGATTATAACATGGCCGGTGTTTAAACCACCGACCAGAGTCTGAGTGGACACTCTCACCGTAACGAGGATGGCGGTGGACGTACATTTTATGGTCACAACCAGAGATTATTCTCGAGGGCACAACTATCTTTAAACTGAGCTGCGAGGAAATTAAATATTTTATCTTTCCACATTGAATACCACGTACCTTGAGGAGGGTTGGATTCTGGACCCCCGTATGCATACCCCATGATGTTCCAGCCGTACACGGATCCTGCCACGTTGGCTGCAAACATTGTGCGGTCATCGGATGTCACGCCCAGGCATGTAATGTACTCATTGTTCCAGCCCTACGATGACGTAGAAATGTATCAACAAGCACAATCCTTCTTAGTGCGGGCACCATGCAATGGGACCTCATCTGCCTGTCTCCTACTCACCACCTGAAAATCAGCAAACAGCCTTCCGCCTTCTGAGATGTTCCAGCATCGTATACGATCTACAAAGTGCAACAAGGTGACGACGGCTCATCGCTACGCAGGTTTATTCAAGATAAAGTAGCATAACTTCTACTCCACTGTCTGCAAACACAAAGACATGTTTTCCAGACCCATCGAAACAAACTTCCTTGGAGTGTTTTGGTGACGGACAGTCTTGAGGTGACAAATCGACAAAATAATCTTATTGTTGCACAGTGATCGATATCAGTGGTGGCATCTTTACCTTGACTGCTTACAAGCAAGACACCTGCAGTTGCCCGGTCTCTCATGCGGCTTTTCAAGAACACCATTGCTCTCACGCTTAGGTCTCCACCACCTTATGAAGGGAAATGAGGAAAATATACTGAACGTATGTATATATATATATATCATCATCATGCAGTGTATGTTACTCTATGAATAAATAATTAATATATGTAAATACACAAGTCTAGGTGCATGGAGGATACAAATGACAGAGTGCATCAGGTTTAAGGACCGGGCACAAAAGCGTCGGGGGAGTGCGGGGGCAGAAACGCATGGGTGGAACATCAAGTGGTATTCTGATTTCATTGAAATCAGACAAAAATTTTAAATGCCATCGATGATAAATCGACCCCATCGTTATTGATAAAAAGCTCCTCTATGGGGTTGTTTGTGGACCGTTCTTCATTCGTATGCAGCACAAGGCTGTGGGGTAACATCTTTGGCTGAAGGCATCTAGGTGTGCCACTGATGCAATGGTTATGGCAGGAATTTGTAATTTGTTCAGGGTGCCGGTCATAACTCGCCTACTGTTCACAAAGGACACTATGGGATCTTTCACGTCCATCAACGAATGTTGGCACACAGGACTCCGAGTTTAACGTCCATCCGATGGACCGCACACACAATGATGAATGACCTTGCCTGTGAAACACCAGGGTGACATTTTATAGCTGGGTTGGGATTTGAACCTAGGCTCGACGGCTAAGAGGCAAGTGTGTGTACCTCTCGGCCATTATGTGTACCTCTCGGCCATCCTGCGTACCTCTCGGCCATTATGTGTCCCTCTCGGCCATCCTGCGTACTTCTCAGCCATTATGTGTACCTCTCGGCCATCCTGCGTACCTCTCGGCCATTATGTGTACCTCTCGGCCATCCTGCGTACTTCTCAGCCATTATGTGTACCTCTCGGCGATCCTGCGTACCTCTTGGCCATTATGTGTACCTCTCGGCCATCCTGCGTACCTTTCGGCCATTATGTGTACCTCTCGGCCATCCTGCGTACTTCTCAGCCATTATGTGTACCTCTCGGCCATCCTGCGTACCTCTCGGCCATTATGTGTACCTCTCGGCCATCCTGCGTACTTCTCAGCCATTATGTGTACCTCTCGGCCATCCTGCGTACCTCTCGGCCATTATGTGTACCTCTCGGCCATCCTGCATACCTTTCGGCCATTATGTGTACCTCTCGGCAATCTTGCGTACCTCTCAGCCATTATGTGTACCTCTCGGCCATCCTGCGTACCTCTCGACCATTATGTGTCCCTCTCGGCCACCCTGCGTACCTCTCGGCCATTATGTGTACCTCTCGGCCATCCTGCGTACCTCTCGACCATTATGTGTACCTCTCGGCCATTATGTGTACCTCTCGGCCATCCTGCGTACCTCTCGACCATTATGTGTACCTCTCGACCATCCTGCCAGCCCCTCTGTGGATCATGATGATTTCCTCTGATCTTTTAACATTTCATCTTCAAACAAAAAAACCACAAAAACTTCGACTACTGTACTTTGTTGTTATTACTTGTACTAGCAATTTCTTATTAAACATCATTGCCTCTCCTTGATCACACAAAGTTTAAGAAAAACTTTCACATGTAAGCCAATTGACTCTCACCTGCACGTTTTGTAGTTTCAACTTTCAAGGTGAATCATTCTTTGAGTTGCAGTGAATCAGTCATCACAAAACGTTTGTAGCTTTCCTCTCAATGTGCAAGTATTCCTTAAATCCTTGATTCTTCAATCCCATCACGAACTACCCAACTACCTTACTTACACATAACTATTCTTTCTTTTTCTATCTCTCTATCTCTTTATGTTTCTGTATGCCTCCCTCTCTCTCCCTCTCTCTCCCTCTCTCTCCCTATCTCTCCCTCTCTCTCACTCTCTCTCCCTCTCTCCCCCCCTTCTTTCTCTCCCTCTCCTTCCCACACCCCCCCCATCTCTCCATCTATCTCTCTCTCTCCCTTTTCATTCTTTCCATTATTTGTTTTATCCAAATGCGACCCCATTGCGCCACTGTCAATTGCTTTCCCATTCCTTTCCCATCTGTCACGTCTTTCTTCTCTTTCACGAGCCTCGATCTAGTATCCAAAATTCATCGTAAAATAAACTTATTTTCTTCATCATCATCATCATCAAGTGCATTTTAGTTCTTTTTTTTTCCACCTTAACTTTGCCTTGGTGAGTTGACCCATTCCAGTTCATGTCCAGGATTTGAGAACTTACCACTTAAGCCACGAATGGAACCAATGGGGTTTGAGGGAATATTTTGAGGGCCGTCTATTGATTACATACCTGTGTCTGGTTTTGGGTGGTCGGGTCAGTGTGTACAGGTTGTGGATCGAGGAAAGGGAGACCGGGGATAGGGTGTTCCAAAATCAAAACGTATATGTAATAAATAAATGACCCATAAAGGTACAGATACAATGCATTTGGAAGTTTTGGAAATGTATCTAGTTTTCTTGGTAATTTGCAGGTTCATGGTACCTTACTTGCCAATATTTATTTTATCCTTGTTTAGTGTATGGCGAAAGGAGAAGTCTGTGACAAGGATGAAATGATTCGATTTTGGTGAGGATGCGGATCCGGACGCGATAACTTTTTCACTAATTCTTGACCATTAAGTGATAGGGCCAAAAACGATATATAGCGTGAGATCTCAAAAAGTTGTGGACACATTCAGACGAAAATTGGTGGACAGGTTGGGTGTCTGCCAATGACAAATTGAATCGATTTTTGTTGAAGTGGGATACAAAACATAAATTGTCAAGGTTAGCGATGGTATGCACTCAACCGAGCGTCATTCTAGGGTCTTGTGTCACCATGTGACATCTTTAGGGTTTTGGGTATATGTTTCACTGGCAGTGTGTGTGGGTCTCTGCATGTCAAACACGGTAATTACTGCAAGAGAATCTCACTCTGTGATGAGGTTGCATCCTCTGCGTGTGAGATGCGCAAGCGACACACCATGCGCCCTGATACAAAGTTCCACACGATGATCTCTCCATCGCAGGCACCAGACGCGAGCAAATCTGGTGGGCAGTGTGCAAGGACTATGATGTCATCACGATGGCCATGGAGCTGTGGACACAGGAATATTTATTTATTTATTTATTATTATTGTCAAAATTGCTGTATTAATATTCCACAAATAAATAAAAGTAAATAATTTTTCGACACTTATTTATGCCGGCATGGTTATCATTTCTGTTTATTACTGCGGAAGCAACAACAACAACAACAACAACAACAACAACAGCATTGATGACTTCAAACAAGTCTGATTACTTTGAGTTTTATCATTCATTGATGAGCTTCATGGGAAAGCCAACAAAGCAACAAGTACAGACGAGTGCGGAAGATCCACCTGGACATATAATCTTTAATGTCACCAGTGTACGAGCAAAAAGATTTTTCACATCCAAAAGTGCAAGCACAAGGGACATCCTGCTTAATACCCTCTCTGAAGGAAAGTGTGCTTTCTGATGTACTGCCCCCATACTAACATCGCACCAATTGGACATGATCATAAAAATTGATCTCAAGGTCAGGAAGCAAAGGCTTGCAAATAATACCATTCGAGTTACCAAACCATTCAACAACCTCAATAACAACATGGCCCCAACCTCCATGTGGGTCACTCTATTTGGTGTTCCCATCTGAGCATTTATCTGGTGTGCTTTGAGCCAATATTAAAATCCCAAATCTCAAGTTGATTTGTGTATTGATTGCTAAAGTTCATGTAATTTGTATAAAAGCAAGGTGATGCTTCTTCATGCACCTGTACTGCATGTGACACAGGTATAAATATCTTCCATGAGTCTAATGTATCACTGTAATAATATATAAATACATAAAAACTCACCAAATCGGCGGACCATAACGGTTGTGGACAAATCGTTGTATAAGTAGTGTCTGGACAATCCTGCAGTGGAGAACAGGAAGAGATCACATGTATCAATAACATCATCTCTATTACATTGAATCGATTGATCATCTGAAATGTCATTCTTTGCCATGGTGTGGTCCTCACCACGAATCGATGAATTCTCCTGTCACAGCCGACTGAGATAACATACCTGCAAATATACGTACCTTGTTATTATGACACGTCCAAGGCCAAAAATATAATTAATTTAAAGGCAATCATTTGCTCCCCCACCTCCACCTCAATACACACTATCAGCTCTCGTGCTAACTCCACTTCCTTTACCTCCTCCCACTTTAAAAACAACCTGACCCCCTTTTGTACCCATGTCGGTGTACTGCATGAAGCATGTAATACGTGTACAATCATTGTCTCAAATTACTTATCCACATTTATCTTCCCTCCCCTCGTATGCATGATGTGCACATTGCTATTTAGAATATAATTTATTGAACTCGCATCCATGGACCCAAGGCAGACAAACTATACTCGTATAATGTATCGCTCAAGTGGAAGAAACAGATACTTATGAGGAATGTTCAGAATGTTCTAGCAATGAGATACAAGACATGCCAATGTTTTTATTTTTCATTTTCCAAAATCTAAGTAAATAAAATTACAGTTTAATAATAATACCAACAATAATAGTAATAATAATACTGATATGGGTTCCCTTACAACAGTGATCTTCACTATTTTTTCAAGGGGGGGGGGGTGGGGCACTTTCGCCGATAAGACATCAGTGTGAGCCGCCACATTGCGTGCAAGACAAAACAATGCAATCCTTCATGCAATTATGTGATGCAAAGGCGAGGTTAACTAAATATTATCTGCATGTGCAATAAAACCAATAAAGGCTTAATTATTAGAAACCACAAATGTAATACGAAGCCACCTACTTAAGGAATGTGTTTTAAGCGAAATAATACAGATAATATTACAATAAGAAAAATAATAATACAATAAGTTAGACTTAAAAAGTTACTTTAAAATCTGGATGAGCAGAAGTGTGCTCGATGCTCCATGACCCTCTTCATGCAGTATTTGTAATCTGTCATAGCAATCATTATGAGACAGTCTAAACATTAATTTATCAATCTTTGTGAGACAGTCTAAATGTTGATTTATCAATCATTATGAGACAGTCTAAACATTAATTTCTTCTTCTTCTTTCGGCTGCTCCCTTTAGCAGTCGCCACAGCGAATCATCCACATCGTGATTTGGCACGTTTTACGCCGGATGCCCTTCCTGACGCAACCCTGGTCGCCTCTTACGACACAGGGATATGGTACACCTATTTTAACTGGGGTATACACCGGCCCAGTATACTGGTACTCATTTCGCCAACCTCGGAAGGATGACAGGCTGAGTCAACCCCCTGGTGTATTAATTCAGTGGCCCAACGGGGCTTGAACTCAGGACCTTTTGGATCCCAAGCCGCTGCCCTAACCACTGCGCCAACACCAGGCTCAGTCTAAACATTAATTTATCAATCATTATGAGACAGTCTAAACCTTAATTTATCAATCATTATGAGACAGTCTAAACGTTAATTTACCAATCTTTGTGAGACAGTCTAAACCTTAATTTATCAATCTTTGTGAGACAGTCTAAACGTTAATTTATCAATCTTTGTGAGACAGTCTAAACGTTAATTTATCAATCATTATGAGACAGTCTAAACGTTGATTTATCAATCATTATGAGACAGTCTAAACGTTGATTTATCAATCATTATGAGACAGTCTAAACATTAATTTATCAATGATTATGAGACTGTCTAAACCTTAATTTATCAATCTTTGTGAAACAGTCTAAATGTTGATTTATCAATCATTATGAGACAGTCTAAACATTAATTTATCAATCATTATGAGACAGTCAAAACATTAATTTATCAATCATTATGAGACAGTCTAAACATTAATTTATCAATCATTATGAGACAGTCTACACATCAATTTATCAATCTTTGTGAGACAGTCTAAACATTCATTTATCAATCATTATGAGACAGTCTAAACGTTAATTTATCAATCTTTGTGAGACAATCTAAACATTAATTTATCAATCATTATGAGACAGTCCAAACGTTGATTTATCAAGCATTGTGAGACAGTCTAAACGTTACTTTATCAATCTTTGTGAGACAGTCTAAACGTTGATTTATCAATCATTATGAGACAGTCTAAACATTAATTTATCAATCATTATGAGATAGTCTAAACGTTAATTTATCAATCTTTGTGAGACAGTCTAAACATTAATTTATCAATCATTATGAGACAGTCTAAACGTTAATTTATCAATCTTTGTGAGACAGTCTAAACGTTAATTTATCAATCATTATGAGACAGTCTAAACGTTAATTTATCAATCTTTGTGAGACAGTCTAAACGTTTATTTATCAATCTTTGTGAGACAGTCTGAACATTAATTTATCAATCGTTATGAGACATTCTAAATGTTAATTTATCAATCATTATGAGACAGTCTAAACGTTAATTTATCAATCTTTGTGAGATAGTCTAAATGTTAATTGTTCATTGTTGAAAATGCTGCTTCACATGTCGCGGATTGAGAGACATAATGTTGTAACTGCATTTCTGACGAAACCGAATAAAATGGCTCTCATGTCTTTCAACACCATATTTATCTTTCATTAGCGATTTGCAGGAAATGGGAAATTTTCAGTTACAACATTATGTCTCTCAACCCACGAAATATGGTGTTGAAAGACATGAGAGCCATTTTATTCAACCCCGCCAAAAATGCAGTTATAACATTATGTCTCTCAACCCACGATTGTGTACAGTATGTACCAACAAAAACTGATCCCTGATGCCCCAGATGCCGCACTTTCTCCTCTTGCCAACGTATCTAACAACTCGATTTCTTCGCACAATGTCATAACCTTTCTCTGCCTTTTGGCAAATTTAATTTTGTCCATCATTTTACATTGGGGCACCATTATTAACTGTTGTGTGTGTCTACTATATATTGTAGATCAAAATAACACATAATTGTATGATTAAATTTGCAGTTTCTACTTTCATCAGTTCATCAGTCCAAACTTTGTCGTATTCCTGTACACGTGAATATTCTCCTGCAGAACGTAGATGGAGACGATCTCGTAGATGTAGTATTAAAGAATCTCCATATATCACTTCCTGTTCGATGACGATTCATTATTAAATTTAGCTTCATTCCCGTATGCTGGTCTAATTACTGCAATTAATGGTGCACAACAAACAACAAAAGGCTCATCATGGGAGGTAATCATACACGAAGATGCAACCAATGACTCATCTCAGCTTAAACACTCTGATTGGCTGAAATTAAATACCGCAATAACTAAATCAGAACAAAATAGTCTGCCTGCGATTGGTTAGAACCCGCGATATTTGAGGGTTTGCTGTATACTTTCCTGCCACCTATTGATGTAGTCATGTTACTTTTATGCTTCGTGTTGAAACCATTGGGTCAATTTGATAGCATTCTTGGTGGATTCTGATGGTGTGTTTTCACATTTGTGTGTTATAGTCCACACATCAGGGGCCACACTTTAGGCCACCAGGGGCCGCCAGTGGCTCGAGGGCCGTGCAATGAAGAACAGGGCCTTACAAGACCCATGAAAGGGTGTGCTATTATCGTCAACCTATGATTGTTTGTCCATTCTCTTGTCTCCTCTTTAAACTCAGTGCCAAGCAAGTAAGCAGCACGTACCATTTAAAATATATATTTGATGTGACTCAACTGTAATTCAAACGACCCACAACCAACTCAGAGCAGACACTCTAACCATTACATCACAGAGGATGGTATAGTAAAAAACAAAGCAAAACAAAAACTTCTGTTATAAATTAAATAAACTTGTGCAAGTAAAAAGAATGACCTTGGCCTAGACTTGTTCAATAATGCAAAATATGACGATCGTAATCTACCTTTTGGAATGCCTCATATTTCTGGGGACAACACTGAGTATAAGTAGTCGTCGCATGATCCTGAACGATCTCAAACAAGGAAATGAGGCCATTTGTCCCAACATTGCCATGGTGCACTCCCGGGTTTTTGTTTTTTTTTTTGCTCCAGCTTTAAACATCAATCTTCTTGATGGTTTACTGAAGTCTAAATTACCCAACTTGTTCCTATAATAATGTAAAAGTGTGTTTGTGCACGCGCACACAAGTGTACTTGTATCATGTAATTATTTCAGTCCTTTCAGGGAAAGAAAAGGAAAAGGGGGGTGCATAGTGGGGAGGAATCCTAACTTACCCCTTTTTATTTATCTCCAAATAGGTGCAGTCACAAATCGCTTCATTTTTCCTTCCTGTTGTAATGTAAAATATGGAATAAAAAAATTATATTGTACAAATTTCATATTTTATACCTTTCAATTTCATAATTTATAAAAAATACAATTATGGAATTAAAAAAAAATTCATATTTGTATTTTTTGTTTATGTAAGACATTAAAAAAACTACAAGCACCGACTCATGAAAAGGGAGCGGCCAGGGGGGTGAGGGGAGGGTGAGTGGTCAGGTTATTATCCTTACGAGTCCCCCACCAGTTTCACCGGAGGGGACCATTGGTTTGCTCTCCATCCGTTCGTCCGTCCGTCTGTCCATCCATCCCACCTGTGGTTTTTAAGACTTTTTTTCCCCCATACCCTTTAATATATTCAACTAAAACTTGGTACGTGGCTTTAATAGGATAAGTTACAGAGCAAGACCGAGTTTCAGGACGTTTCATCATTTTTTCAGTTGTACCCTTTTTGGACTTAGAAAATATCACATCGGAAGGGGACATGTATTTACTGGCAACATTTAAACCGTGCACGTAGTGCAAAACAAGGGAAAGCAATTGATTGACTGTTTTTCTGTCAGTCTATGATTGATGAACTAGTTAATTTTAATTTAATTTAATATTCTGAACACCGACCGACAAATTACATGAACTTTGGAAATCAATACAAAAATCAACTTGATGTATGGGATTTTAATATTAGTTCAATGCATCATGGGATAAGTGCTCAGATGGAAACACCAAACAGAGCAACCCAAATGCAGTAGCGGATTAACGCACGGGTATGCAGGGTCCATGCCCAGGAGCCCCGAGTTCAACATGGGCCCTGAACTCAATGGTGGGCCCTGAACTCAACGTGGAGAGGATAACCCTTCCCATGTTCTTTTTTCTCAAGGCTGCGCGGGTAAGGTGTTTTATGAACTCCAGTTGTGACCTCGGCCACTGAAGGTGGACGGAAGTTGTGTTTTCACCCCTATTTATCTGTTTGTTTATTTGTCTGTGAGCAGGATATCTCAAAAAATTTGTTGATGGATTTCGACTGAACTTGTTTGACTGATTGGGCATATGACATGAACAAGGTGATTAGATTTTGGTTAAGGTCTGGATCCAGTTCCAGCCTATCAGTGGGATACAAAACGTAAACAGGTCAGCCAGGTGCCGGGATGCACTCTGCCGAGTGCTGTTATAGTTACTTTTGTTAATGGAAGTCTTGAAAAACGACATGTTAATGTGGAAAAACGTTCAAGCTGTTATCTATACACCTTACCATGGCATCTTTTTTTTCCAAAGCGGAAAAGCCAAAAAAAAACATGAGAATTCCTCCATATTTTTTTGCAATCGAGTCTAAAGCATCATTGGCTAAGAAACTGAAATTATCCCTGAAAATGTACAAGTAAGGCAAAAATGACTGAATACATATGGATCCCAAGTATGGAGAATGATGCACACCTGCACATACACCTGAAAGTCTGGTTTATTACAAAACCACTGTGTAAACCACATTGTTTTAATACACGTGATTAGTTTTCTTATGGTGTTCATCAAGGGCTAGAATTCTTCGTCTGTTTTTAATCGGACCACTCTCTCCGGGAGTGGCCAGGGGGTGGGGTTGAGAGGGGTTGGTGGGGTGGGGGAGGTGGGACAAATATATTTTGTGCCGTGGCTACTCGTCCTCTCTCTCTCTCTCTCTCTCTCTCTCTCTCTCTCTCTCTCTCTCTCTCTCTCTCTCTCTCTCTCTCTCTCTCTCTCTCTCTCTCTCTCTCTCTCTCTCTCTCTTCTCTCTCTTCTCTCTCTTCTCTCTCTTCTCTCTCTTCTCTCTCTTCTCTTTCTCTCTCTTTCTCTCTCTTTCTCTCTCTTTCTCTCTCTTTCTCTCTCTTTCTCTCTCTTTCTCTCTCTTTCTCTCTCTTTCTCTCTCTTTCTCTCTCTCTCTCTCTCTCTCTCTCTCTCTCTCTCTCTCTCTCTCTCTCTCTCTCTCTCTCTCTCTCTCTCTCTCTCTCTCTCCAGCAGGGGTCAGTAAATCACTTTCACTGTGCCAAGTTTACAGATGAAATCATCAGTTGTCTCCCTACCTAGGAGGGTTTATTTGTACCCATGACCTGGCGCCGAGTACCCCAAGTATTTGTGTATAATTGGGTGGGGATTGTCCCATCCGTTATTGATTCTATAAATATCAGACATACACAAACAATTGTGCCTGATGAGGTTATTTCTCCGAAATAAGATAATGGAGTGGGTCTAGATGTCGGCCAGTCCGTCCGTACATACAGTACGTCTGTTAACATTTCAATAAAACATCTCCTCACAAACTACCTGACCGATGTGGACCAAATTTGGTACGATGCATCAGGACAGCAAGGTCTCATGGGGTTGTGCTCCCCATATGGATCCACCCCATGTAAGAGGCTGAAAAGGGGGGGTTTCACCTCAAATTCAGGTAATTTCTTTTTAAAAATCTTATCAGAAACCGACAGCCAGATGCAAATGAAACTTCGTGAAACACAAGGACCATGCCGTTAAGTTAAGTTGTGCTCCCCATCCCACTTCAGGAAGGGAGGGCATGGCCCTTCTCCCTTATCCGTTTTCACCCCGCCTGTTGGGGAAGTAACCATCAGTCCCCCCACGGGACTTTTTATATTACAGAATAACACTGCCCATGTCCAACAAAAAGTTTGACATGATGAAGATTCCAACCCTCTTGAATAACTGTCCTGGCGACTTGTTCACAGGCATATCAAAGGTAGATTGGAAACTGCCGATGTAGCATTTTGAAAGGAAAAATGTCCTCTGAAGGTGAAATAGCAAAACGTAGCATGAACAGTTTATTTACCTCCAGCACTGAAGGTGAAGGAGGTTATGTTTTCACCCCTTTCTGTCTGTTTGTCTGTCTGTGTACAGGATATCTGAAAAAGTTGAAGGTGAATCCGGATCCGGATCCGGATGAAATTTTGTGGACAGGTTCGGTGTGTGACAAGAAAGAAATGATTCCATTTTGGTGAAGATCCGGATCCGGATCCGGATCTGATAATTTTTTTTTTAAGAGATTCTTCACCATTGAGAGGTTGAGCTGAACAGAGATATATATATATATATATATATATATATATATATATATATATATATATATATATATATATATATATATATATATATATATATATATATATATATCGCATGATATCTCAAAAAGTTGTTGATGGATTTGGATGAAACTTGGTGGACAGGTTGGGTGTGTGACAAGGACGAATTGATTCGTTGAGTGATTTGATTCGATTTTGGTGAAGATCTAAATCCAGATCTGGATATGAGAATTATTTAATTTTTAAAGTGATTCTTCACCATTGAGATCCATCCATCCATTGGGACCGTACTCTGTGCAAAGCATTGGTGCTGCCTAAGCAGTCTCGTGGGCAATTGGGCACAATCCTGGACGGGTCACCACTCAGACACAGGATACCAGTAAGCCGGCACTCGTTTTGCCAACCTCTGAAGGATGACAGGTCGAGTCAACCCCTCATGGTATTAATTCAACAGCCGAGAGGGATTTGAACTGAGGATCCTAGAATCCCAACTAGGATCCCAAGCCCACCACACTAACCATCGAGCCAACACCAGGACCATTGAGAGATTAGGACCAAAAATGATATAGCACTGTATAGCATGATATTTCAAAAATGTATTGGGCCCGATATGTTCTCGTGGGTCAGACATTACGTGGCGGAGGTATGAGCTCTACCAAGTGCCCTTCCAGTTTTCTTTGTGAATCCCAGTCGCCAGCTCCACTACAATGACTTGGTCATGTCATTGAATGATGGTATGCGATTCATTGCAATGACCATTACATAGATTGAAATTGCGAAGCAGCATCACAATCATCCCAACCTTGTAATATTTGTAATAATGGTATTTTTTATTATTAGGCTATTATCGTTATTGGTGTTGTTATTACTTTTGTTTGTTGAAGCAGCCTTGGAAAAAAATCCAACAATAAGCTACAATCTATATACCTTAACGCAGCATTTGTCCAAACTGAAAAAACTCCTGTGGGAGGGGGAAAAATGAAGTCGCTACAACCTTCATCATATGACCCTCAGAGCCCATTCAAAAGTTTGGTTGAGATTGGATTAATAAACATAGGACTGCCTGTCCTGATGCTCACCTGGATCAGGAGCAAGTCACTTAAACCCCCCCCCCCACTCCCCCGCAGACCGCCTTCGACTTTTTTGATTTTTTTAATGCCGTGAACAAACTTACGTACATCATGAGTGATGAAGGTTGTAGTCAAGTATCATTGAAGTCGTATGTGTAGTTTTGGAGAACAGAGCAAATACTTACTTTGGGATTAACCCCCCCCCCCCTAGACAACTTTAATGAATGCAGATCTGAATTTTTTGATGCTGTGAGCAAATTTAGGTACATCATGGGTGATGAAGGTTTTAGTCAAGTTTCATCGAAATTGTGTGTAGCTTCCAAGAAGAGAGCAAATGCCTATTTTGGGGGGTCAAAACCCTCCCGTAGACCCCTTTATTGAGTGCAGATTTTGAAGCGGTAGATACCCTTTGGTGCATCACGGTTGATGAAGGTTGTGGTGAAATTTCATCAAAACCATGTGTGTAGTTTCAGAGAAGAGAGCAAATACTCATTTTGGGGGTCAAACCCCCACCCCCCATAGACCCCCTTAATGAGTGCAGATTTTTATATGGTGTCGACAAACTTTGGTACATCACTGGTGATGAAGGTTATGGTGAAGTGTCATCAAAATTGTGTGTAGTTTCGGAGAAGAGAGCAAGTACCTATTTGGGGGGGGGGGGTTCAATCCCCACCACCCCCATAGATCCCTTAATGAGTGCAGATTTTGATGTGGTCGATACACTCTGGTACAATACTGGTGACGAAGGTTGTAGTCAAGTTTCATTGAAATTGTGTGTGTAGTTTTGGAGAAGAGAGCAAATACCTATTTGGAGGGAGTGGGGGTCCAAACCCCCACCCCCTGTAGACCCCCTCTATGAGTGCAGATTTTAATACAGTCAATACACTTTCGTTGAGCATCAGATATGAAGCTTGTGGCCAAGTTTCATCAAAATCGCGTGTTTGGTTCAAGCGATAATGACTGAAATGTTTACGGACTCACTCACCGCTCGATTGCATAAGCTCCCCCGAACTACGTTCCAGGTGAGCCAACAACAGAATGCATTACGGTCAGCAAGACATAAAGACAGACACGAAATTGTTTATTTTAGTGTGATGACATGTTCTAAAAACACAGCAAAACTATTGTGAAAAACCTTGTTTTTTGGGTCCAGCCAGATCTCTGCACAGACCCTCAGAGACACAGCCATGCTCCCCCCTGTGCTTTTTCTGCTGCAGACTGCAGAGACACTGCCCGATGTTGTAGTTCCAGATCTTCAAGGAACCGTCACCAGCCCCCAATATCAGCCTGTCATGGTCAGTACACCACATCCTCAAATTGTTGGCTTAAACGACGAGCAATATATGGCATTCTCACAGGAAGGCTGATTAACTACATTACTGTCAGTGCAGTCGACAAATACATATATATATATATATATATATATATATATTGCGTGCAGATTAAAGCGGCAAGCAATGGCTCCAGTACAATATATAACACAGATCGTGGGGTGATCAGTGGTTTAATATATAATGATTCACGCTTCCGGGTAAAAGGTCAAAAATATTTACCTGCGGCCATTATTGTCCAGTGTCATGCATGTGATAGTACTGTCACTGTTCATAGCGACAAACTTAAACAAACCCCGTCCTGTTTCCAGGTCCCAAACTTTGACAAGCTGCACACACGCACACACACACACACACACACACACACACACACACACACACACACACACACACACACACACACACACACACACACACACACACACACACACACACACACACACACACACGCACACACACCTTTTTAGAAATGGCTTCTGCTACCAATTCTGCTTTTTGTGTACAAAATTGAGGCTCATGGAAGAGTGAGAATACAGAAGGGACCAGAACATAACAGAAGAAGAAGAAAAAGAAAAAAAAACAGTGGACAAGGAGGAAACAACAACTGCAGGGTAGAGCAATACAACAGAGGAACACCTGGAGGAAGAATGGGAAAAATATGGAAGAAAGAGATCAAAGAGAGTGGGGGAGATCACGAGGGGTGAACAAGCTCAAGCACAGTAAGAAGAGGAAGGGAAAAACTGGGAGTGAAACAGAAATACAAGAAAAATACGAAACGGATGGTGAAGGGAGAGGGGGACAACACAATTACCTGGAATGGTAGGGGTGGGCTTAGGGAGGCCATTGATGAGGGGAGTAAAGATTATGAGTATGGATGGCAGATGATCTGAGGTGGTGGTGAAGAGCCATCTTGAAGCCCCGCTATTCTCTTCATTCATTTAAGATGTCAGTTCATCATCATCATCATCATCATATTATCTATACTAATAAAGGTGTGTGCGTGCGTGCATGCGTGTGCGTGTGTGTGTGTGTGTGTGTGTGTGTGTGTGTGTGTGTGTGTGTGTGTGCGTGCGTGCATGCGTGTGCGTGTGTGTGTGTGTGTGTGTGTGTCTCCTCCATAACTCTAAAACCATTAAACCTAGCAGCCTGAATAATTGCCTGGAACTCTAAGGAAGTGAATGGAGTGAAAATTGGGTGTTTGGGTTAATTAAAACACCCCTTTTTGAAGATAATTAACAGCCTTATTTAATTGTATCCTTTATCAGGCGCATCCTCGGCCACCTCGCTCTCTACGGGTTCTTAAGGCGTTTCCTGGTTACCTCACCGGGATCTGAAGCCGCCATGTTTTTTGGCCCGCTCAACCATGCCTTGACTTGTACTAGGCCGCAACGATTTATTCACGATAAAGCGCTCAAAATGCTTTTGGATGCTTTAAACATCGTGTTTTACGACGTGGGAAAGGACTTTCTCTTGAGAATGTACTATGTAGCTGTTTTTTTTGCTTCGAGCGGCCTCGCATTGATTTCAACTTTAATTCAATTTCTGTTTTCACTTTTCACAGTCGCTAAGGTTGCTTCACACTCGACTGCAGCAAGGTTTGTGAAAATCGTGTGTTTATTCACGTTTTTGCATCGTATTTTGGATTTATATATGAAGCAATGTGAGCCGAGGAGCTTCCATGTGCTTCCAAGCAGCTTCATGACTTTATCTTAAGTTTTTTTTAGATTTCTGTTTTCACTTTTGGTATTTGCTAATGCAGGTTCAGACTCGACTAATCCAATTTCCATGAAAATCTGTTGAAATGTGATGAATTTATGTCGTAAAGAGATTTTTTTATGGGGAATGTGAGGCTTCTCGAATGTTCTTGGCAGCCTCATGGCCTTGCTTAACTCTGATTTGGTTTCTATTTCCATTTTTTTTAATCATCACTGACATAGATTCAGACTCAAATGAAACAAATTGTATGAAAGTCTGATCAAAAATGCCTTTTTCATAAGGTAAATGCATTAATTCTCAAATAACCGAGATGAACCTCAAAGGGACACCATATGATTTAATCCATTCACTGCTTGACCTCGCACCCTGTCTCCGAGAGGGACTGCTTATCCATAGTGTCAGCCAGATCTGTGTCTGTATTTTCGGAGGTTTCACGAGGTGCTCTACAGGGAATCAAAGCAAATCTGGTGAAAAATGGACGTTTTAAAATAAAGTTATAACGTTTGCGCGGACCGTGAATCAATGTACCATATGACACCTGCACGTATGAGCAGGCAATGTGGCGGATTATCTGCAATGTTTATTTCAAAGGTGATTAAACTTTGCGATGTCTCCAGGGTTGTTCTAAGTTAAACAACAGGAGTTTGTCTCTGGACATGTCCTGGCAGGAGTTTGTCTCCGGACGTGTCCCGACAGGAGTTTTTCTCTGGATGTGTCTGAGAGGTGTTTGTCTCCAGACCCATCTGGGTGGTGTTTGTCTCCAGACATATCCGGGCGGTGTTTGTCTCCGGGTGGTATTTATAGCATGACCGGAAGAAAATGTATTTCAGACGTTATTTTGTGTCCATCTCCACTGTTATTCTATGCAGAAGCATTTTGATGAGACGGTATGAATCGTAATGAACGCACCACCGCACGTCTGCCTTCCCTTCTTTGCACCTCTCCCTCCGTCCTTACTCTTCCCCCCTCCTCGCCCTCCTCCCTCCTCTCTCTCTTTCCTCCTCCACCTCCTCACTCTCCCACCTCTCTCTCCCCCACCCCTCTCTCTCCCCCCACCCCTCTCCCTCCCCCCTCTGTCGTCCTATCAGCGAACAAATTCTGCTGCCATATTTTTTGCCATGAAATGTGTTTGTTGAACCATAATCTGGTGAAGCCGGAACTATGCTTTGCATACACACAAGTGATCAACAAATTATATGAAGTTGGTTTGCTGGTTGCAACTTTACCGAGATAGCCTCTGTGCCTCAAATGCAGTGCCTCCATAAATTATGGCGGGAATTTGAAATTTGACCGAAACACAACTGACTCCTTCCGAAAAGGACCGCAGGATCTTTAAGATACACCAACGAATACAAGCAGATGAGACAGCCAGATTGTCATCCCCTCCGAAGAAAGGCAATGCCCTGCTTATGAAGCACCAGGATGACGGTGCATATCCAGGTCAGGAATCGAGCATTATATATCTTGAAGATGGGTGGTTTATACCTCTGGGTTATCTTGTCAGCCCATTCACAACACAATATTTCAAGAGCAATCGACATAATGACATATTGTGTGACTTTTACAAACACCATACCCTTATTAACACACTGACAGCAATCCAGGGCAACAAATGTTTGAGACAGTGTCATCGCCCAGCTTACCGAATCCAAAGAACAGCTGATGATGTGTCGAAACCCTCCATTATAGACAATGCAGGACACACCCTTCATGTGACTGGTGGGTACTGGACTACAAATGGAGCTTCTTCCGTGTGTACAAGGATACACAAGGAAACATATACATGCAGAGAGAGAACGTTGTACCGATCATGCATTTGCAGATTCCATTGAGTGAACGTGCATTTAATCAACACCTGCATCTTACTGTACATACAGTACGTACGCATCACATTTATTTAATTTATTCCAAGGTCTGCGTGGCCAACGTAGTGCCAAGTCCTACGTTAATGTACCATGGACTGTGACTGCAGATCAGACGGCTGGTGAGTCTGCTTGTCCACATGACTGCAGGTGGTGAAGCAGGTGTATGAGCACCAAGTGATGACCACAGTCGAAAATACTCTCTTATGTTCGTGTTAACACACACGAGCTGTGTTCGAAAGGTTTTACCAAAGGAGATACTCATAATAGTGCAAGACATGGCCATATGTTTTCTTTTTCAATATTCTGATATATATATATATATATATATATATATATATATATATATATATATATATATATATATATATATTTGATAAGAAAACAATTATGTACACACACACACACACATTTTGTTCCACTTTTTGGCATGTCTTGGACTATTACTGTATCATCACCTGACTTACACAATTGTTTTTTTCACATCCTATTCTCACCTGATCCCTTCCTCCCATCCTCCCATCCATCCATCCATCCATTGGGACCATACTCTGTGCAGAGCGTTGGTGCTGCCTTTGCAGTCTCCTTGGCTATTGGGCGCAATCCTGGACGGGTCGCCCACTCCGACACAGAGTGTCCCCTCCGAACTCTTGCTTTTCCTCTCTTCTCTTCCTATCGTTGCTAAGCCAACCAATATATGATAGGGTTGGGGGGGGGGTTATTGTTGTTGTAGGGTTTGTTTCTATAATTAGTGCCCCCAATTTTTAATGGTACCACAGAGTTTCTTCGACCCTCTAGGTTGAGGAATACTAAACCACCATTTAGAAAATTACTTTTCTTTTTCCTTTCTGCACTTCCAATGTCCTAGCTGTATCCCGGAGCCAGCTGGGACTTCTGGAATGAAATTTTGCATTAATTATGTCAATATATAGTGTGCAGGGTTGATTTTATTTGACCTTGACCTAATTTTAAGGTCATGACCTAATTATAGACATCCTAACTTTTTCACCACAACTTGACTAAGGTTTGTCTGATCAGAACGAAATTTCACTCACTCGATATCCTCGAGCAAGGCGTATTTACGCTTCATTTACATCATCCCCTCCCCTCCCCCCCCAGGTTAAAAGTCAAGGTCTTGCATCATCATATTGAGTACGAAACCATCATTTCGGTTTTTCTCCCTTTTTTCTGCCAATGTCCGTGCTGTATCTCGGAGGCAGTTGGGACTTTCAGGATTTAATTTTGCATCAATAATGGGAATAAAAAGTATGCAGGGTTGACAAAATTATTTGACCTTGATATAATTTTAAGGTCATGACCCAATTATAGACTTTTAAATTTTTCCCCATCACTTGACTACAGTTTGTGTGACCGGAACAAGATTGCTCTCTATAGATAGACTAGATCAAGTCACATTTATGCCTAATTTTTCATCATACTCTTCCAGGTTAAAGGTCAAAGTCAAATGGTGATCTGAAAAAAAAAAAACACGTTTCTTTTTTTTGTCATTCCTCAATTTTGCCAATGTGGAATCTCAAAGACCGCTTGACCTTCCAAGATGTCCTTGCATCATAATAGTGTACCTGCATTGAAGTTATTCACCTGGTATTCGGTTTGTGCACTTGACCTTCTTTTGTCGGATTGTGACCTAATTAACATAAACGCTCTTTTGATTGTAACTTGAATAATTTTCCTCCAATTTTCATGATGTTGAATTTTATTGATAGAATGTACACAGAGACACATTTTCTTAACTTACACTCTGTCCCTAAATGTTGAATGTCAAGGTCATATGGCGGTCCAAACAAAATATGCCATCATTGGATCGTGGACCGAGGGTAAGCCGGGGTGGGGGGGGGGGGTCAGGGAGGCTTACCTTCGGCGATCGCTTTGTGATCACAGATATCTAGTTTAAATTTCCTCCTGAACCTTACAATTTTCCTCTTTAATTTGAGCAAATTTTCTCCTCAATTTATCCAGACCCTCCCAATCCCAGGCCTTCCTTTTATGAACATAATATGTGGATAGCTCTTACATTCCTCCGATTGGTGATGTTTCTCTAATTGACGATACAGCTCACAGTTACCAGCTCCATCATTACATGCTTTAAAGGTAACTCATGCAAGGGAGCACCACATCATAAAATAGCATGTCACTGTCAACTGATGCACGATAAAGGGAATACTCATTTCGCTCTCCTCTAAAGACGTTCATGCGCTCTACCTGTTCTGGATGACTAGTAGCACTGGGCTATCGGCACACATGCAAAGCCATTGCATAGTAGGTAGGTAAGCGCAGGCAGTGATGCTGCCCACAAGGCCGTTGCATCGTCCACTCACAGAGCCAATGCAAGTTTGCGCAACCACATTCCACACCTGAAGCATAAGGTAAAGTAAATGCACAAACAACTTGAAAAATACATGAAGACAAAGCAAAGCAATAATGTAAATGTTGTTCATGGATAAAATGTTTTGTATTTCGTGGAATTAAATGCCACCCTCCTGCAGCTCCTCTCTGTCAGGTACAGGTGAGATACCATATGTGCTGCACCTTGTGCTGGAGCACATTGCTGTTCATCTTATTGAACTAATTTTTTTTTTCTAATGCTTTCGGTAGAGGAGGAACCTTGTCGGATTTGAACTCAAAGCTCAAAGATTTGCCGAAACTTTTGATACAAATTGTTGAAAAAAAAATGACGGTCTGTAGATCATAAGGAAGCCTGGTGTTGGTGTAATGGTTCAGGTGATCTTAAGATCTTAGGGTCCTGAGTTTGTGCCCCTGCTTTACCATTGAAATAACAACAGGTGGGTTGACTCAGCCTGTCATCCTTCTGAGGTCGGCAAAATGGTTACCAGATTATTGGGATAATGCATCATAAGGGAGCTGCATACCGTGCATGTTTCCTCAGTGCCGTACTCTGCCCACAAGGAAAATGGCACCTGATGGATGACTCCACGAATCGAAAGAAACGAGAGACTTGGGTGCCTGACCGCGCAAAGTGGGGTAAAGCAATTGGTTCACTCTCTATCTGTCTATCTGTCCATTTCTACGATCGAGGAACCACTAAACTTACAATGAATCTGAACTTGGCAAAATTGTACGGAATCTTGTCCCCGGTGTGCGTGCATCCAGAGGAGTGAGATAATTGTTTTAGTCCGTCGACCTGTCCGGCAGCGAAACAAAATTGAAAATCATTCCAAACAGCACAACTTACTCTTCGTCGGGATGTCATGAAGGACACAAACATCAGGCACGAAGAACTAATTTAACGTGTTAAATAATGTGGTGTAAAAGGGTGCGCATCAACGACGGTGAACTTCCGATTTAATGCATTATTTATTTATTTTTCTACAGCCTTTAAAAACTTTTATTTCATTTCCATTGAATTATATATTTGAACACTATGGAACACAAATCGCTTTGTTTGCACACTTCCAAAAACTTTTGGTTTAGTAGTACTTGGGCAAAATTGAACACCGTTTTGACCAATCAAATTTTCCACGCATTCTATGGGCAGAGTAACAGTTGGATTCGGTCAAAAATGATGGTACCGAACGATGCGACCACAGAGCGAACTTCGGCCAAAGGATGTTTTTGTTTTCGTGCATCGCTTTATCAAAGATCGTTCCAAAATCGTCAGTTTCTCAGTGAAGAGTTGTCAGAAGGTTCAATTCTGGACTGTCCCGTTTGACGGATCGGCTTTGTGTGGTTGCCATCGAGCATCGATCACAAACAATGCTAATATAGATCGTGCTTGGAAACACAAAGCAAGAGTTTAAAAGACCATTCCCATGTCCTTTTTCTCAATACTGTGTGGGGTAAGGTGTTCTATGAACTCTCTAGTTATTTCATGTGACAGTTGCAGTTGCCCCTGTACCAAACATACATGAGTGCATAAAAATCGATTTCATGATAATACTGTTGTGAGCACGACCGCAAGGTGGAGCAGAGTAGGGTCGACTCCACCGAACACCCGGAATCTAGATCGTACCTTTCGGAAAACTCCGAAAGGTATGGGTCCCTTATAGGACCGTGAATCGTCAATAAATCAATCACGTGGGACAGGGTTATCTGCCAAACTTCAAAATATCTAGAGGCACACGTGGCGAGCTACCGAGGATTCAAACCCTCGACGGCACTCGTACGGGATGAGCCATGTGCGTGCTCGACCCGTGCGTAACCCGAGCGGAGGGTTACCGAGGTCCTGTCGGTCCAATGTTCAATTTGCCGCTTCCCAAATTTCCCAACATGCACCGTGCTAAGCTAGACCAGACGCGCTCGAGCTGACGGAGAACCAGACTCCAGCGACAGGACGAGATGAGAGCAGACACCGGCGACAGGACGAGATGAATGTCCTCCGTTCGTCCAACATCACCAACCTTTTTTCTCTAGGAGGGAGGGGCCTCTTCTCCTGACCACTTGCCTCTTGATTGGTCGGAACCATCGCGCGATTCCCTGGCCGCCCTCCATTAGACAGACGCACGGTCGGCGGGGCAAATTCCCACCCTTATGGGCGGAGTCCAGAGCAGAGGCGTTTGTGGCTCCGCCCACCTCCTCACCTCTGGCCGCGTGCTTAATAGCGATCGTGTTGAGTCGGAAACGGGGAGGGTGAGACGCCCACTCCGCGCCGATTGGCTAAGGAGGGACGCCATGCCTACGTTGGACTCCGTCCACGTGCGTGCTTGCTGGTGAGCGCGCGAAGAATGCCGCGAGCAGAGTGTTGTTATTGGCATTGTTGTTGTAGTAAAAAAATCCTAACTATCAAAATAACTTCGCAGCGCATGTACATTTAATTCCCATTAGACCAGAGACGGGACCCTAACTAGAAACTCGTACTTATCGAAATAACTAAGCTACAGGGACGGCTGTGTCTGTCTGTGTGCACAAGGCTTCCAAATTCGTCACAATATATCGATTTTCATGAACAAACAGAATTGCCAGAATTTATAAAGTACAAGTTCTGTATGTGGCACAACAAAGTTCCACCTTGAATGGCTCTCGTGATTGGCTCATTATCTTTTTTTTCTTACCTTCACACAACTTTTGGAATCGACTGAAAAGATTTGTGCTCTGTCTTGACAAATGGCCACGTAGCAGATGGGTGCCCTGTGACCCTTCAACACACCCGCAGTACACCTGGATAAAGCATGCGGCCATGGTCAGTCAAGGAAGATTACATATTGTAGCGTCAACGGCACAACTGACGTCGAGCTCCTTGCGGCAGGAGGTTCAAATCTCGCGATGTTCCGAACGACTTAACTCCTGTGGAGACGTTCCAAATTAACGGCGGACAACGTGTACGGGTCGTGAGGAGAAACACGGAAAACTTAGCTCTTTTTAAAGCTCTTTTAAATTAGCTCTTGTGGAGCAGCTCCATGAGCTAGACAATGAGGAAGGATGATGAGTGATGATGAGGTGATGGGCAAGATGGCGAACAGGCTCTGGGCGATGAACAAGCATAGGGCGAAGGCAAGCAGACAAAAATGGGTAGAGGCAGGTAGGCAGGACGACCTCCTTAGAGAAAGCTCTCCTCCGTACTCTTTTCCTCCGTCGGGTTTTACCTTAGCCTCTCTCCATCCTCGCAGACTTCCAATCACCTGATTAGGCTCCTCCCTCTTCTCCCGAGGCAACAAAAAAACTCCCTCCCCCCCCCCCCAAGACGATCCGAGCTGTGCTCTTTGGGAGGTAACAAACGCTCATTTCCTCACTCTCGAGGAAATCCAAGCTCCACCCATATTTCTCTCGCAAAGTCTCCCGGCACCCTTGGTCGAGGTTGACCTTGAGGTTCTACGCACAATTTTCTAAGCTATCATCCAACCCAAACTATTACCATGCACCACCCCCTGTATGTTGCACATTCAAACGAGACAATTCTTCAGCCAACATTTCCCTACTTATTACATCAAGATGGCTAACTACTCGTACACAGACCATGCTACTCTGTACATTCCTATCTGCTCTATGGTAATATCTAACACCCCCTCCCCCACAAACATAATAATATAATATCATGAAATGTAAATTGTTGTTGAAAATCCATCATTATATTTTGTTTTTGGCTCATTAGGTCCCAGCAATAGCGTCAGAACCAGAGACCCAGTTCATAAATTCTATTCACGCATCAATGTATATACCTAACACCTATTAATTTGGCTAAACGGGGTCTTTGGGGACAAGACTAGTACCTAGTTGTCATTCTCTGAAGGTTTATACAATTGACTTATTAGCATATTCATGTGGCTCGTCATGAGTGCGATTTGGGATATTTCAAAATTTTCGACATTTTAAGTACAGGCTACTCATATTTACTCTCGATATGTCCAGATGGTACCACATTGTAGATAATCATGCCCCCTATGCATACGAAACCCATCTATCGTGATAATCCAGTTTCCCACATGTCGGGAAACTAAAAACGAAGATTGTTTTTTTTTTTGCCAAAATTTTGTTTCGGTTTCGGATTCGACATCTTGTAAAATTACCCACAGCTTACAACAATCAAGACCCATGGAGGAGTTTGATGGATTAAAATTATCCCCACATGTTACCTGACATGCTGGAGAACAAAAATCATGGAATATTTATAACCAGCATTCCATACCCGAACTTCGACAAATATAATGCGACCCCCATATATATATATATATATATATATATATATATTTTTTTTTTTTGCAATAAATTATATATTTTCCATAATTGTGGTCTTCAGACATTATTCATTCTCAACATGTGCGCAAGGTGAAAATATATCAAAGTACACACAAACTTCTGCCAAGTTTCATTTCAATTTTTTTTTGTTTTTATATGCAGTGTCGTACTTGGGTATTCTCCGCTGCCACTGCTCAATCAAGCCTCAATGTTATTTGGATTGAACCTGGCGTGTGCAGTGAGTGCGTTGCCAATCAAATTATCCAAGGTGCATCGTGGAACCGAGCACTCTGTGCTTGCAAACTCACCGTGGAAGCCAAATGGAGAGTATTCTTCCGCGACTTCCAAGGCTGGCACAACAGCAAAGGGAAACGCAAGTATCCAAGTTCCAGCTCACAAAGAAGAATGAAGAAAAAGCTAGAAGATCAAATTAAGTGGTTTTAACCCATTTGAATGACAAGGTGAAAAACTTGTATGTATTTCCACCAACGATGTAGCAAGTGACGGCATCCAACATGACTTATGGACAGCTTGAGAGTGTGGTGCAGAACTAGTTACCAAGTTCGTGGAAGATCGGTTGCTCCCAAATGCTACCAGAAGTCTCCATGACACCATTCGTAAGAACAAGGCAAAAACGGTCACAAATTTGAACAGGGTGAACGTCACTACATCCACTGGCAAAAGCAAAACCATCGAAAAAGACCACGATCTATTTTGAAGACTGCTCAGTGCTGAAAGTAGTGGTCGTAAGATGGATGCCAAAGGACAACGACAGCAAGAATTAGCCCCAGTCCCTCTTGCTATTGAGAAAGTCAAACAGGAGTCACGACCTACAGATAAAGGAAATCTGTGTCATTTGCCGCATGAAACTACTTGGAGGAAAATATGCCAGAAACAGATGAACCAACTTGTGTAATTGTTGATGGTACGGCGGTGGTTCAAGCAATCGGAAAAACCAACCAATGCTACAACTCTTGGCGACCAACCTGACAGTTTATGACTTTATGTGGTCATGTCCTAAGCTGTGTGAGAGGCTCTCACACAAGACTAAACATTGTCTTTGATGACTATCGCAAGAATTCCATCAAATTAGAGACCACAGTGCATCGAATGACCAAACAATGAAAGATGAGATGTGTAGTTGATGGTTTTAATAGTTAAGCGGTGCATCTACCATCCGTATGGCAGACGTTCATATCACTGGAAGGAAATAAAGTGATCCTCATTCAATTCTTACGGGAGAAACTCCTATTTGAAAGCACAATGCCTACCAGATCAACAGGCAGTTGTAGCATCCAGGTGGGGATGGATTCCTAGCTTGTCATCTTCTGGGTATAATGTTGATCATTTCAACTTAACAGGAGGCCGACACGAAAATTGCTCTTCATGCTCATGATGTAAACGACCAGAATTTCCCAAGAGTAGTGGTGTGTTCTCGAAACACAGACATTTTTTTACAGCTGATGTATCATGACACAACACCAGAAGTGTGGATGAGTACCAGGACATCTAAAGAGAAGTAGTTCTTCCCAGTTAGCATTGTATGCGCAAGTCTGGATCCTGAAGTCATCAACAATATCCTTCGCTTTCATGCTTGAACAGGACCAGACACAACCAGTCAGTTCTGCGGGTATGGCAAGCGACCAGCTTGGAAGACATGCCTGCAGTATCCTAAGCTACTGAAAGATATTGGTCACAATCCTGACACTGGTATGGCTGATATTGAGAAGTTTATCATCAAAATGTACAGTCCAACAATGACAGTTACATGTATCAATGGTATACACTCAGAACTTTTCCATAGAATCATTGACCCTGACAAACTACCACCCACTCAAGACTGTCTGTGCACATACTACGCAGTCACTACCAGGCCATAGTGTGGCTCAGGGTCGTATTCGCCAAGCCAGAGCTACCCTCACCAGAAGAAAGTGGGTGAGTGTTTGATGAAACTGAATGTACCTTACATCCAAAACTAATGACACTGGATCATGTTCCTGTATTCCTACCTGTACAGAACTCTTGATGCGTGGATGGCTGGATGCAAAGCAACTACCTGGACATCATTTCTTTGCACATGCAAAAAGCATGACCCGTCATATATCCTGCCGGTGGGTGCAGAGAACAGTGCACGAACAGCTGAGAACAACTGTTTCCAGGGGGAGGGAGAATCTGATGAAGACGAAAAGGTACCGACTTGAGACTAACTCATTTCGATTAGATTTCACCCTGCTTATACTCCCCATCTGTCAATCATCTACATGATTTTTTTTTTTGGCTTGTAGTGTCATTGTATGCACTATAAATGTCTCAAAAGATTGCTCGGTGATAAATGGGAAATGGTTTATCGGTTTGGTTACAGTAAAATGACATTGAACAGCATTTTCAACTTGGCATACATGATGCTTGATTCTTTTGGTATGATGACAAAATATGTGGGTAACATTACATTTGTCGAAGCTGTTAGTGTTTGCTGGTTATAAACAATCCATGATTTTTTTTAGCTCACCTGGAACGTAGTTCTGGGAAGCTTATTAGGTTGCCGCGTCGTCCGTCCATCCGTCCGTCCGTCCACAAATACGTGCAACTTGTTATCTGAAACTACACGTACAATTTCCTTGAAAGTTTATCACAACCTTCATCACCGTGTATGTACCAAACCTTGTTTATAGCATTAAAAAAAAAAATCTGGCCCAAAGAGGGTCTATGGGGGTTGCCCCCCAAAATAGCTATTTTCTTTCTTCTCAGAAACTATGTATATGCAATTCTGATGAAACTTGACCACCACCTTTATCACCCGTGATGTACCAAAGATTGTTCACGACATTCAAATAAATTCCATAGGAATTGTCCGTTACATATTTTGTGGAAAATCCATGCCTACCAGTGGTTCCCTGGTTATCTTATACAGCCGCTGCCAGGTGAGTGCCCAGGGGTGTTGCCCCTGTGTTTGTTCTCCGACATGTAGGGTAACATGTGGGGATAATTTTAATGCATCAAACTCCTCCATGGGACTTTATTCTTGTAAGCCGTGGGCAATTTTACAAGATGTCGAAACCGAAACGGGAACAAAATTTTGGCAAAAACAACCGAGCTTTTGGTTTCCTGAAATATGGAAAACTGGATTATCATGATAGAAGGGTTTCATATGCGCAGGGGGGGGGCATGATTACCTACAATTTGATACCGTGTGTGCATGTGTCGAGCAAATATTTTGTGCCTGTATTTAAAATTTATCACGTTTTGAAATATCCCGAATCGCGTACATGACGAGTCACGTGAATGTGCTCCCGATAAGTCGGTGGTATGACCCTTCAGAGAATGACAACCAGGCACATCTCGTCCCCAAAGGTCCCCTCTAGTCAAATAGATAGGTTTTTAGACCTATACACTGATGTGTGAACAGAATCACAATATAAGCCACTTTATTGAGTTTGGTTCCCACATGACCGTCCTGCCAATAGCAGACATCAAAAAAATAATCAACACCCAATCACATCTCTTCTCCGGAAATGGAGGAAAACAAACAACCCACCGTCACCTAATCAATTATCCCCAGGTGACCAGGATTTTCATATAATTAACCCTCCTGCTCAACTAGCCAAAGAAAGCTACCTAAAGCAACGAAGAAAAAAAATTTTTATGATGGAATTTCACCCAATGAGGGATAAAAGCCTTAAATCCAAAGGATACTGTGAATACAAAAGTGCTGAAACCACAAAAAAGCCTTCAATGGCATTGATTGCAAGAAGCAAAGATTGGACTGAACGTAAAAGGAAGCTTGAAAACAAGGAATGTCACAAGAAAAATGTTTTCCTTACAAAAAAAAAATATGTGAACACCTTCCTCGCCCACACAAGTTAAAGGCCCAGTCCCACCTTGACGTTTTAGCCAGCTTATGCCGATTTTTGGAAAATTTGTCCAAAACGCTGGTACACGTCGAATACGTTATGGGTAAGTTTTGATAACATTGAGAGCACGCTGAAAAACACTGCCATACGTCGTAGTATGCTGGCTTTAAACGTTGAACTTTTGGGTTTTCCTCGAATTTTTTCATGCTTGAAATTTTACGACGTATGCCGGCGTATGACTCACACATTCCGCTACGCTGGCCATAAGTTGTAGGCACGTTATGCGATCGTTGACACGCGTTGAAACACGTTACTTGTAAGTTACTCATAAGTCGAAACACGTCGAGGTAATGTTTAGCGTACCCGAAACTTATTTCTAACCTATGAGTAACGTTTTGTAAGCATGAACGTTGTTCACATTTTGCAACACGTTACTTGAAAGTACTACTACTACTACTACTACTACTACTACTACTACTACTACTACTACCACCACCAACATCGACATCAGTAAATTCTCTCCAACTACTACTACTACTACTACTACTACTACTACTACTAAAAACATCGACATCACTAAATTCTCTCGAACGACTACTACTACTACTATTAACATCGACATCACTAAATTCTCTCGAACTACTACTACTACTACTACTACTACTACTACTACTACTAACATTGACAACACTAAATTCTCTCGAACTACTACTACTACTGCTACTACGAATACTACTACTACCAACATCGACATCACTAAATTCTCTCGAACTACTACTACTATTAACATCGACATCACTAAATTCTCTCGAACTACTACTACTACTACTACTACCATCGACATCACTAAATTCTCTCGAACTACTACTGCTACTACTAATACTACTACTACTAACATTGACAACACTATTCTCTCTCGAACTACTACTACTACTACTACTGCTACTGCCACTGACATTGACATCTACTCAACATGGAGTCTGGAACACTGACGGGTTCCTCTTGTGAAGCCCATTTGTATATACCAATTCCCCTAAACGCTGCCAATACGCCATTATACGGTAGCTGTAAGTTAGAAACACGTTCAGTAAGTTCTGTGGTCGTCCGGAAGATGTCAATCAAATTTGTCTATATACGCCAATGTGCGTTTGAGATACGTTACACATAGGTTCAAAGCACGCTACTCATAGGTTCAAAGCACGCTACTAATAGGTTCAAAGCACGTTACTCATAGGTTAAAAATTAAGTTTCGGGTATGCTAAACATTACCTCGACGTGTTTCGACTTATGAGTAACTTACAAGTAACGTGTGGCCGACGTGTGTAAACGATTGTGCCGAGAACTTATGCCAGCGTATGCGGAAATTGTGAGCCGTACGTCGAGTACGTCGTAAAATTTTCAGCATGCTTGAAATTTCACGACGTACTAGACGTACCACGGAATATGACAGCGTACTTCATTGTTTTTCATCGTGCTCCTAACGTATACACAACTTACCCATACCGTATTCGATGTGTCCCAGTGTTTTAGACACATTTTTAGGTCGGCATACGCTGGATAAATCGTCAAGGTGTGACTGCGATGTTGACACTTCCAATTTTCAGGTGGTTATGATTTAAATCGGCGAGCGGCAGGTTTTTAACAGAGAACGCCACGAGTTCGTCGGCGATACGTGCAGCGCACTATGACTAAGTTAAACTATCGTTGGGCATAGGTTGTGAACGCCGACAACAGGCTAAGCATTCGTTGGTATAAGTTATGTTTAACACAACGAAACGTTCTGTGCCCGTTACTAATATGTTATGTATACGACCAACACGTTATGAATACGACCAAAACTTTTTTTAAAAAACCTCAAAACTTCAGCGTAAGCCAACGTTTTACGTGCATTTTTATACGTTGCCATTCCTGGCTAAAACGTCAAGGTGTGACTGGGCCTTAAGATACAAGAAGAAATGGGGGAAAAAGAAGAAGAGAGGCCAGCAAAGATAGGAGGTAAGACTGGAAAGAGAAATGGGATTGCAGGAGGTGGTACGCATGAGAAATGGAAGGGAAGGAGGATGATGGGGATCAAGTATCCCACGGTTTGGTGGAGAATTTTTTTTTTAGCGAACATAGCGAACGCTGGTTCTAAGAGAGCTCCGTGTTGTTCTTCTTCTTCTTCTTGTTGTTCTTCTTCTGGTGAAGACAAAACCTTTATGACGCGGCTCTTGGACACATTTGTCCTTGTTTTTTTGATGTTTGACAGGGAAGAAAGTGATCTTACTCGAATGTAAAGGAGTTTATTTGAAAGTTTTCAGTTAGAGAAGGTACCAAAAGTGCCCCGAAGCAGCTTTGATCGTTACTCACCCAGGCACTAAGGGGTTCCACATGCGAACAGGTCCATCAAGGCCACCGGTCACCAGCAGATCAAGATCCTTACAGAAGTCGAACGTCTTCACACCTTTGTGAACAGGAAACACCGTCTCATCTCGCATCTGCCGCCGAGCAGGCAGCTGTCTGAAGCCAGAGCCTTTCGACCCTTCTGATGACATCTCCTTAAAGTCACCGATGTGGTGCGTGGAGCCAATGGTGCAGCCTGTGGATGATGCATTCCAACGAGTATTGCATGTTCTTGAACCATAAGCAGTAAGAACTGTTTACATATCTCTCTTGTTGAGTTAAGTGGTTTGGCATGGTACTTCTGATGCTCTCTGGACACCCCAAAATTATATAAATAAATAAAACAATTACTCGTTTATAATCGCTGACACCGTGAGTTGGTCCCGTACATGAATTGTTGATGCATTGTGGACCTACCAGGACCATTCCAAGCAAGCCTTTCTTCTATTTCACCAATCAGGGGCTTGATCGCCCCATTTGGAGAAACTTTACTCCCTGAACCCGATAATCCAGCCTCAATTAAACTAACTCATTGTGGCCGAACATGAATTTTTGGCGACATTAATCATGCGTCGACTTGTGGCACCACAGGCTGGTCTCTACCTTCGGTGAATGAACGTTCCAATGAAGTAACCACAAAATTCCATCCTTTCCATAATTTTTTTCCCCCCCAATATTCAATGTTGTGACATCGGTGGTTACAAACCACCCCTGTTGATGTCAATTGCACAAAAAAAATACAATTTTATCTGCTTTACAAATGTCAGATGGTGTCTTCAAGGTGGAGCTTCTGGATTTTCGTCTTCCGGAGTGTTTGTTTCATTATCATCATCATCATGTTGTGCCTTTTTCTCTCTGAAGGTCATCATGATCCACTTTGGTATCCTGATTTATATCCTCAGGGGGGCTCCAGAACAACCACAAGAAGCCAAGGCATGATAACACACCTTTTTGGCAAAAAGGCACTGTGAAATAGTTAATGTCCACCAGCAATCAATTCAAACACATGGGTTCCCAGCTTGATGTCCGTCCAAAGAAGGACACACTTCGTGATGCAACACTCTGCCTGTGAAGCACGACTTCCCCAGTCTATAGTCAGCCTGAGAATCGAACCCAGACGAGTCGGCTCAAAGACAAGCGCACATCTCTGCGCCGTTCTGCCGGACAGTGTTTATTTAGACGTTAAATGTTTCCTTGTAAAACACAAATGACAAATGAAGTGCAACAATACATCAGGTCCAAAGTCTTACCAATGACAAGAGCAGTGCCAGCGTGATTGCTCGAAGATATCACACGTTGTACACATGGATAATATTTGATCTGTTGGAAAAAGACACGGAGAAAAATCAGAACCACGAACAGTCTATTAGGCCTGTGTCTGTGGACCAGTAAAGTACTGCTCTCCCCTATGGGCTGGGGCTCCAGCATCGCATCTGTCTCTCCTGGATTATGTGGAATCTGAAGCTCAACATTATCGGAACCTCACACAATGAGGGCTAAGCACAAGGACTGTTGCTTTCACATCACAGGCAAGTTGGTGATCCCCTGATCTCTCTCAACCCTCCAAGCATCCTCAATAACTCCAGGATGCACATGTAACCCACCTGGACAAACTTTCAGAATTGATGTTGGCTGCACACCTCAACTTTTTTTGGTGCTTTACTTCTTGTGTATTTGGAACTGCCTACAACTGGCTGTTCTCTCACACTCTTCCCTCCGGGGCTTCAAGTACTTTACCACCATCTCATGTTAACCTGTTGGAAAAGACATATGGTGAAAAATCTGGTTAAAATGAAAACAGCAAAGCTGACGTCATAGCAGATGATGAGTCTCCAAAGCCAGTCGCCGACTGGGAATCCTCCGTCGTGCAAAGGCCTTCCTCGGCCCACCTGAGCTCCTGACCACTTACAAAGCTTTCGTCCGCAGCCTGATGGAGTACTGCTCTCCCCTCTGGGCTGGTGCTCCTGCCTCCCACCTTTCTCGGCTTCACGCTGTAGAAACCAAGGCATTTCGGATCATTGGCATCTCCCGCGATGAGGCTGAGTCTTTGGTCCTCTCACTCTCACCGCAGGCTGGTCGGTGGTCTTTCTGTCTTCTACCGTCTCCTCTCCAGCCTCGCCCCCCCTTGCTTTTTCTGCGATTTGCCCCCACCAAATTTCCGCAGGGCGCTCACGGTCCGCCAAAAATCCCCTTCTGGTAAAACTACCAAAATCACGAATCACTGCTCACCTTCACTCTTTCATTCCTCTTTTTTCCCGCCTTTGGAATAAACTTCCTCACTCTATTCATTCCCATTCTTCCCTCCAGGCCTTCAAAACAGCTGTTCACCACCACCTCTTATCATCCCCCATCCAAATCCTCGATCTTTTCTACCCCCGATAATCCACCCAATCCCACCTCCTTCAAATTCCCTACTTTCCTTCCTGAAAGTCCCTGTAATGTCCATCTTGTATACCCCATGTTCCCCATCCCATCCCTCTCCCTTCCACAGATCTCCTAATGTCTCTGTTCCCCACTGTTTTGTCCTTCCCACCCCCCTCTTATCTCATGCCCCCCTTGCTGTGCGTTGTGTGTTAGCTCTCATATGAGCCTCGACAAGGTATATAAGTTTTTTTTTTTTTAAACCTCCTCCTTATCCAAAATCTTTATTACCCCCAATAACCCTTCCTAACCCAATTCACTCTCTTACTTGCTGATTTCAGTTCTCTCTCTCTCTCTCTCTCTCTCTCTCTCTCTCTCTTCCTCTCTCTCTTTTCCTCCCTCTCTCCTCCTCCCTCTCTCTCTCCCTCTTTTCCTTTCCTCTTTTCCTGTGTTTATTCCCCTGCTTATTGTGTCCAAGAGTTGGCCGACTGCCAAGTGTCAGTTGAAATCCTATGAGACCTTGCCCTTCCATGAGCCTGATCTTGTGAAGAACAAGGAGCTGATAGTCTCGGCCCCTCACCTTTTGGGTGTTATGATGACCACATCTGTGCAATATGAAAGCAAAATGTTCAACAGTTTTTGAAATTTCATATGCACAAGCCATGCTACTGAGATGGCTGCCATGGCAACATAATTCAACCAATCACCAGCGTGATGTAATCAGGTTGAGATGATGTCATGAGGAATAGACATCGACAATATGAAATGTCACGAACACAAATGGACATGGACAGATGATCGGTCGGTCAGAACTCCCGTTTAATGTCCCCGTGTTCGACGTTGTCGGACGGGCAGGAGACACAAACATCATTCAAATGGGTGAAGGCTCAAACATTCAGTGTCATGAACAATGAAATGTGAGGCTAACCTTGAGGTTGAAATCATTCAGGATTTATGTTTTTTTTTACAAAGGAATGATCCCACAAACCTCTGAGACCCAGTCGTCATGGACTTTCCAACGGATATATGTGACATTGGAAGACGCAACGACCATATCAAGTGGCATGCTTGATGCCCTCTCATGATGCTTCCCTTTCCTCCAGCATCTGTCACAGAGAAAGCGGGAACATCATCAAATGCCACCATTCGTGGAATAATTGTCATAATAAAACATGAAACAAACACATTTGTTTCATACCTGAGGCTCTCTCCAACACTCGTCAGGAGGAAAATGTTGACACAGCCCTGCAGGTTTAATTACATGACAATGATTCATTGTTTAAAAACAAAGCATATGACAATGATTCATTGTTTAAAAACAAAGCATATGACAACGATTCATTGTTTAAAAACAAAGCATATGACAACGATTCATTGTTTAAAAACAAAGCATGGAAGAGTGGAAAGTTTTCGCCAATCACAAAGCAGCCATGTTTGGATCAGATGTTTTTTTCTGCAATAAGCTGAAAAAAATTGCTAACATTGCCGGTGAAGGGCAGTTTACCTGGGAGTCACCATACACGATCACGCCGTCACAATCACTGGAACAGCTGCACATGGGAAATGGTGCATAATTAGAGCACTCACGAAATGTATTTTCTTAATAGTTAATATGGACTGGCAGGATAGCCTGGAGGTACACACACTCACCTCTGAGCTACCTATCCTGGGTTTGAATCTCGGCTGAGCTATAAACCATCATCCTGGTGTTGTGCAAGGCAAGGCAAGGAATCTGTGTGTGTGTGCTGTCCCTCAGATGGAGGCTATAAAACTGGGCATCTCATCTGCCAGCATTGGGTGTTTAAGATCCCATGGTGTCTGTCATGAAGAATAGGTGAGCTATTGTCAGCACCCTGACAAAATTCAAAAACTTCGGCCACTGCTATAGGTTGGCAAATCACCCATTGTAATCCTTCTCCAGGAGATATCCAGCACTGAACCTGCGTTCAGGCAAACCAGCGCAAGAGAATTATATTGAATAATTTATTAATATTGGCAGAATTTTGTGAACCATTGCGAGTACCCTTTTTCCGACAGCGGATTGAACGGCCCACTGTGTTTCAGTGCAAGCTTTACGGATGAGCCAAGATGTTGCAGAAACTCCACAGTGACCATATCGGATGGGTGATTATCAAGTGGTTGTAAATGCAAGTTTTTTTGTTTTTTTTTAAAGAATGTACATTGCCAAGAAGCCATTGATATGGTACAGTACCTGCAATCCAGGCGCAGAGGGATCGATTCCAGATTGATGAATTGGCAGTAAGGTTCAAAGGTGGATAGCTCAAAGAAGCGTAACTTGCCATCTCTGTGCAAATGCATCGAACAGAGAGATCATGTGCTTTGGTAATCCTTCACACGCATCATCCCGCATACATCTTGCTCATGACCCGACGCACTCGAGGCAAAAAGTGGGGTTGAGCAATTGATCCACTTCTGTCTGTCTGTCTGCAAATGTAAGTTTCTGATCGAGGAACAACTTAATTTAAATTGAATGTTAAATTTTGAAAACGATTCAGAACAGGAATTGGGAAATTAACCTGCAGTTTAACTGTAATTTGCTGATTAATTTGTCCTGACCGTACATGCGCAGAGAGGAGTGAGATAAAAAAATTTTACTCTGTCTACCTGTCTGGGAATCAAACCGAATTTAAAATCATTCCAAACAGGAAACTTACTGCTTTTAAGGACGTCATAAAGGACACAAACGACAGGGACGAAGAACGAATGTAACATGTGAAATAAGGTGGTGTAAAAGACAATGCATCAACTGCGGTAAACTTCTGAAAAAAAAATGTTCAAAAACCTTTAAAATCTTTATTATATTTCAACTGAATTATATACTTGAACACTGGAGAACGCAAATCGCCTCCTCGGCATTTTCAAAACCCTTCTGTTTCGCAGTACTTGGAAAAAAAACTATTACGGTGGTGGAGGTAATGATGAAATGACCTGGGGTCCATGGTTACCTCGACCACCAAAGGTGAAGGAGGTTATGTTTTCAACCCTTTCTGTCCGTCCGTCTGTTTGTTTGTTTGTCTGTTTGTTTGTGTGCTGGATATCCCAAAAGTTGGGGATGGATTCAGATGAAACTTGGTGGGAATGTTGGGTGTGTGAAAAGGAAGAGTTGGTTCAATTTTGGTGAAGCTCTGGATCCAAATCTGGATACGAGAATTATTTAATTTTTAAAGTGATTCTTCACCATTGAGAGATAGGGCTAAAAACTACATATATATATATATATATATATATATATATATATATATATATATATATATATATATATATGATGATATTTAAAAAATGTAATGGGCCCAATATGTTCTTGTGGATCAGGTATTATGTGGCGGAGGTATGCGCTCGACCGAGAGCCCTTCGAGTTTGTCATGAATTAATGGAGCTATACTCACCCAGTGCCCACAATAATCTTGTTGTAAAGAGGCAGAAGGGCAAAATCCATAACCCACTTGGTTTTCTTCCTGTAGCTCTGGTCCTGCGAGAAGGATATGCAGGTGGTATAATAAACAATTCACCAGCACTCAATGGCATGCAGGGTCAAGATGAGAACAGACAGAAAAGATACATCTTTTGCAACAACATCATTTTATGGCCACACCACAATTAATTAACTGCAACTTGCCATGATCTGGTATTCTGAAACTGCACTCTTTAATGTCTGACAGCAGTTAAAACAATATAAATGAATACTGTGCTATGTTCTTGCAAGAGCATACCGTACAAGGAAACCCACGCACGATAATGGGCCATTTGGCTCATCGTACCCATGCCACATCCTCACACCGACTGCAGGAAGTGCCAGTTACACAGTGAACCCTGCTCCTCTACTCATTCTTTCCTCTTTTTCCCACCTGTGGAATGAACCTCCACATTCTCTTCAGTGTCATTCTCTCGTCCAGGTCTTCTAGAAAGCTGTTCACCACCATCTCAGATCATCCCAAATCCAAACCCATGATCTTTTCTGGCCTCGTTAACCCACAACCAAATCCCTCCTTCTTCCAAATTTCCAGTTTCCCCCCCTGAGAGTTGCATCCTCTCCTGCCCCACATTTCTCCCCACACCCATTGTTTGTCCAAGTCGGCCTCTATTTTGGCCTTCAACTCTGCTGTTAATGCCTCCCCCCCCTTTTTTTCTCTCAACTGTTCATTTTGTCTGGTTATATCCTGATCCATTCAGTGTACTCGTACTAGCTCTTCCATGAGCCTCGACTTTGTGACATTTGTGACAAAAAAATCAGTGACATTTCTCCAGGAAACGATGTACAAGTTCTGGTGCTTTTTTTGGAAATCTCACGATGATTCTCCAGCCCCCAATTATTTTTACTCACAATGTAAGTTGCCAGTAAAAGCGTTTATCGGATCCTCCCAGTTTGAAATCCAATAATTTTATCGCATGTGAAAGTTTTTAAGGTGATCTATATATTTATGCATACACCAGCAGATAACCTGGTCACACTGGGCTTTTGTTAAGGAACTCGTTCCCAATGGATTGTGGAATATTTATGGAGTTTGCTATGAATGTCCTTTGACAGCAAAATTGTCACAAACAATTCAGACTGCTAAGGTTTCTCGATGAAGTAAATCGACGGAAAGGTAATTATATGTTGACAGAATTGACTGAATAATTTGTAGTTATATATATATATATATATATATATATATATATATATATATATATATATATATATATATATATATATTTTTTTTTTTTTTTAAAGATATATTTATATATTTTTATAAATTATTTTTATATATTTATTTTTAATATCGATATTTTTAAACTCCCACATGCACTGCCTTGACCTTAGAGCTCTTAATTGAGATATCATTCAGCATTATACATGCTGTCGTTATGACGTTTACCCTGTTCAGACATAATCTTGCAGCTTGCATTCATATATAGATAGATAGATAAATGAGAGAGGTAGGAAACAGAAGGAAGAGTGGAAAAGGAAATCAAATGGAGGATTAGGAGGAGGTGGAAGAGGAAAAAGATATGGAGGTTCGGAGGAAATAGGAGTTTCGGGGAGGAAGGGGGGGATAGGAATATTGTATGTGGGGCATTTGTGTGAGTCAGGGGAAGGGGAATCAAAACTTTTGCCATTTTGCATATGTCAATATGTGGATGTCCCTTTGCATGCTGATCAAACTGCATTGTGAAATTCAAGGCACAGCCATGTTGAAAGTACACACCACGACCAAGCGTGACGCTGTGGGAAGCATTCGAGAGTCCAAGAGAGCAGCGGTTCCTTGCCTACACACTGAAAGCATGGCCGCCCCCTGGTGCACCGCACGCACACGGACGATGGCATCTCGGTGTGGTGAACGGCGAGCGGAGAGGGCATGTACGTTGAAGGAAACTTGCCACTCCAGCCTCAGAGCTTCCTGCTGCCTTGCAAACTGCAGGTGCATGTGATTGCACAGGGCAGACTCGTGGGGAGGGATAGGTGAGAAGAGCAAAAACTTTAAAATTAGGATCTTCATCTTTTTGCAACAACTTTCTGACATATTGTTTCCGTCCTGTCCACGGCCATGCTCAATATCTTGATTGAGTATCCAGGGGGTCTAGGCCACCCCCTTTTTTAAAGGGTAAAGAAAGGTGGGAAAAGAAAAAGAGAGAGATGGAGAGGTATTATTCAAGCGTTTTATCCATTAATGTCTTGTCATATTACTCCATGAATTGAACACACCGCTTCCCTCCAACCCCTCTCCCCCCCCCCCAATTAAACAAGACCTTTCAAAATTTCGAGAATCCACCTATGGAGTGTCAATGCTATCAAAGCAGTCACAAGACAGAGCATTCCCTCATGGGTGGTTTGTCAGTTCTCTTCCTAGCAGTAGTCAATGCAGGAGTTTGGAATTGAACCAAACGTCATCACACAATTTGTCCAGGTAAATCAAATCCCATCTGCGTGCACTGCGTGTCGTGACATTTTAGAGAGTAGGTGGCTTAGATCCAAGATGTTTCAGTGTACTCAGACTTGAAATTTTTATTATTACAACTATTATCAATGCTATCGACGTCAACTTATCAAGACTATCGATATCTAGTCCTAGTTTCATAAAATTCGGGTTTCTATGGAAAAGGCAACTGCCATGACATTCTTGATGCAATGATGCCGCATGCATTAAAGGACCAGGGACACAGTTTATAGCCAGGTCAGGAATCGAACCCAATTGAATATGCTATCTTTGAGCTATCTTGCCAGACACAGGCAGACTCTTGACTTCGAATTAAAAATTCAAGCTATTTCGGTCAGCACCAAGCTTCAGACAAGAACATTCAACGCGCGGAACCTATTCACATTTTGGAGTCGTGCTATTGGACTCGGCTGGAAGAACACGACTCACCCAATCAACGCAACCCTTGGCTGTGAAGTCAATTTTCATAAACAGTTCCATTATTTCATCGTCACTCTGAAATAGAGACGGCAAGTTGTCCACTGGTCAGTTATATGACTATCATCTCGAAGAAAAGAAAAATACACCTTTACAAAAATTTCCATCAAATTTGATGGATTGTCATGAGATATTATGGGACAGTAAAAAAAAAAATGACGGTTGATGAAGGTTTTAAGGCTACTGACCGTATATATGGCAGAAAACACTAAATTTACAATTGCAAGTCCAGCGAGGCCTTGATATGTGCGGGGTAGGGTGGTCCGGAGGAATGAAAACTTCGAAATACATCGCTCCACAAGCCGGCCCTTGTTCCATGTGGATAACTGATTACACATCTAAAATTCTCCAATTAAACAATATTTAGGGGTAGCTTAAATTTTTTGATTTTTTTTATTTTTTTCCTCGTGTCTGCACCCTCGTCCGTGTTATCCGGAACGAATGGTAAGGAACAAAGCAGCATCCTGGTAATACATTTAATCCAGAACTGGAAACATCAAAACCCAAAGCTAATATTGTACAAGACAAAAGAAATCATGTGATGTGTGTGAATCGGAACTGAACACAATAGGGAATTCATCCCATGCCATAAAATTCCCAACATTTTAAGCAACTTCGAAATATTCTCCGATTCACTGAAAATTTGGCATCAATGTTTCTTGTGTCTAATGGAATGAGGGCAGCCATGTGGAGCATGAATTCTGTAACTATTGTTGTTTTTTTTTTTTTTTACAATTGTTACCTGAGTGTGGGGGTTGTGTTCCTAAAAATGGGCACATTTTTAGGAACACAAATCAAATCAAATTATTAAATTTTGATAATTTGATTATAGATCAAATTTTGGTGGATTATAGATTATAGATCAAATGGTGACTGCATATAGATCAAATTTTGGTGGAAACTTGTTAACCGCATAACTATGAATCCGCAGATAATGAACACGGATCCATCAATACCTCACTTTATTAACAAAGGACTTGCAACCCTAAACCTTAAAGTTTGGATTGACCGACTTGGTGTTCCCATCTCAGCACATAGCTCATCATGCTGCGTTCCAGCTTTAAAATCCTATATAAACATTAATTGAGAAAAAAGTCAAAGGACTCACCTATCCAGTTATGAGACGTGTATGTGTGTCCGATTAGCATCATGCTGAATATCATCAACGGATACAGTATTATTAGTCATGGAGCAGTCTCATTGTTTGGCTGCAGAGCATTGATTGCATCACAGAGGAGTTAACGGAGTTGTGGTGAGCAAAAATAATGGCCAATCAGAGCGGACACCTCGATCAAGAGAATTACAACCATCTTTAGCTGTCTCTATATCAACCGACGGAGAGCATCATTATGAAGTAGAAGAAGACGTGCAACACCATCCCTGACTAGTGTAGGCTTACTCATGTTTTGGTTAGCAATATAGTAGCTGATGCGACATTTAGCAGTGGCCAGTTGTTTGGTTTCACAGTCTACAACTGAATTGGGATTAATCTTCAATTTTGATGTCTTTCTTTCCAGATACAACTTGGAGGCCTCTTTAACCGTGTAATGGGTAACTAACCAAGGTGGATGGATGGCAGGCACCCTCTGTTGATCAGGACCTTGCAGCAAGTGCTGGTGTTCATGAAGTAGTTGGTCACCATTCCAGTTTAGATATTTTAGTTCTACAAATCTATATATTACTAAAACTCTGATATATATATATATATATATATATATATATATATATATATATATATATATATATATATATATATATATATATATATATATATATATATATATATATATGTGTATATGCCTGGTGTTGGCTGAATGGTTCAGGTGGTGGATTTGGGATCCTATGATCCTGAGTTCAAACCCCACTTGACTGTTGAATTAATACCAGGTGGGGTTAACTCGGCCTGTAATCCTTCCGAGGTCGGCAAAATGAGTACCAGCATGCTGGTGTACTGTGTCGGAGTGGCGACCCGTCCAGGATTGTGACCATTAGCCAAGGAGACTGCTTAGGCAGCACCAACGCTCTGCACAGAGTATGGTCCCAATCTTTCAATATCTAACTTTATATTACTAAAACTCTCATCTTGTATGTATGTATGTTCCCAAAATACAGCCAAAACGGTACACGATAGCGCAAAGATTTTCTGCCCACCTTACTCACAATTCTCCTGCGGTGTGCAGTATCAAGTTTCGTTCAAATCGGGCAACGAAAAAAAAGATGAAAAAATAAATTCCAAATTCAGTCAAGTACTCTTCGGGAGAATTTGATCAATGAAAACAACCTCAACGGTATAGTTCGCTGGAGCTATCTTTTTTTTTTTCTTGAAATTATTTTTTTTCATCAACTGCTGTCACAACGGGAACCCAACGGGTTCATGGGTCGTCTAGTCCTTACTGTAATCACAGACCGGTGTGTGTGTGTTTGTTTGTCACACTACTACTCCTGCAGTTGTGGGCCAATTACATCCAGACTTGCAACAGAGGATCACTGTGACCACAATTAGTGCATAGGGTGTTTTTATCTTTGCCGGTGGTCTTGGGAGGGGGAGGGGGAGGGATGCAAATTCTCGATGTAAATGTGTATCGTGTCGTGCCGCCTCCAGGTTGGGAAGGAAATAACAAGTCTCCACCACGTACAGCACAGTATTTCTATCCTCACGTTTTCCAGTGCAGTGAGATGTTTTGAATTACAAGCAGTCAGCATGTTTTTGCTTCATGCACATAACTCCACGTTTATTTTGCCTCCACAGTGCTGTCAGTTGCCTATACACCGCCCAAATAAAGGTATGCATCAGAGGAACGTGCTAGATGCTTGGAACAAGATCACCCATAGGGCGGGTACTCTATGAGTGTATGATGAAAGAAAAATAAATCGATGAAAAAATAAATGCAGGTGAGCGACCCAAGACAATGGAGAAGCATGGTCATTTTGCCTGCCGACGGACATCAAAGCCGATACGCTGGGAAAATCACAGAACCATTGGAAAGTGTCCGTTCATGAAAATATAAATAAATTAAAAAAATAAATAAATAAAATAAATGCAGGCTAGCGACCTGAGACAATGGGGAAGCACGGTTCATTTTTGCTTACAATGTGTAAGCCTACCACGCTCGACATACATACATATATATGTATATATATATATATATATATATATATATATATATATATATATATACATACATGTTGGGTCACCCAATCAATAATGGGTTATTTCGACTTCAGTAAACTGTCAAAGTTTAGAAAAAAATATAAGCACCCCCCTCTAAGAGGCGGTTGAAAAAATATACGCTCTACCCTTGCCCCCCCCCCCCACAACCCCTTATCCAATAAATGTCGTGGGGTATTTATTGGGTTCAAGCAAAATAAATAAATAATGACTTACCAAGCTGCATTCCTGGCCTAAAGCATCATTCATTGCTTTGGTGAAATCCAGCAGGTCCATTGTCCGACTTCCATTCCAGCTGGGTCCCTGTAACGGTTTCGAAGTATTTTGGGAAATAATAACAATAACAACAACAACGAAAATTAAAATTACTGATTATTTACAGATCTTCGAAACAAATTGCATCATTTATTGAAAAATTCTCACATTTAGTTTTTCAATCAATCATAATGTTCCATAAGTGACTCTCGTGGGTAAAACAGTTGAGTATAGCGCTTGGTATTTATTACAGCGTGGTGACTGTTATATAATTGGCTATTCTGTCCTGTGTCTTCTGTCACACTTATGGCCGCATACGTCCCTTTGATCTGAGGGCCATAAATAGACATTTGTCCAACGTCACAACTCTTCCCATCATGCATGCTAATTCACCGTGTCTACATTTAAATTTTATAACTGCAAAATTGTTTCATCATTCTTAACCTTTTACTGCCCCCAGCCGCGCGATATCGAAGTATTCGCTTCTTGTTAGTATTTGTTTTGTATAAGCATGACATACTATTTGTGCAATAGATATGCATTGCGTATATAATAGGTAGACGTTCATCTTCCCTCCCATTGTCTGTATTGAGACTTGATCATCACTGTGAGCCTGCTTTCTGTTCTTTCCTCTGCATCTGTTTTAAATGGGGCCATTCCGTGCCAACTTACCTAAGGGTCCCCAGGCCAACTCCTCAGATTTTGCTGGAAAAGTTATTAAATGTAGATCTATACGACTCTACCCACCATGCAAAAGATTAGCTTTCAATTCCTCATCGTTTAAAAAATATCTATCTCTAGAGACCTTTGAAATTTGGCCCGAAAAATGCCAAATGTGAAAAACGCATTTTTTTCAACTTCAGTGGCTTATCATTTTATAATGGATTTCTCTAGAAAGTTAATATCGCAAATATTTACTAATTGGCATCCAAATTTTTCAATTATGCATCATATAGCTTCTGGGATGCATATTTCTCACTCTATAGGAAGCTAAAAATGGCTTTTTGGCCAAAACGAGCTAAAATAAGGTGAAACTATAGGAGCCCTCCTGAAAATATGGAACAACTTAGAATTTTTTCCACATAACACAGTGATTATAGGGTCATTATCTATCCATAGATACATTTTTTGGGGATAATACAGTTCGGTGATGAATTATAAAAGTTTTAATATAAGCCCTTGCCTCCAAGGGCTCAAAAAAGGACCAACTTTGTCCCCTGGTTTGACCATGTGGCTAGGGGTTTAGGATCTTAGTTTTTTTTTCTAAAGATTGCCTCTTATAAGATGTGTCTACTGACCGAATAATTTTATCTAACGCCCATGGCTTCATCGTAAAATAAATTTTAATTTACATGCACGTTTTTTATAATCATTCACTTTTTTCACATTCAGAAGTTTATAAATCTTAGATGGAACAATCCAGGAAAGAGTTACTGCAGAATTTTATAAACTGGTAAACAAAATTTCAGATTGTGGCATCAGAATGTCTCCAGAAAGCACATACTCCTAGTTTTAGGAAGCCAAATATGGCAATTTGGCTCACTTGGTACAAAACAAGGTGAACTTGCAGGGGTACGCATGAGGCTAAATTATGCTTCTTATTAGACATTAGTGATAAGGATGTTATTTATTCATAAATACATGCTCATGATTACTTTCGTAAGTGATTGCAAATTATAAATTAGAACAAATTTGAGTAGTTGAGTTGCAGCTTTTTTATTTACAGATATACAGAGACAATGAATATTAGTAATTTTTATACCTTAGAAAACTCTTCAATGACCTTTCACCTTTTATGACATTCATTATCATGATAATCTAGAACTCAGAGGCACAGAATTTTACATCTTAGAAAACAGGTCCTGAACATGCTTTAAGCCATGCTGTGACAGTTGGTACTGAGGTCCACCAGATTTTATGTCAGGGGCCTCAACCACACAAAGAATGTCGAGTAATGGCACCCAGCATTGATCTTTCTTTTTTCTGGAGACCATGAGAATGTGTTACCCCTTCCTTGCTTCATGAAGTTCACAAACACATAATTTTCATCATCATTTCTTGTGACAATGTTCCCAATGTACCATTTTCTGTCATAAACACAAGCAATATATTTCCCAGCCTGGTATTATACATCCCGTTCAGTTAGGGTTGGGACTAATAACTGGGACAGATGAGCTTGTGCGGTTTCCGGTCCTGTGCATACTGTTGATGATACAGCATCAGAAGAAACCCTTCTCATGTCCAGACGTGTTGAGGAGATTGGCAGGAAACCATGGTGTGACCGTGTACCAGCAATGGTTGTTGCTGCTCCGAAGTGCTTTTCAAGGTCATACTCCATTGCATTTTGTTGGATTTCTTGTGATGTCACAAAGAAGAATTTGATCATGATGTAGGCAAATATTGTCTTCTGAACTGAAAGTAATTCCTGATTTCCATGAAATCAATTCTTGTGACTTCTTCTCCAAAGCAGCAACTTGTTTTAGCCCAACCTTCCTTGTATGATAGGTCTTGTGACACTCCTGGTCTAATTTGGTTCCAATAGTGCATCTACTTGTCAAACTTGTGCCACTGGGCCCAGATTTTTCTGCATCCATTTCCTTTGTTTCCTCCTCTCCTTTGTTCTCCAAACAGACAAACAGACAGACAGGTTGACTGTGCTGCCCCTAGTCTTGTGACAGGCCATTACTCCATGTCGTGGTGTATGTCATAACTAATGATTTAAAATAGAGAACTGTAGGACATGTTTTTTAAAATTAAAACCCAAGCATATGTTTGGATTATCATTACAACAATTTATTTTTGAATAAAAAAATGTACTTATAATTTTTAATTTATAAGAAGAATAATTAAATCTAAGTTGTTACATAATCTCAGTTAATGCCCCCTGCATATTCACCATTTTTGGTCAAAGTGGCATTTTCAACTTCTTACAGATAGAAACATATGCATTTATCAGGCATTCTGATAACATATCCTTAAATTTCATATGCCAGTTTATAAATATCTGCAGTATCACTTTGCTAGAGTGTTCAGCTTCAGATTTATAAGCTCATGAATATGAAAAAAGTGAATAATTATAAAAAAAAACGTGCATGTAAATAAAAATTTTATTTTACTATGAAGCCATGGGCGTTAGATAAAATTATTCGGTCAATAGACACATCTTATATGAGGCAATCTTTAGAGAAAAAAATGAAGATCCTAAACCCCGAGCCACATGGTCAAACCAGGGGACAAAATTGGTCCATTTTCGAGCCCTCGGAGGCAAGGGCTTATGGTAAAACTTTTATAATTCATCACCGAACTGTATTATCCCAACAAAAATGTATCTATGGATAGATAATGACCCTATAATCACTGTGTTATGAGGGAAAAATTCTAAGTTGTTCCATATTTTCAGGAGGGCTCCTATAGTTTCACCATATTTTAGCTTGTTTTGGTCCAAAAGCCATTTTTAGATACCTATAGAGTGAGAAATATGCATCCCAGAGGCTATCTGATGCCATAATTGAAAAATTTGGATGCCAATTAGTAAATATTTGCAATATTAACTTTCTAGAGGAGTCCATTATAAAATTATAAGCCCCTGAAGTTGAAAGAAAATGCGTTTTTCACATTTGGCATTTTTAGGGCCAAATTTCAAAGGTCTCTAGAGATAGATATTTTTTAAACTATGACTAATTGAAAGCTAATCTTTTTCATGGTGGGTAGAGCCATATAGATCTACATTTCAGAATTTTTCCAGCAAAAT